>NW_026019782.1:37500-351216 GCF_900185275.1 Solanum verrucosum | reverse complement strand
TTAGAAGTACATTAATAATTGTCCTTTTTTGTAATTTGACTCTTAAAAGCACTTTTTTTTAAAATTAGATGAACACAATTTGCTAATGAAAAACACTTTTCAAATGAATTAGTCAAATAGATATTGTTTTTTTTTTTCAGAAGCACTTTTCTAAAAAGTCATTTTGAAAAAGTACTTCTAAAAATAAGTTGTTTTTAGTAGCAATGTCAAGCAGGCTCTAAATCAATCCTAGTTTTAAGGAATGTGAGTATCTGATTGTATCTTCTATAATATATATATATATATATATATATATCTTAATTACTTGTCCACTTTTTCTTTTTTAGTTGTCCCTAATTACTTGTCTATTTTGACAAATCAAGAAATGACAATTTTTTTTTACCAATTATACCCTCAATTAATTAATTTAAAAAAAGTAGAACTTTTTGAAAATCTTAAGTTTTTTAATTCATTCAATTCATAAGTAATAGGGGTAAAATGGTAAACTCATTATGTCAATCATTGTTTGTTTTAATAAGTGTGTCGATTCAAAAGTGGACAAGTAATTGGGGAGAAGGAGTATTTCATATTAAACACACATTTGGTGGATGAACATTTTCTCTTATGAAAATTCTGCAAGTAAAATAAGTCATACAAAATCAATTAAATTCCAGATTTCATCTACAACACTCAATCTAGTAATTACAATAAATGGTGCAAATTGCAAAACTCACTTACAGAAAGTTAATACTATTAAATGACTACCAATATAACTCTTCCAAATGCAAAAAAATAAACCCTAACACAACCATTAACTCCATCAAAAACAAAAATTGACCTAGCCATATGTAATTTATTTTCTAAACCATGCTTAAAAACATAGAGCTAACAAAAAACAATGTCAATAACATGTCCTTGCACGACCACGTACACTTGAATAATGAACCAGCATTGCTAGAAGTAGCAGGATTTTTAGCGGGATAACCAGGAATATTAGGAAAACTCTTATAAGGATCAGGAGAAGGAGGAGGAGGTGTTTCTGGATCCACGGGTAGAATCCTTGGCATATCGATTTTGATTTGAAATCTGAGTCCCGATGCACAATGACCAGGAATATCACACATAAAGTAGTATATGCCCGGTGTTTCAAGTGTGAGTGTATCGCTGCCCGTGTTGAAGCTAGCCATTGGGTTATGATCCGTGCAATCGTTGTAGTTCTTCTTGTCTACTTGCCTTACGTTGTGAAAGTGTGGATCGTAATTGAAAACTGCATGTCAAATAATATATCGTTACTTCTACTAACATTAAGGGGTGGTTTAGTAGAATGTATAAAACCAAAAATATTACCAAATATGATGCTAGTTAGGTTAGTTTTAATATATGAATAATTAATTACTTTGAACCAATAGTTAAAGGATCCCTAAGTGATCTAGTGCAAGAAAATTCAAGTTAATAAAAAATAATGAACAAATGCCTTAAAACGATTAGGTGGTCACAACAACTCAAGAAATAAACAACAAAACTTTTTACAATATTATTGTTACAAACTTACAATGCACAAATCGATGGAAATAACAAAAAAGATGGGTACTTCTTACAAAATAACTAATCGTATTCACTATTTATTTTTTTAATCGATATATATTAATTATACACTAATTATATACATATTATACGTGCATGGATTATGTATATTTTATATAATGATAACAGTTTATTTTTAATTTAAGCTGTTGAATAGTTATTTTGATAGAAAATCTTACTGAGAGCATCGCCAAGTTGAAAATGCTTTGAAGCGGCCCATTGTTCATAGTTGTAGTTGAAAGTCCATCCCGAAGAATCACCAACTTCATACACAGTCGCCGTAGTAGATCCCAAAGTAGACATCATCACCACCAATATGACCAGCAATATTGGTTTTCTAAAGAAAGCCATAACTACACTTTTACGACGGCTAACAAAGAATTAAGATTTCTGAATCTGAATAGTAGTGATTTGATAAAAATGAGCTTATGAGGTTCTCAAGGGAGGCTTTTATAGTAGTAGTTAATTATTTAAGGTAACAGACATACTGTTTTTTGAAAATAAAATTGAAGTTCCAATGAAACCAAGGTAAACTAAACATATTGCCAAAAAAAAAAAAAAAATACCTACCATATTTTTTTATTTTTTTTAATTAATGGAGTGTAGCATGGTATGTGTTTGTGTTAATTGTTTTGTACCCTTAGGTTTTCTTTGTACATACGTTGAAAGTTTCAATATGGTAATTAATAATTGTTTCTAAAACTAACGTTGTTGACCATAAATAAATAATTTCAAGGGTTAAAATACCCAAGTGCCTTAATAATTTTATGAAAATCTTTCTTTTCCTACTATATTTATAATTTATGTTTCGTGATACTTAATTAAGTACTTATTACTTTATTTCCATAAATTAAGAAATCGATATTAAAATAACATAATTTGTTACCTAGTAAAATATAATTTTCGGGCGGTTACTGCTATTATTATTTGGTTAAATTATGAGAAGATAGTATTTATTGTATTTCAACAGAAAAAAAAAGAAAAAAAAAGGGGGTTTTGCCTGACCTCGAATATCCTACTCCAAAGAGGGCTTTCAACTAACCAAAAAAATAAAATAGTTTTGTCATATCTAGTCCTTAGACTAGGCATTTGTTGTTTATCCAAATAACTAGTGTCCGAACATATGTATTGCACGTGTATTTTATCGATAAATTAAATATAAATATTATAAAGATATATAATGTAATATCAGTGTCACAATCCAAAAATAGACGTGATAACACTCGTCTAAATCCACCAAAATAAATCAACCTCAAACCTAACAACACAAAAGAAATGCGGAAAATAAATTAACAAAAGCATAAGTGCGGAGAACTTACCCTATTTCATAGACATCCAAAATCTAATTGTCAATTGTACAAGCCTCGATGTATGAAAACATAATTGAAAGATAGATACAAGTTTCGATGTTTTGTTTCTCGAATAGTACAAAACATAAAATAGGGAATAAGAGGGCCCGCCGGGATGACAACTAACTACCTCTCAAAATCCTCTGAAAATGTCTCAGAGAAAGATGAAGAAGAATGATCACACGGGTCCGGGCTCGGAACCTATACAAGTGTAGAAGCAAATAGTGAATACCAAACAATACGGTACTCAGCAAGCAACCCACTAAACAAGATAAAACTAAGCTAGAATATGAATACTCCTTTCATCCCAACAGAATCGCCTCAAGTACAACCTACAGAGAAATCATTCCAACCTAACAGTTTACAATACACATCTCACAAGGCTTAACAATCATAGTCCAACAGTCACAGTTCAACAATTAACAAGTATCAAATTAATCAATTACAAGTATCAAGTATGTCAATCATAAACATCAATTATCTCAATCACAAGTATCAAGTTCATCAAATCACAATAGTCAAACACTTGCCAGAACCATTTTTCATCGGCACAATACCACTCGTCAGAACTATTTCCCATCGTCTTTACATGATGTCACTCGCCGGAACCATTTTCCATCGATTCATGATGTCACTTGTCGGAACCATTTTCATCAGCATAATCACCACATGTCTCGTCACTGTGTACATAAATCAATGCAAATAAGCAATTTCACACAAGAAAGAGACGATACACTCAAACAATTCAAGTCCACAATAATGCCATCAAAGGATTTCATCAATCAACAAATTAGGATCAATATCAAGGCAATTCACAAAACACAACTATCAACATGTTGCCTTTTTCATTTAATCCCCTTTGCAATCATTAAAATCAATTAAAATAGAGTAATTGAACTCATCACCTCATTCTTATTACTCCCCAACATACACAAGGAAGGGAAATACAAAATTCTACAAATTTTACAAGGTTTAGAAGTTCACTTGGCTTAATTCAATCAAAAGTCAATCTGAGACTTGAAGTTTTCCTTTCTGAACGATATCCAAAGCCACACAATCTAATCCAACAAGTAATCAAACATGAATCCGAGATCTCCTTGACCCGAAATCCGTGAAAATCACAAGAAACAATCATAGCACCTAAACAGGGTAAATCAAGCTCAGGACATCTGAAAATTCAACCAAGACCTATCCTAAGCCTAAATATTTTCCCAAATCCAACGGAACTGTCGAAATTCTGATTTGAGCTTTCGAACCCCGAATGTTGGCCAAAGTCAACCCCAACCCCATAAATGCACCCCTAGATCATGTGGTTTTAGCCACCATTCATAAAAAGCAAAGAAATTATACCTTCCATGAAAGCAATCATGGGTAGCATGATATTAAGAAATTACAAACAAACCCACTTTGCATTCAACTTTAATTTATCAAATTCAAGAGCAAAGTTGAAAAATCCCAAAAGCTAGAAAGTATTCTTCACAAAATACAAGTGTTTCTTTCAAAACTCAAAATATTTCTCTCTTTCTAATCTCCAGAACTTTCTTCATTTCTCACTATTTCTCACTCTTTCTAATCTCTAGAACTCTCGAAATATTTATAGTTTTTCAAAATTTTACCCAAAAACTCAATGTGTGACTCATAATTCGGCTACATTACTCAAACTCGTCGAGCTCGTTCGGTGAATCGTCTCTTGTGCTTCAGTTCGTCTTTTCATGCTCTGGGCTTCAGGTGTTTGAACCTCAGTCGACGAACTCATTTGAGTATGCTTGTCACATTCGGAAAATCACCGAGTACCACCTTGGTTCGCCTTTCGAGCATTCAATTTTTCTCCTTGCACTGTCATTTTTGGCGACGATCAGCAAGGTTGCCTTTCTCATTCGGCTCATCGCCTTCTCTTTTGGAGTTTGCTGACTTGTCTCGATAGACACAAGTGCTCTGCATTGTCATTTTGAGCGAGGTCATGCTTACTAGGCGATCCGCCTTTCTCGTTTGACGATCAACAATGTATAGTTCGCACTTCTTTTTGCATTTTTGGCCATTTTTTCCAACATCAATCCTTGCCTTGTCCATTTTCTTGTCCATTGACATTAATTATTGAGCTAAATAGACCTCAAAAGAGTGCAAATCTATCACTCATCAAAAAGGGGTCGTTAGTTTATAGAGTTCCAAACTTTTCCTTTAAAGAAAGAATAATTAAATATGAAAGAGAGTTACATTTTCCTTTTAGGAAATGTAAAAGCAATTATAGTAGTGCTTTGACTTTCTTTCCCGAGAAAATTAAAATTCATATATGGTAAGAAAATCATGGCAAAACCCTAACAATTTTTTGTTGCATAACAATGCCGTCAAATGAGGAGAAAATCAATATAAACAAACATTTGGGAAAGCTTCAAAAAGCCCTTGCAAGAGATGAAAATGATCTAGAAGTTTGGAATTCTATGAAGAAAAAGACCACTTCCTTTATAAAGGAGCATCAAAAGAGACTGTTGAAAAATCAAGAGAGTATTAGTAACAGTGGAGATGACATTCATGTCATCGAGAAATAGAAATAAAAGAATTAGCTAAGTTAAAGAAGGATGTTGAGACAAGTCGCCACCAAACTCTTAGCCATAATTTTTTTCCTTAATCTTGTGTTCTGCATAAGAATGCTCTTTTCCTTTTTCTTTTTCTTTTTCTTTTTCTATTTATGATGTAGTGACAATCCTCTCTTTGATGAAATAAAAGAGACATCTTTTCCTAAAATTTCTTTTTCTTTTGCTTTATGTTTGAATGTCTTTTTGTGCTATATAACTTATTTTCAATTATCTACACCCTTGCGCTTTCATATTCATGGCAGGAGATTAATAACTCAAAACTATGAGTAACTTGTGCCGTTGAAATGATAACTCACAAAACTAAAATATGTATAAAAATCATGGCTAAAAGATCTTTGTATTTGTATAGATTTTTTTAAAAATATTTTGCTCGAATTCTATCTCGCACAGCTTTCCAGCTTTGAACATCTGTGGTAGAAAATTAATAACTTGATGTAGCGATGCCGGAATAACGAGCTTCTTGTTCCATTGGACGCATAATTCATAAGAATATAATATATGTAAAAGTTGTGGCCAAAGGATTTCTGGATTAGTAAAGACTTTTTTCAAAGTTCATTTGAATTCTACCTCGCTCAATTTTTCAGGATGTAGCGTCTATGATAGAAAATCAATCACTTAGCTAGCGTCTGGCCATAGATTTCCAAATATTTTTTGTAAATATTATTTGGGTGAGAATTTGAGTGAACTTTCACAATGTGTTTGGCCATACTTTGGAAAATATATTTCACTTTTTTAAGAAATATAATTTATACCCGTAAGTTTTAAAAACTATCAAAATTAACCATAGGTTTGTATTACATAGCAAGATAGAAACATTGACGTAACAAGATTCATGACTTCTGCAACAAGTCAACTGGATCTTCGTTGTAGCAAATAACAAGTAGTGTCCATGACATTGGAGCAATGCGGTAGTTTGGAGTGAGTGCAACAAGCATCATTCCATACATCGTGAAGTAGACGAAGCACATGACTGTATCACCCTAAGACAATTGTTCGTCATTTTCATGATCAACCATATCATCACTTTCATATTCACTGAATATTTCATCACAGCTTTGATTTTCACGTAAAAAATTATGTAATACAACGCAAACAAATACTATAGAGGGTGTTTTTGTAAAAGATAAAAGTTTAGTGTAGAATTTGAATTTTTAAAAATTCTCAAATAATGAGATTTGACCCAAATACTAGTTTTTTCTAGTATTGGAAATTTGGGTTATTTGCCAAATAATGGCAAATTATATAAACAAATACTATTTGCCAAATTTTCTCCCAAATTTTACTTGGAAAATCTATGACCTATCGGGTCCTAGTGTAGGAGCGTTAGAATGATTAGTTTCTTGTTCTTTTAGAAAGATAACTCATACAAATACAACATATATAAAAATCATGGCCAAAAGATATTTGTATTGGTACAACTATTTTTTAAAAGTTAGCTTGAATTCTACCTCGCTCAACTTCTCAACTTTGAGCATTTGTATAGAAAATCAATAACACGGCGTAGGAATATCGGAATGACAAAATTCTTGTTCCATTGGAAATAGAACTCACCAAATTATAATATGTGAAAAAATAATGGCCAAAATATCTCAGTATTAGTATATGTATTCTTTCAAAGTTAGCTCATATTCTGTCTCGCTCAACCTTTTCAGCTTTGAGTATGTGCGGTAGAAAATCAATAACTCGAAGTAGGAGCACCGAAAGCATGAGCTTCCTATTCCATTGTAAAGAGGAGACCAAGAAGTATAATCCACATAAAAATTCCATGGGAACCAATTCATGTTTAGATATTGATGAACTACAAGAAGACTATATAATACTACATAAAGACACAAAATAAAACTTGAGAATTTTACCATATCCAAGATAGAGACATCAAAGTGAGAAAAATCCCTCACTAAAGTCTCCAAGAAGAAGCAACTGCTATAACTAAAGAACTTGGTCCAATATTAAGACTAGACACAGGTGTCCGTGCTAGCATGAGTCCAATATCTGTTATTTTTTTTTATTTTAATTTATGTGATATAGATAGAATTTAGAAAGTTAATTAAATTTCAATATGATTTTTAGATATTTAAGTTGTTAATTGTTTTTTGTTTACGCAAATTTAATGTGAAGAGGTCCATTAAGATGTCCATAGCTAATATTTTTTTCGTCATCGATCATTGACTTTTTTTACTCAAAGTAGTTACAAGGTATAAACAAATGTTACCGCATTCAAAATAATAAAGCTATAACTAAAGAATATGAATTTAAAACTAAAAGTCGTAGCTAAAATGGATTTCATAATCTCAAAAAAATTATACACTAATTAAATTAAATTAGAACAAAAGAAATAATTTTTTTATTTTTTTCTATTTTTTGTTTTTGCAAATTTAATGTGAAGAGGTCCATTAAAATGTCCATGATTAAAGTATTTTTAGTCATCGATCGTTGATTTTTTTATTCAAAGTAGTTACAAGATATAAACAAATATTATCAACATTTAAATAATAAAGTTATAACTAAAGAATATGAATTTAAAAATAAAAGACATAGCTAAAACGGATTCCATAATTTCAAAAAAATTATACACTAATTAAATTAAAGTAGAACAAAAGAAATAATTTTTTTAAAAATAAATTCCAAACACGCTGAAGCAGGCACATCGACGGAGATGCGCCTGCTCCAGCATGAAGTCTCTCTTATTAAACTAAAAGTCAAAGCTAAAACGGATTCCATAATTTCAAAAAAATTATACACTAATTAAATTAAAGTAGAATAAAAGAAATAATTTTTTTAATTTCTTTTCCAAACACGCTGAAGCAGGCACGTCGATGAAGACGTGCCTCAGCATGAAGTCTATCTTATATAATAAGAGAATATATCTAAACAATTTTTTTATTGTAATAGTTACTTTCTTTTTGGTTCCAAAATAATATCATGGTTACTTTCTTAGTTGATTGTAGGAGGTATTATTTTGTGCTATAAAGAACTTAATTGGGAAAATTAATTAAGGGAAAACTAAGCAAATGACTCATCAATAGAAATTAATTATAAATATATACCCCTTACATTGATGCCTCCTCCCCCCCCCCTCCAAATAGAAATTAATTATAAATATATCCCCTTACATTGATGCCTCCCCCCAAATAATTACAATAGATACCCCAAGTGAAAATTTCGCTTAACTGATATTAAATCGATATATGATATTGTGTTGGTAGAAAGATTGATAATTTCGCTTAACTGATACTTGTCACTACCCAAAAATGGATGTGATGGCACTCGTCGTATCCCACCAAGACAAGTCAGCCTAAAACCCAATCATTTCTATAAAGTGCGGAAATAAAGCAAAGTTCAATAACAATTACTATTACGAAAACAAGTCAACTTAATTCAATCCCCAAAACCTGGTTGTCACGTGCACAAGCCTCTAATGTAAATACTAGAATTGAAATAAAATACGCAAGTCTCAAATGATGTTGTCTTTCAAGTAAAAACAAAATCATAAACAAGAGTAAGGAGGTTCGCTGAGATGACAAACAGCTACCTCTTAGATCTCCACAGAAAGCCTCGGAAACAAAGAGAATGGAAGGTATCACGAAGATCCGGGCTCGTAACCTACAAAAGATTGTAGAAGCAAGGGGTGAGTACCAAACCACACGGTACTCAACAAGCAAACCTCTAAACACAAGCTAAGGGTACATAATACGGGTACTCCTTACACCCCATCCTAACCTCCATAGCTACAACCTGCATAAAACCAGCCAACCTAACAATTCACAGTTTACAAAGCATACAACTCAACAACAGCACTCTAACAGATTATATATTTTTAATAACAACTAAATATTCATCAATAACAAGTTTCACAAAAAAGGCACTCACAAGATCAGCAACACACAAGATAAAGTTCATCAATAATAAAAATAATGCAATGCAATGAAATGCAATGTCAAGTTTAGTGATGCATGTCTGACCTAATGATACACACCCGCTGTCTCTCAGTCCGGGACCCATGGGGGACATATCTGTCCATGCATCCATCGCGGCGCGCGGTACGTCCCTCGAAATATAATATTCGTCGCGGCGCGTGACACGTCCCTCGAAATATAGTATCCATCGCGGCGCGCGATACGTCCCTCGAAATGGTACATCCTCTTTAATTTCTTATTCTTTCTCAATGCACATAACACTTGTCACAACCACGTCTCAGAACAATGCAAATGACATGTTCACACAAATAATGAGGAGATGACCATTTTCATAACATTGCACAAATCACAACTTCAACAATGATTCAACAAGTCTTTCAAACAATTCTCAACACATCACACAAACAATTGATCACATTACTCCCAAACATATGCCGCAAGGAAATACACGAATTCCATATGCTTAACAAGGGTTTAGAAATCCACTTGCCTCAAATAATCGAACAATCACTCTGGAACTTGAGCCTTCCCTTTTCGTTGTACTTCCAACTCAAAGCAATCTATTCACATTAATAATCACAATAAGATTTCGAAAGTAACAATACCCATATTACTATAGGTCTAGCCTAGACTCAAAAACTCATCCGAATTTATAATCAAGTTCCTAAATCTTGATGTCAACTGTCAATTAACATGTCAACTCTCATATTTTCCAAGTTTCAAGCTTAGGGTTAAATTTCAATTTCTCTAAATAATATAATTTTAATGATGTTTATATATCACAATACACCCACTATTTTATTACATATCTCAATTATTACCAAAACTTGAATCATAATGTGATAATTAAATGAAAATAATTGAAGCCGAAACTAACTACTCGGCACCCCAGTGGCGGACTACAAAACTACCTGTTGAAACAACCTATTTTCAATGTTTCAATCCATATTCCTTGTCCCACTACTAATAATCCTAATCATGGTCCAATGATTAGGAGTAATCATTATCCAATGATTGGACCATAATACTTACACATATTTATAATCCCAAGTTCAGAACGTCAAACCTATATACCTTCGATTTTTATTTCTGGTTTGTTTTTCATTCACAGGAGTCCCACATTTTAATACTAATATTAGGACGCCTACTCATATGCACAACACAAAGATAGGCGTGGTTGATAATTATGATTACCTGAACGTTTTGTCGTCCCCTTAGATTGTGCCGCCGTAGTATTCTTTCCCAGAAGCTACTTTTGTTCTCGTTAATTTGTCGTTTACCAACATAAGAACCCTACTAACTTATGTTAACATGGGTCAAATAGTTAGGGTATTAATATATATTATGGCATTGACCCATTAACCACCAACTAAATAAATAAATTATTTAATATATACCCATCAATTAAATAACCGTAGTTATCGAATAATTCAAAATTTTCAAATCAACTTCACCGACTAATCAAAAATTACTCGACTCAACTATTGAGAGGGGTAAAAACGGTAATTTTATGTAAATTTCTAAAAATGACAATCCGGGTCATTACATTATCCACCACTAAAAATCATGTTCGTTCTCGAACATAAGGTGAAAGAAAGTACCTGAAGCTTTAAAAAGCTGAGGATATCTGGCACGCATATCAGACTCTGTCTCCCAAGTTGCCTCTCCCACTGATCGGTGCTTCCATTGCACCTTCACTGAAGCAATCTCCTTGGTCCTAAGCTTTCGAACCTGCCTGTCCAATATAGCTATAGGTTCCTCCTCAAATGTCAAGTTTGGACCCAACTTCACTGAATCGAGTGAAAGCACATGTGACTCATCCGGAATATACTTTCGAAGCATAGAGACATGGAAAACATGATGAACTGCCGACAAACTAGGTGGCAAGGCCAACTTATAGGCCACCTCTCCCACTCGACTCAAAATCTCAAAAGGTCCAATGAATCTAGGGCTAAGCTTGCCCTTTTTGCTGAACTGCATCACACCCTTCATAGGTGACACTTTAAGCCAAACATGATCGCCTTCCATAAACACTAAGGCTCTAACTCTCCGGTCTGCATAACTCTTCTGTCGACTCTGGGCTGTCAACAATCTATACTGAATCATACGGACTTGCTCCATAGCATCTCTAAGCAAGTCAGTATCCAAAGAGTCCATCTCTGCCGAATCAAACCAACCGATCGGAGACCTACATAGTCTGCCATACAACACCTCAAATGGGGCCATCTGAATACTAGAGTGATAACTGTTATTGTAGGCAAACTCTGCTAAGGGTAAGTGTCGATCCCATCTAGCACCAAAATTGATCACACATGCTCGGAGCATGTCCTCCAACATCTGAATCGTCCGCTCGGACTGACCATTTGTCTGAGGGTGAAAGGCTGTACTCATAGCTAGCTGAGTACCCAAACCATGTTGTAATGCCTTCCAGAAGTGAGAAGTAAATAGTGAACCTCGATCTGATATAATAGAAACAGGAACCCCATGTAGTCGCACAATCTGACTGATATATAGCTCGGCTAACTTCTCTGCCGTATATTTCACTCGAACCGGAATGAAGTGGGCAGACTTGGTCAGCCTGTCAACAACAACCCAAATGGAGTCATAACCACCCACTGTGGTAGGCAAACCCACAACAAAGTCCATAGTGATCCGCTCTCACTTCCAAGTAGGAATAGGCATCCTCTGAGATACACCCCCGGGACGCTGGTGCTCACACTTGACCTGTTGGCAAGTCAAACACCTAGAAACAAAGTCTGAAATATCTCTCTTCATCCCACACCACCAGTAATGCTGACTCAGATCATGATACATCTTCGCTGCTCCCAGATGGATAGAATATCGGGAACAATGGGCCTCTTCAAGAATCAGTCTAGTCAACTCTCCCGTCTTGGGCACACAAATCCTGCCTCCGATCCTCAACACACCGTCAGAATCAAGGACAACCTTCTTGGCTTCCTCTCTCAATACTCTGTCTCGAATGAGACATAACTTCTCATCATCAAACTGGTGCGCACGGATCTGCTCGACTAAAGAAGAATAAGCCTCAATAAAAACAATCATCCCATCACTCTCCTCTGAGATCTGCAACCGGACAAGACTATTAGCTAACCTCTGAACATCTTTAGCCAATGGTCTCTCCTCAATGCTAAGTGCTGCAAGACTTCCCATGCTAGGAGTCTTCCTACTCAGAGCATCGGCAACAACATTGGCCTTCCCCGGATGATATAGAATGGTCACATCATAGTCCTTCAACAACTCAAGCCACCTACGCTGCCTCAAGTTCAGATCCCTCTGACTAAAGATATACTGAAGACTCCGATGATCAGTGAAGATCTCACAATGCACCCCATACAAATAATGACGCCATAACTTAAGGACAAATACTACAGCCGCCAACTCTAAATCATGAGTTGGGTAGTTCTTCTCATGGGACTTCAATTGCCTAGAAGCATAAGCAATCACTTTCCCCTTCTACATCAATACACCACCCAATCCGGCTCTTGAAGCATCACAATACACAGTAAAGTCTACACCCTCCTCAGGTAGAGTCAACACAGGAGCCGAAGTCAACAAAGTCTTGAGCTTTTAAAAACTCTCCTCACACTCATCAGACCACTGAAAACCCACACCCTGTCAAGTCAATCTAGTCAATGGAGCTGCAATAGTAGAGAAAACTCTGAACAAATCATCGATAATAACCTGCCAATCCCACAAAACTCCTAATCTCGGTAGGAGAAGTAGGTCATGTCCAGCCTCTAACTGCTTCAATCTTGGCCGGATCTACTCTAATACCCTCCTTGGACACCACGTGTCCTAAGAATGCCACAAAATTAACCCAGAACTCACACTTTGAGAACTTGGCATACAACTTCTCTTCCCTCAATCTCTGAAGTACAATTCTCAAGTGTCGGACATGGTCATCCTCGGTCCTGGAGTAAACCAAAATGTCATCGATGAAGACAATCACAAAAGAATCAATGTATGGTCGAAACACCCCGTTCATCAACTCCATAAAAGTTGCAGGGGCATTAGTCAACCCAAAGGACATCACTAAGAACTCATAATGCCCATACCGAGTCTGAAAAGCTGTCTTAGGGATATCTGATGCCCTAATCTTCAACTGATGATACCCAGACCTCAAATCAATCTTAGAGAACAAAGATGCCCCCTGTAGCTGATCAAACAAGTCATCAATACGCGGAAGAGGATACTTATTTTTCACTGTTACCTTGTTTAACTGTCTATAATCAATACACATCCTCATAGTCCCATCCTTCTTCTTCACAAACAACACAGGGGCACCCCAAGGTGACACACTAGGGCGAATAAACCCCTTACTCAATAAATCCTGCAACTGATCCTTCAACTCTTTCAACTCTGCTGGAGCCATACGGTAGGGAGGAATAGAAATAGGCTTAGTGCACGGCTCCAAATCAATAGCACAATCAATATCCCTATCGGGAGGAACACCTGGAAGATCAGAAGGGAATACATCGAGAAACTCCTGAACCACGGGAACAAAATCTATGGAAGGTGGTTCAACACTGGTGTCTCGAATAAAAGCTAAGTAAGACAAACACCCTCTCTCCACCAATCTCTGAGCACGGAAAAAAGAAATGACCTTGCTAGGATAAGAGCCATTAGCACCCTTCCACTCAACCCTCGGAACACCAGGCATTGCTAAAGTCGTAGTCTTAGCATTACAATCAAGGACAGCATGATAAGGAGAAAGCCAATTCATACCCAAGATAACATCAAAGTCTACCATCCCCAGAATGATTAAATCTACCCAAGTGTCATACCCCGCTAGAGAAATAAGACAAGATCGATACACTCGATCCACCACTAAGGGTTCACCCACGGGTGTAGAAACACGAATAGGTACAGTCATGCTATCACATATTATATCAAATTCAGCAGCAAAATAGGTGGACACATAAGAGAATGTAGACCCTGGATCAAACAATACAGACGCAGATCAATGGCATACTGGGATGATACCTGTAATAACAGCATCAGAAGTCTCTGCTTCGGGTCTCCCCGAAAAAGCATAACAGTGGCCCCCTCGGCCACCTCCAGCCTGGGTGGTAACTCTACCCCCACTCTGCTGAGCTGCAGAACCACTACTAGAAGCTCTACCGCCTCTACCTGACTGAACTCTGCCTCGGCCTCTACCCGGTGGTACCGGTGGTCTAGCTTGAAATGAAGAATTAGGTTGGGACCCTCCACGACCCCTCTGGGAAGTACACTGTCGCATCAGGTGACCGGGATCTCCACAAGAAAAAAAAAATCTCTGTCCCGGGAACTGCTGTGCAGACCCTGAAAACCCACTATAATTGCCTCGCCCCATAGGTCGCTACTGTGAACCGTGACCCACGCTATAAGAACCCCAAGGTATCTGACCACCCTCAGATGTCGGCATAGATGCATGAACGGGTCCTCGCTGTTGAAAGAAGCCACTCCCTCTGTGTGATCCCCTGCCTCCAGATGAGGCACCATGAACTGACCTGCTGTACGGACTCTCTTAGGGTCCCCAAACTCTTCTCTCTCCATCAATTCCGCCTCTTTAGCGGCACTCACAATGGATTGGAAGGAAGCCCCCTCTCTAGATGCTCTAAACACAGCCGATCTGATAGAGAAAGTCAACCCCCTCACGAATCTACGGATCCTCTTTGTCTCGTCTGGAATAATGGCCAAAGCATGCCTAGACAACTGGCAAAAAGGGGCCTCATACTCTGTAACTGATAAGCTGCCCTGTCTCAGATTCTCAAACATCAAACGACTCTCCTCTCTCATGCTCCAAGGGATAAAACGGTCATGAAAGGCACTGGAAAACCTCTCCCAAGTCACTGGAGGAGATCCAACTGGAAAAGCCCCCGAATAAGTTCTCCACCACTCTCTCGCTGGCCCACGAAGTTGGAGTGTAGCATATCGAACCCCATGTGACTAAGCTAATCCAACAACCTCTAGTAACTCTTGGCATGTAGTCAGAAACTCATGAGCGTCCTCACTCTTCCCACCCTGAAACTGAGGTGGGTCCATCTTTCGAAATTTCTCATACCTACGTTGCTCATCCTCTGTCAGAACAACCAATGGTGTACCTTGACCCCCAATTGCTGGTGCAAGATCATTCTCAACCATGGGATCCTTTGGTGGCTGCCCCACCGCATCATGCATAACTGGAGCTTCCTGCTACTCTTGGGTCTGAGCCCCCTCTCTAGTCTGAGAGTCTTGTGATGTAGTGGTCGCACCACCACCCTGAGTAAAGCTCTCAAGCACACTTAACACCCTCAATAATGTATCCTGAAGCAAAGGTGTAACTGCAGGCTCTGGAGGAACCTGGTCCTCTCTGTCATCAATCTGAGGCTCAGGAGAGGCCTCTCTAGTACAACCTCTCACTAGTGCTGCTCCACGGCCACGACCACTGGCTAGTGTTGTTCCACGAGCACGACCTCTAGCTCGGGCTCTACCCCTACCCCTAGCTGGGGCCTCAACAACTGCCTCGAGAAGTGCCTCCTCTCTACCACCAGTAACAGTCGCTCTAGTCCTCGTCATCTGTCAAAAGAGTATACAATAGCTCAGTACTAAAGAAGGTAACCACGCACGATGAGAAAGAATGAACAAAAAGGAAGTTTCCTAATAGTCTTTATAGCCTCTCAGAGATAAGTACAGACGTCTCCGTACCGATCCTTGAGACTCTATGTAGACTCGGCTTGTATGCACGTGAGACCTATGAACCTGGGGCTCTGATACCATTTTGTCACGACCCAAAAATAGATGTGATGGCACTCGTCGTATCCCACCAAGACAAGTCAGCCTAAAACCCAATCATTTCTATAAAGTGCGGAAATAAAGCAAAGTTCAATAACAATTACTATTACGAAAATAAGTCAACTTAATTCAATCCCCAAAACCTGGTTGTCACGTGCACAAGCCTCAAATGTAAATACTAGAATTGAAATAAAATACGCAAGTCTCAAATGATGTTGTCTTTCAAGTAAAAACAAAATCATAAACAAGACTAAGGAGGTTCGCTGAGATGACAGACAGCTACCTCTCAGATCTCCACAGAAAGCCTCGGAAACGAAGAGAATGGAAGGTATCACGAAGATCCGAGCTCGTAACCTACAAAAGATTGTAGAAGCAAGGGGTGAGTACCAAACCACACGGTACTCAACAAGCAAACCTCTAAACACAAGCTAAGGGTACAGAATACGGGTACTCCTTACACCCCATCCTAACCTCCATAACTACAACTTGCATAAAACCAGCCCAACCTAACAATTCACAGTTTACAAAGCATACAGCTCAACAACAGCACTCTAACAGATTATATATTTTTAATAACAACTAAATATTCATCAATAACAAGTTTCACAAAAAAGGCACTCACAAGATCAGCAACACACAAGATAAAGTTCATCAATAATAAAAATAATGCAATGCAATGTCAAGTATAGTGATGCATGTCTGACCTAATGATACACACCCGCTGTCTCTCAGTCCGGGACCCATGGGGGACATATCTGTCCATGCATCCATCGCGGCGCGCGATACGTCCCTCGAAATATAATATTCGTCGCCGCGCGCGACACGTCCCTCGAAATATAGTATCCATCGCGACGCGCAATACGTCCCTCGAAATGGTACATCCTCTCTAATTTCTTATTCTTTCTCAATGCACATAACACTTGTCACAACCACGTCTCAGATCAATGCAAATGACATGTTCACACAAATAATGAGGAGATGACCATTTTCATAATATTGCACAAATCACAACTTCAACAATGATTCAACAAGTCTTTCAAACAATTCTCAACACATCACACAAACAATTGATCACATTACTCCCAAACATATACCGCAAGGAAATACACGAATTCCATACGCTTAACAAGGGTTTAGAAATCCACTTGCCTCAAATAATCGAACAATCACTCTGGAACTTGAGCCTTCCCTTTTCGTTGTACTTCCAACTCAAAGCAATCTATTCACATTAATAATCACTATAAGATTTCGAAAGTAACAATACCCATATTACTATAGGTCTAGCCTAGACTTAAAAATCATCCGAATTTATAATCAAGTTCCTAAATCTTGATGTCAACTGTCAATTAACATGTCAACTCTCATATTTTCCAAGTTTCAAGCTTAGGGTTAAGTTTCAATTTCTCTAAATAATATAATTTTAATGATCTTTATATATCACAATACACCCACTATTTTATTACATATCTCAATTATTACCAAAACTTGAATCATATGTGATAATTAAATGAAAATAATTGAAGCCGAAACTAACTACTCGGCACCCCAGTGGCGGACTACAAAACTACCTGTTGAAACAACCTATTTTCAATGTTTCAATCCATATTCCTTGTCCCACTACTAATAATCCTAATCATGGTCCAATGATTAGGAGTAATCATTATCCAATGATTGGACCATAATACTTACACATATTTATAATCCCAAGTTCAGAACGTCAAACCTATATACCTTCGATTTTTATTTCTGGTTTGTTTTTCATTCACAGGAGTCCCACATTTTTAATACTAATATTAGGACGCCTACTCATATGCACAACACAAAGATAGGCGTGGTTGATAATTATGATTACCTGAACGTTTTGTCGTCCCCTTAGATTGTGCCGCCGTAGTATTCTTTCCCGGAAGCTACTTTTGTTCTCGTTAATTTGTCGTTTACCAACATAAAAACCCTACTAACTTATGTTAACATGGGTCAAATAGTTAGGGTATTAATATATATATTATGGCATTGACCCATTAACCACCAACTAAATAAATAAATTATTTAATATATACCCATCAATTAAATAACCGTAGTTATCGAATAATTCAAAATTTTCAAATCAACTTCACCGACTAATCAAAAATTACTCGAGTCAATTATTGAGAGGGGTAAAAAGGTAATTTTATGTAAATTTCTAAAAATGACAATCCGGGTCATTACATTACTAAATCATTATATTATACTATTTTGATATCATTAAGACTGATAATTTCTCTTAAATGATACTGAATCAATATGTGTGTGTGTCTCTCTCTCTATATATATAGTTGTATCATTAATGTTGTTTGTTTATAAATTACTCATTAGTCAATGACATAATAAGAGTATATATATATATATATATACACATATATATTTTGGGATACAAACAGTAATTTTTTTGCAATACAAATAAAAGAAAAATATATTTGGCAGTCATGTAATACAATTTTGATCACTCGGATACAATTTATAGTTTTCACTATGAAGTAAAATAGAGTTTGGAGTCGAAAGGGTAAAAAAAATTGAGCAAAATTTCCAAAAGGGCAACAAAAAAATAAGGATCAAACCAAAAAGACAACATTTGAATGAAAGACGGACGGCGTAAAATCACAAGTTGCAACCTGACATGCACCTTACAAGGCGCACGCCGACACGCGCCTTGTCAGGTTGCGCCTTACAATTAAAAAAAAAAGGTTTTGTAGTAGTAGTCTTGCCTGTACACAAGAAGGCAGTGGTTTGTATGTTTGTATTCAACTATAGTTTAAATTATGTAAATATCTCTAATTTCCTCCTCCTTTCTCCTCCTTATAATTTAAAAGATTTAATTGTGTAGTTATACTTGTTCAATTAAATAATTTATTTAGATAAAAAAAAATAACATGGACACTTGAGTAAAACAGATCGTGAGACGTGGAAGAATGATTGGCATAACTCAACAACCAATTAGACAGGATCAGATTATACATCACACCTCGACTAAGACATGAACACACATCTTCTAATTAAACAAAATATTTAATGATAAAATTAATAGCTAATTCCAAATTTGTAATACGTAGCTTCTTCTTATATAACTTTGAATTATCAAATTCATCTTGTCTATGTAAAAAAAATGCACAGCTTCTTCTCCGAGCCATAAAGTATTGATGGTTCAATATTTGACTTTTTAACATTTGGATATCACATGTATAATACTAGTAATTACTTTAGCTTTTCATTTTTCACTTTAAACGTAAATTTTTTGAAATTTCTCTGTATTATTATTATAAAAATAATTCCGAGTTGGCTTGCAACAAATAAAGTGTGATTTAAAAAAAAAAGACCGTAAGAACCACTGCCTTCTTGTGTACAAGCAAGACTACTACTACAAAACGTTTTTAAAAAAAAGTAAGGCGCAGCCGGACATGTGCCTTGTAAGTTACTACCTACAATTTCACGCTGTATGTCTTTTGTCCAAATGCTGCCCTTTTGGTTTGATTCTTACTTTTTGTTGCCCTTTTGGAAATTTTGCTCAATTTTTTGGCCCTTTTGGCTCCGGACTCAAGTAAAATACCTACATAACTCAATCATGAATACATTTTAGTTATATGAATGTGAATATGTATATGTATTTATTGATGATTTTGTATTCATTTTTTGTGGAATACAATGTAGTTATGCGGATAGGGTCATGTATATGCTTAGATCTTCTCTCTTCCATCATTTTCGCCGCCGAGCCTACATTATCGACTAGTCCTTGAGTAATACATAGATTAAAAATGGAAAATCGCTACAAAATTGATTATTAAATGGGATACCTCTTGTAATCCTCTTTGAGTCCGCCATTAGAGAGGAAACTTTGAGGTTTACCCTATCTAAAATCTTAATCGAAATTAGAGAATTTACTAAGCAACTAAGCAAATAAATATTTTGAAAGATTTAAATAAATACAAAATCGATAAAAAATTTAAAAATCGCAAAAAGATACATACATGAATCAAGGGGATTGTTGTTAATATCGATCTTTTGGGATATTTTTTTCAATTTCCAGAAAAAAACCGACACCTATTGATGAGAGAAAAGAGATTAAAAATTGAAGATCAATTGGAAGAGAGAATTAGATGAGAGAGAAAAAAAAAATTTAAAATATGAGAGAACGTGATGGCTGAAATGTGGGGCTTAATATGTGATAAATTAGAAACTAACCTAGGATACACTTTATTTGCTAAAATATTGATGTATTAATATTTTTAATAATTATTTTAAAGTGAATGTTTTTAATAATTATGTTAGGGATTTTGACTAGTTAGCTAAATTTTTTCTTTAAAAAAAGTTGGGTGAAATTGAACCTAAATTTAAAGGAGGCTGAAGGGAAATTGGGCCTAAACTAAAGGGAGAGCAAACTAGTCAAACTTCCTAACATAATTATTAAAAACATTTATACTTTGAAATAATTATTGAAAATGTCAATATGTCAATATTTTAGCAAATAAAATATATCCTAATATAATTATTTTTCTTTCCTTTTATTTCTCAAACTAGGCCCCACATTAGACTAATTTTACTCCCCTATCCGTGAAAATGAAGAAAAAAAACTTTCATCACCCACTTTTTCTTATTTCTAGGTTTTTACCCCAAATTCCTCCTTTCCCTCTCTTGAGTTTTTCACCATTGTTCTCTCCTTTCTTTGTCTAAAAACTTCTTCTATTTTCCTCCAATTTGTTCAAGAAATCTCACAATTCTTTCAAAATATTTTTCACCCACCAAAGGTAAATACATTGTCACCAAATAACTTTTGAGATTTTCCTCTATTATGTAAAGACACTATCAATAAAATAAAAATAAAAATATTTGGGTGTTGAAAATTTCCAAAAATCTTGTTGAAGACCCAAGTTGAGGAAGAACAATTTCCTATTAGTATGTTTTGTATTTATAATTTTTTTTAGAATTTTGTATCCTTTCTCAATTAATATTCAAATCAGTATGTACACTATCAATATTTGTATTCATTCAAAATCTCATGTTACATAGTTTATGAATCTTGTATTTGTTCATAATTTGAATTCATCCCAAAGGTATGTCAATTAGATATGTATTTTATTTATGGGAAAAGGGACGGATTTACCCCCGAACTTTAATAAATGGTACGTATATGCCCTCCGTTATACTTTGCGTCCACATAAGCCCCGGCTGTCCAATTATAGGTACACATATACCCCTCTCACTAACGGACCTCTAATTTCTTACACGTGTCTTAACCATATTGAACTACCCGTTTGACCCTTTTTTTAAACCCATAACCCAACTATCCGCCCCATAACCCAATACCCACCCAATTTCCTCTAAAAGGAATCCTAATTAAAACACCCAATTAACACACACCAAAATCCGTCCCTTTTCCCTAGTCGGAGGTCCCAGAGTATCTCACACACCAAAACCCTAGTCGTCGCCCGTATCCAACTATCCGCCACAATTTCAGTTTGTCTTCGTCGATTTCACCTTGTCTTCATCGAATCTATCATGTGTTGGTCATAATTTTGTAGTAAATTTTTCATCTATCTGTCGTCTCCCTCAAATCAGACCTAAAACCATGTCTGAAAGTTCTTGTGATTCAATTAGTAACTCCATGATAATGACTTGTTTTTGTGGTGAATTGGCTCGTTGTTTCACTTCTAGGACTCCATTGAATTCCGGAAGAAGATTTTATAGATGTTCTAAACCTAAGGTACATTTTTTGCTAAATGTAAATTAATATGATTTGTGCTTGTATTTTGGTGATGATGAGTTCTTCCTCTGTTATTTTTATTAGATTGAAAATTGTGAATTTTGGAGGTGGGAAGACAGTTCTTCAGAAAATTCTTCTATTGAAGTTAATTTATTGAAGTCTAAATTGGAAGTTGCTACATTGAAAATGGAGAATTTGAGAGAGTCGTTGAATGTGGTGAAGATTGAAAGAGACAATTTGAAGAAAAAATTGGAGAATTTAGAGAGTTTAAACTACTTCGAGGTGAATAAATCAAGAAATTTGGAAGCTAAAGAGTCGAAGTTGAAGATGTTGTGTATATTGTCATTTACTATGTTTGTGGTATTTGTTGTTGCAATTTTCAAGTGATTATCTGGTAGCATGAAGTATATATGTTGTTGAATTGTAGTTTCAAGGGTTAGTTATTTCAAGTATTTGTAGTTTCAAGTGTTAGTTATTTCAAGTATTTGTAGTTTCAAGTGTTAGTTATTTCAACTGTTCCTATGTATTAGTGAATCTTATGTTTGAATGTTGGTCATTATTTAGTGTAGCTATTGCTTCGAACGTATTGTGAATTTCAAGTGTTGGCTTTCAACATTATTTTTTGTCTTTTTCCTTAAAGTTTGTAGTATTTATTTGTGTTATATTAGTCATTATGTTGAAGATGGATAAACTTTCTGGTATTGCCATTATGTTTTCCTTCAATTTAGAGAATCTGAAAATGAAATGAAAGCTTGTCTTACCATTGTTTATGAAACGTGTTTTCAGGTGTTATTAAACTTGCACAAAGACCCTATTAAACTGTCAACATGAAAGTCACTAACTAATTTTTTTTTTAAGAGAACAAAAGTTCAATTACTTATCAGACAGCATCAGAAACTCGATTTAACATCACCCATGAAGTCTTAAATTTAAAATTTGTGTTTTGCTTGCTATGACTGCATGGTGATTCTTCAACTCACAACACCAGCTCTGTGACTGCCATTAGCTCTAATAAATCTAGGACTTGGAAAGCCATTCAACATGGATGGCAATATTGCCAAATTGAACTTCTTTGGAAACCTGCGAACAACACACACATTAATTTCTGGAATGCCTCTTGGATTCAACCAAATACCCCTTTTAAATCATCATTATCTTATCACAACAGTCAATAAATTTACATCTGAGTAAATCGTCATCTACTTATTACTTCAATATAGAACCAAAAGGAAAAGAAATTTACCACAACAGTTGACCATTGACAGAGAAAATGGTCTCAAAAAATGTATACCACAGCAAACTACTATTGTACATCAACAGAACCCAATAGATACAAGACATTATATATAACATTCACTTGGTCATATATAAGCAAATGACAGTTTTAGCTGATACACTGAGCCTATACAAACAGTAGAAGTAAAACAGAGTACCAAAACTACAACTTTAACCTTAAGGCACCAGCCTACACAAAATATACCAAAAAAATAAGTTTAGCCTTAACATCATTTAAGGCACCAGCCTATACAAAACATAGCAAAAAAACAAGTTTAGCCTTAACATCAATAAAGGCACCAACATATACAAAACAATACCAACACAATAGCATCATCCCCTTCTTGGCCTCAACTTTTGTAGCTGGTTTGTAGTAACTGCACCCTGTCCATTTCAAGTTAAGCCAGTTGGTCCTATGGGAAGATTTGTAGGTTCACTAACACCAAATTTGTCACCTCTGAAGCCTATTACTCTACTTCCAATTGGTTCTTGTGGGTTCTGTCTCTTTCTCAATCTTGTTAGAAAAGCTTCTTCTGAAATTGTTCTTGGCCTTAGCCTAGGGTCTTCATCATCATCCTCAGCTACTGAAAAATAGTTGCTAGAAGAAGCATATTCAAACTGACTTTCTTGTGTTGGTTATGGGGCTGTGCAGTTGATGTCTTCCTCAGAAGCTTCATCTTTATCAACTAAACCTCTCCTAAGCTGCCTCTTTTTTCCCTTGCCAGATTCTTTTCCTTGCTTAGCAAGTTGCTTCCTCTGCTTCTTAGTAGGTTGTTTCCCCTGCTTTGCCTTATTAATCATAATAGAAGATATAGAATTAAATAGTAAAATAGAATAATTATTTGATGAAATTAATGATTAAATGAAAATTACCTTTTCACATCCTCTTGCATTATGATTTTGTTCTCCACAATTACTACATGTCATCACTTTTCCTTTACTTGTTTGCTTCCATACTCCTTGCCTCTTAACAACTTCATCCTTTTCTCTTTCCCTCATAAGCTTAGGTCTACCAACAAGCTTGACCAATTCTGGTGGTTCAATGGCATGCAAAGGATCACATTTCCAGAATAGTTCTCCCCTAATAGGTTGTAACTTGTGTTTGTAAACTGCCAATGCTGCCTCCCTACTATAATACCAATGAATTTCTTTCTTTGGTATCATTTTCTTGTGCTCCATGGACTTAATTGCATGTGGACATGGAATTCCAGTCAAATTCCATGTTCTACATGTGCATTTTTTCTCTCTTAAGTTGACAATGTGTCTATCTGCACCTTCAGTAACCTCATAGCCATTATCCATATTGCCACTCACCTTACAAACCTTGGAAATCTTCAAATACTGAATAAACAACAACTCACTTTTGGAACTAAATCCATCATCTTTCCACTTCCTTACAACAACCTATTTTGCTGCCAACCTCTCCATTATTTTGATCCTGATGTCTTCCACCATTCCAATAGTTGGCTTGTACCTTGCTTCAAGTATCCAGGCATTGAATGATTCAGTAATGTTATTGTCCACAACCTGATTTTTGCACACTGTATCTAAATAGGCTCTGCACCATGCTTTGGGAGGATACTTGTCTATTAAATCTTGTCCAGCCTCTTCATTAACTTCCTTGATCTCTTGAAGTTGGTCCTCAAACTGCTCTGTAAATGATGACCATACAGCCCACCATAGCAACTTTGTCATCTCACCTTTACCCCATCTTTTGCACCAATTTGCCTTAATATGCCTTGCACAATATCTCTGATGTGCTTCAAGTAAGACTGTCCTTATTGCTTCAAGCAGCCCCTAAGTATCAATTTAAAACAACTAAAATTAATAAAAGAAACAATATCAAGCAAAGGTAAATAAATTGCAAATTAGTAGTATAATATTACCTTCTGCATATCTATATGAATGTCAGTCCTTCACCAATTTGAAGTTCAAATGAATGTTGTAAATATTGCATAAACCATGTCCAAGTCCTCTTAGTCTCTTTACCTACCACAACCCAAGCTAGAGGGTAGAAGGAGTTATTACTGTGTTGACCAACAACACACAATATATGTCCCTTAGTTTTTCCTTTAAGGAATGTACCATCGAACTCAATAAATGGTCTTAACCTAGACTTAAAACCCAACTTCATTGCCTTGAAGCAGATATACATCCTAAGAAATTTTCTCTTACCATTAGATAGTGCCTCTTTAGACAAATCTATCACAATGTCAGACCCTGTATTACAACTTCTCAATTCAGTAGCATAACCCTTTAATTTGTTGTAAGAGTCTACAAAGCTACCTTTTAAACTCTACAGTACCTCCTTTTTGGCTCTCTTGCACTTTGCTTCACTTACATTTAGCTCAAAAAACTCTATGTAAATCAGCCTTCATTTCTTTGACCTTGTACTTGGGGTCACTTTGCAATTTGTCCTTAAAATACAAGGCTATTGTTGAGTAATCTACTAAAGAGTTATCATATGTTGTTCCACACTCTATATGATCTACAAGTGTTTTGACACTAACTTCAGGAGTGGTCAAATCCCCAGAAATAAGTAGTAAAAATGGACAACCATCAACAACACATGTATACCTCAATCTTTTTTTATCACTCTTCACCACAACTAGTTCTACCTTCTTAGCTAGAGCATAAAGTTTACAAAACTGTTTTGCTTCAGCTATGTCCTTGAAGGCCATACTCTTAATAATCTCCTTATAATCTTGCAATCTATTAGTTATATTCCTCTTTTTTTAGTAACAAAATTTTATAATTCATCTGTATCATAATCTGAACAACTAAATACCATTCCATTATTACTGTCATCTTCACTTTCACTACAGTCTGTGCCCTTATTAACAATTGGTGAAAGTAGAAATGACCTATCATGCATGACAATATCAGTTACATCAACAGACAATTCACAATCTTCAGTAGCAAACAAGTGAATAGATTTATACTCAGTAGAGATAAAAAATGTTAAGGTCTTAACTCCCTCATCACCTATTATTTCAAAATATTTCCCCAGTTGGAGCAAGTGCAATAAGTTCTTGCACACCAACAAAACCTAACTTATTAATGTACTCATTCACTAAGTCAATAAAAGATATTAGGTCAGGATCATACCCTTTCCAATAAGTCAGACATCCTCTATCATAATGTGGTTCTGGACTGGTTAGCCACTCACCACCATAATGAAAGTATATGGTAACTTCAACCATGTTAATGACCTATAAAGAGTAATGAAATAACACAAGTAACAGTTAGTAAAAAACAGTAAGTATAAGTCACATTGAGTTAAGAAAGTCAATTAGTAAGCATAAATAAGTAAGTTAATTAGTAAATAAGTAGCAATGAGTATAAGTAACAGTGAGTATAAGTCACATTAGTAAATGAGTTACATTGAGTTAAAAAAGTCAAGTAGTAAGCATAAATAAGTAAGTTAATTAGTAAATAAGTAACAGTGAGTATAAGTCACATTAGAATTAAGTAAGTCAATTAGTAAGTACATTAGGATTAAGTCAAATTAGTTAATTAGGTCACATTGAATTAATAAAGTCAATTAGTAAGCATAAGACAGTAAGTTAAGTAAGTCAATTAGTAAGCATAAGTAAGTAAGTTAAGTAAGTCACATTAGAATTAAAGTAAGTTAGTTAATTAAGTCACATTGAGTTAAGAAAGTCAATTAGTAAGCATAAATAAGTAAGTTAAGTAAGTCACATTAGGATTAAAGTAAGTTAGTCACATTAGGATTAGGATTAAAGTAAGTAAGTTAGTTAATTAAGTCACATTGAGTAAGTTAAGAAAGTCATTTTAGTTAAGTAAGTCACATTTGGATTAGTAAGCACATTAGGATTAAGTAAGTCAATTAGTTAAGTAAGTCACATTTGGATTAAGTAAGTTAGTCACATTAGGATTAAAGTAGGTAATTTAGTTAATTAAGTCACATTGAGTAAGTTAAGAAAGTCATAGTAGTTAAGTAAGTCACATTTGGATTAGTAAGCACATTAGGATTAAGTAAGTCAATTAGTTAAGTAAGTCACATTTGGATTAAGTAAGTTAGTCACATTAGGATTAAAGTAGGTAAGTTAGTTAATTAAGTCACATTGACTTAAGAATTTCAATTAGTAACATTGAGTATTATCTCTTACTAACTCAAAGTGGTCCACAATTAACAATTAAAGAAGCATTATCTCTTATTAAATCAAAGTGGTCCACAACATAAATGCATGAATACAAACAAAAAATCCCAACAAAAAATAAAATAGTGGAATAAAGTAGACAAAGTAATGGAATAAAGTAGACAAAGTCAAGGGAATCTGAAACTATACTTTACCAAACCAACAAATCATAAACTAAAGGTCCACAACATAAAGGCATGAATACAAACAAAAAAAAATTTCTTTAACACAAAAACTGGAACGTGAACTTCATTTTCTGGAAGTGAAACCCTATAAAGTGTACTTCATTTTCACTCTAAAAAAACATTTCTTTAATCCAATAACTAGAATGTGAACCCTAGAAAGATTTTCACTATAAAACACATATTTTACACAATAAATAAAGAAACAACAAGAAAACTACCGAAAAAACAGCAACAACAGATTGATTTACCATATATGAAAGCAAATCAAAAATAGCAAAACAAGAAAACTATGAAATCGAATGGGATATTTGGGTACCTTTGACGAACACAAGTTGAATCGAAGAACACACAATAGATTTGACGAAGACAAGTTGGAATCGACGAAGACAAACTGGAATCGCGGCGGAGAGTTGGATACAGGCGATGACTAGGATTTTGGTGTGTGAGATACGCGGGGACCTCCGACTAGGGAAAAGGGATGGATTTTGGTGTGTTAATTTGGGTGTTTTAATTAGGATTCCTTTTAGAGGAAATTGGGTGGGTATTGGGTTATGGGGCGGATAGTTGGGTTATGGGTTAAAAAAAAGGGTCAAACGGGTAGGTCAATAGGATTAAGACACGTGTAAGAAATTAGGGGTCCATTAGTGAGAGGGGTATATGTGTACCTATAATTGGACGGCAGAGGCTTATGTGGATGCAAAGTATAACGGAGGGCATATACGTACCATCTATTAAAGTTCGGGGGTAAATCCGTCCCTTTTCCCTTTATTTATTGGAAGAACAACTTCCTATTAGTTTGTTTTGTTTTTTATAAAAAAAATTCAGAATTTTGTATCCTTTCTCAATTTGTATTCAAAATTGTATGTATCCTATTAATATTTGTATTCATTCAAAATTCATGTTGCATGGTTTATGAATCTGGTGTTTGTTCCTACTTTGTATTCATTCTAAAGGTATGCCAACTAGTTATGTATTTTATTTAAGAATGATTGCAACAAATATTAACTTATTCGTTTTCAGTTTTATACTTCATTCTCAGTTTTTCATCATACTGTTTTTTGTATTTTATAGATTATTATACAAAATACTACATAAAAACTAGAATGAATACAAATAGAAATAAAATACATATTGAAATGAATACTACTTGAGAAAAGATACAAGATTCTGAAAAGAAAAAAAGTACACATTCAAAAAAATACGTGAATACAAATATGTTTCTTAAATAACTACAGATTCATTTGGCATACCTATTGGAATGAATACAAACTAATAAAAAAAATACAAGTTTCATTATACAAAATACAACATGAAAACTAGAATGAATAGAAATAGTATACATATTGAAATGAATACGATTTAAAAAAGATTAAAAAATTCTAGAAAAAAAAAATACATTGAAAAAGGCACACATTTGAGTTTTTTTGAAAATGCAATTGATGAGAAAATTAAGTGATATTTACCTTTTTTGAAATATTCTCTTCCTTGATTTTCTCCTTTCTATTATTAAATAATTGTATTTTTTCAAATTAAAAAAAATACATAAATCAGATATATAACAAACTAAAATATTGACACTTTTAATAAATATTGAAAATGTGGCTAATGAATCCTATTAAATGCTAAAATATTGACATTTTGAAAAAATTCCCATTTATTTTAGGAGAATTGTATTTGCTGAAATTAGTTTGGGTTGAGCTATAGAATTGTAATTAATTTATATTTTGTGGTTCATTTATGTACTTTCCTCATTAATTAATAAAGAATACAAAGGAGGGCAGAAATAGAGACTGTTGGAATAGTTTCTTAAGCGTACAAAAGTGATTGTAGCCTTAAATTGATCGAGTTTGGTCCAGAATATGAAAACACCCTACAGAGATAGCTCGTGAATTCTGCTTCTCTTAAACAAAAAAATTTTCACACTAAGTTATTTGTGTTAACTTACTTTCAAATCTACAGTTATGTTAACTATATATAATTACAATAATATCAATCGCTGACTTTAAATATGAAGTTTTCCCACCCCCTCCTAAACCCTACTTCTCCCAACTCCCTAATCTATTATAGTCAAAACAAAAGGAGGCATACCAAACAACTTCCATAGTCAAATTCATATAGCATGAACCCAATTTTGATTCTACTATGTAATTATTTTCTTGGTCACCAATTTTATTTATTTTTTTCTCAATTTTTGAACTTTTATATTTATTTTTCGGAAAGGGTCAAAATTGTCCCTGAACTATGCGAAATAGACCACTTATACCATCCATTACATTTTGGAATCAAAAATACCCCCGCAGTTATCCCAGGAGACCACAAATACCCTCAAGAGTTAACACCCCAATTTTTTAGTGACGTGGCAAGCCACATGGGACTAATCCCTCCACCTAAGCATTGCCAACTAAGATTCACTACAAAAGAACTTAACTTTTAGTGGCGACAAAGTCGCCACAAAATCCCAAAATATTGCCACTAAAGGTTATGAGTGATTTTTAGTGGCGACTAAGGCTCCAACAACCATTCGCTAGTAAAACCTATTTTTTCAACAAAAAAATATGATAATTAATTTTCGATTGCGACCTAATTTTCTAAATTAAATAACTTGCAATATCCATATTAAAAACATCCAATATAATTACGAAAAATAATCAAAATTACTTCTCGATTCAAATCTCCTACTATATATATATATATATAATGCATCATTGTACATTTTATACATTTACATATGACATAAAAATAAAACATATAGTGTCTTCAAACTCCTACTTAATCGATATCATATTTGATTTTTTTAAAACAATGAAGAAAAAAACACAAATTAGAATTTAATGTTAAAAACTTTTAGTGACGATTTTCTGGGCTTTTGTGGCGATTGTTGTTGCCGCTAAAGGTCTAGTTCTTTTGTAGTGAATCCTAGTTGGCAACGCTTAGGTGGAAGGATTAGTCCCACGTGGCTTGCCACGTCAACAAAAATTTGGGGTGTTAACTCTTGAGGGTATTTGTGGTCTCTTAGGATAACAACAGGGGCATTTTTGATCCCAAAATGTAACGAAGGGTATAAATGATCTATTTCATATAGTTTGGGGGGCAATTTTGACCCTTTTCCGTTTATTTTTTAATATAAAAATCTACTAAATACAGCTAATGCATTTATTAACCTACAATTAAAGAGGATAATTAAATTTTTTAACATGATTGATATTTTTATTGTTGCAATTGAGGATAAACAGTTGTAACGGTTGTCAAGAAGTTATTGCAATAAATCAATTAAAAAATAGGTATGAGAGCACATAATCTGAAAGTCAACCAACAAAATTAAAGAATCATTGCCGAATTTATTTTTTTTACTACCTAATGTAAATCAAGATTTTTGATTTGTTTATACAATGAAATTAGGCATGAGAGCACATAATCTGAAGGTAAATTGACAAAATGGAAGAATCATTGCAAAAAAAGATTTACTACTTTAGGTAAATTGAATTCTTGAAAAGCTTTACTACCTCAAAAAAATCAAAATTTTTATTTGTTTGTACAAAAGAAATCAGACAGGAGAGCACATAATATGAAGGTAAATTGACAAAATTGAAGAATCATTGCAAAAGAAGATTTACTACTTCAGATAAATTAAAATTTTGAATTGGTTATACAAATGAATTTATTAGAATATATCTGTGCATATTTAACCATTTTATGCCTATAAGAATTATAACAACAGATCTATCAAAATAAAAACGAAATCCTATTTAGGAATTTACTATACTAAAGATCGAAAGACATCAAAATGTCCTCTAACATTCAATTTGTGAACCGTAAAAATGATGCTACTATGAAGTATTAGTTCTCACATTCTATTTTTTTCTTTTTCACAAATGAAAAGTTATAAGAATTTTTTTTTTTGATTCTCTTTTCTAATAGTAAAGAATGATTTATGATATAATAATTAGAAAAGAATAAGGAGACAAGGAAGGAAATAACAACATAAAAGGAAGAAGATTGTAGTGAATTGAGTAAAGAGTAAAAGGAAGGAAAAGAAAAAAGGAAAGAAAAAACTAATTACACAAAGAATATAAAGTATTTGAAGAAACTAATTATTTGAGACAGTATATACTTTATCAAAATGCATATAACATAATTGAAAAAGGCTTTTTAAACAAATTTATCAAAATGCCCATAGCAATAAAGTTGAGTCCTTTTTATAAGTTTTTTTATTTTTAAAAAAGGTTTATTATTATAGCATATACATACAAATTATATTAATTATTTTGAGACGAGGAAAATAAGCACATCTTCTTAAGTTATCATGTGCCTTCAAAGAATTAAGATAATCATACTTTCTCAATTCTTTTTATTGCAATTTGTAAATCAAATATGAATTTAGTAAATCATGACAATTTTTTTTTAAAAGTTAGGATATTACTTTGACAAACATAATGTGAGATTACTACATTTGAATTTTAAAAAAAAACAACTTTTGCTACTCTTATAAATTAGTTTTTTTAAAAAAACTTGATCAAATATTTTCGTATTTTTTAATAAATATTTTTTACTTTTAAAACCTTGATCGGACAAGCTAGCACTAAGTTCATGTAAAATTAAGTAAGTTTCCTTACTTAATAATGATCTCTTAATACATCTAGTGTCAATTATTAGTTATCCATTACTATAGAAAGGACTAGTTAAGTGTTGCTATACTTTTTGCCAATAAAATGGCAATTGAAGTTGTAACTTTGTTAATTATGATCATACTTGGACATAAAAATATGTAAATATTCTAACTAGGAGGGACAAACATGTAAATTGAGACGATATAAAAAGTCGAAATCAGATTAATGAAAATGAACAAAGTATTTAATTTGTTCTGATTTAACATATAAAAATTTGATTAATTGATCAATATTTATGTTATTTATGATTTCAGAAATAATTAAGTAAAAACATAAGATAAAAATCAAAATAAGCTTAAACACTCATAATCTAGAAAGCAAGGAATTATTTAAAAAAAAAAAAAAAAAAAGCAAAAGACAAATGAGTGTTGACAATATGGATATTTATATTTTCTGTCTAAATATCCATATTTTGGTAGATAGCAAGGACTATATTCATATTTAATCCATTTTAAATAATTAGTTATACAATCAGTATTTAATAAGTCGGATGAAATGATTACATGTTTTTTTAAAGGAAAAGGCATAGATTTTCCCATGAATTTATCTCAAAAAGTCAGTTATATTCTTAAACTATCAGAGTGACCTATTACACACCTTTAATACTCAAAAGTGAATTTATTATTATCCTGAGACGTGTAATACCACTCTCACATTATGTGGTGTATTACACTCGCTGCCACATCAACGCTACATCAGCATCATGTCATAAATTATAATATTTTATTTTCTTTATTAATTAACTTTTCTTTTGTTAACTATATTTTACTCTAATTAATCCCTAATTAATTATTTAAATTCTTCTAATAATTATATCTTCTTCATCACTAAATCCCACCCATTTCAATACTCAATTCATCGGAAAAATCATATCTGACCACCTTCACTATTGATTTTGTTCTTCACCATCACTATATCATCTTCAATTTTTATTCTCGTCACCCAACACCAAATATCACCACCACCATTATTAATATCGATTTTTTCTTCATCACCATCTTCAATTACCTCTTTTATTTTTTGTCACCCACCACCCATCACCACCAAACCCATAAAGTTGCTATCACCACTAAACCCAAAAATCGATCAATTACAACAAAAATTTCTTTAACAAAGTCAAAAAAATGACAAAGATAGAAACAATCAATCGAAACTTTTCTAGATAAAATACAATTATTAACTAACAAATCTATGAGAATTAACTTAATTGAGAATAAAAAAAATTGTGCTTTAAGAGTGTGATAAAAAAATTAAAGAAGTGTGATGAAAATAAAGAATGAAGAAGATGGACAATGGGTGGGGTGCGAAGAAGAAGAGGTGTGGGGGTGGGGGTGGAAAAGAGGATTCTAACCTTTTTTATCACTTTAATTTCAAACTGACGCGCCTATTTTTTTATTTTTGTTTGATTTTTTTGCCACATCAATTTTAGGGGGTAAGAAAATTCACTTTTGAGTAATATAAGTGTGTAATAGATTACTATGATAGTTTAAGCGTATAGCTGACTTCTCAGGACAAATTCAAGGGGGAATTGATGTCTTTTCCTTTTTTAAACCATGTTATGAGCAATTGGACGTCTGAACCATAGAAATCCAAAACTAGGGTATAGATTCAGATAAAATTATTTAAAATTTATTTGTCATACACAATTTAAATAGAAATGTTTAAAGTTTGAAATTTTCATGTTAAAACTTTAGACAAAAATGCCTAAAGTTTGCTTGATTTCAAATTGTTTGAAGATTACGTGTTTTCAAATTATATGGCGTTTGCTTTGACAAGTCCCAGACACAAACACCTGCTGCTCATAATTTCAAGTTGGATTTTAACTTCAATTTCATAGATTTGAAATCAAGTTTAAGTAACTGAACATTTAAAATTTAATTTTGACTATACTTTAAATAATGGTCGTAAAATCAACCGTTTGTGTACTTCAGCCAAATCTCTTTTCCAAGTAACATGTAGATAGGGTGTCAATTGATCTTTAAAAATGGTATAAATCGATCGAATCAAATTGTATCGAAATTATTAATTTAAAAAAAATAAATATATGCAGATTTTTATATCAATTTATATTGTAATGAAAAATTAGGGTATGTTCTTAGTTTTTATAAAAATGAACAAAAAACTAATGAATTATTTATTTATGAAAAATAAATTTTATGTAGAAAGTCTTAAAATAATAACAAACTAATGTTTTTATGCCAAACAATTTGAGATTTAATACACACATAGACAGCCAGTGACGGAAATTTTTTTCCTTTTAGTTATTTCTTAGAAAATAAGTGCATGTTTGGCGATGCTAAAAGCTATTAAATTTTTGAAGATAGTTTTTTAGAAAAGTACTTTTGTAAAAAAATAAATAAATTGTGTTTGGTTAATTCATTTAAGAAGTGTTTTTTATAAAGCAGATTGTATTTTTTTTTTAAGTGCAGATTGTATTTGACTAACTTTTTTAAAAGTACGTTTTTGAGTCAAATTACGAAAAAAGATAAATATTAATGTACTTTTAATATTAAAATTATTTTATAGAGAGAAACTATTTTAAATATTTATTACAAAATTTTAATTAAATTTATTTTTTATTAAATTAAAATGTATATATTCAATTTTTCAATCAGTATTACACATAGATAAATAAAAAGATAAATTAAACAGCGATATAATTCCACAAAAATATTGTTATCCTTTTTTATAATCCTGTAAAATAATATGTAAATAATATATAATATTTTAACGTAAAATAAAATTTAAAAATTATTATATAAAAATAAAAAATAAAATTCTAAAATGAAACTTAACTAAACTTATGAGATATGAGTCACGACCCAGACCGTCGTGATTGGCACCCACACTAACCCTCCGGTGGGAGAACCATTACTACAACTCAACTACACAACTTAACGAAAACTAGAACATTTAAAGATACGAAAGCATGTTTAAATGTCTAAAGGAAAAGGGAGTTCCCATAAACTCCGAAAGCTTAACAAAACAATTACCAAAACATTTGCGGAAAATAACGTTTAGAACCTAAAAATCAATGTACAAAAACTCTACTAACGACAAGTCTAAGAATAAAGGGTACAACCCCGAAACTAAACAACAAAATATTTAAAGAACTAGTCTAAGTCCGAAGAAAATGCACTAAACAGAATAAGAACTCATGACAGCCTAGAAGAACTGGCTCACCCTTGAATTCAGTTTCTATCAGTGATCTCCTAAATGAGGTCTTTCAGTAGCCGCCTGAAGATGCCCTGTACTCAACAAAGAAAGAGCAAGTGCAGTATCAGTACACAATCACAGTATACTGGTAAGATCACGCGGCTATTCCAGTAAGCAAACATATACCAGCAATCTCAACACAACAAACACACACATATACACAATATATATATAAACCAGTTATCATTACAGGAGCAACGTACAATTCCACATTCTCAATAACAAGTAAGTACAACAGTACAATGGTCCTCTCATGGAACCCACACCCAAACTGTTAGTGTGTCTGAACGTGACACCTGATTCAATGTATGTGTCGGAACGTGACATCCGATCCAATATATGTGTCGAAATGTTATACCTGATTTAATGTATGTGTCGGAAGGTGATACTCGGTCCAATCAACACAACCACAATCACACTCATAATGTACTCATAATCATACAATCAGGTGTTGATTCATGGCATACAATTTTTCATTCATACTCATTTCATTAGGTTTGATCAATAGTGCCTCATTCACATACATGCATGCATTACAAAGAAGAAATTACCAACATATATTACAAAAACATGAAATCAAAATCATCACCTACCTCGAAACCAAACTTGAATTCTCCAAAGAAACTTGATCCTTCCCTTTTCGGATTCTTTCCGCTTGTTCTACGTCTATAAACGATTAATATAACACAATGATCAATAAATTAAGGTCTAATTATCCGAATTATAACAAACCCAATAACCCAAGACCAACCCATTATCCTAATATGCAGCTAGGGCTTTTTCCATCATCATTTTCAGGCAAACCGCCCCTCCCACTAATAACTAACCAAAAATCTAGGTTCTACGAATCAAAAAAATGGATTAGGGGAGTAAAATCCTTACCTTTAGCACCAAAAGTTGTGGAAAACTATCAAGAACTTGTCATGGGTCGTCTCCTAACTCTTAAGAACAAAGTTTGCAGAAAAATAACGAAATTGGGGTTTCTCCCTGACTTAATTCGTGACTGAGCCGCTACGGCGAACCCCATCCCGCCACACTGGCCCCACCCTGACGGGAATAATCCTGCCCTACAGGCTTACACAGAGACAAAACCTCAGAATTTGAGTTTCGAACTCTCATTTCACAATACACCTTCGACCCATGACGTTCAAAAACTATCCTTTCATAATAAGATCAGTTTCAGGAGTTCTACTCGCTCGAATTTGATTTCGTAAAGTCATACGGGTTATTTAACGTCTTAGCTATCTACTCATGTTATCAAATCCATAATTAGATCCCCCCATTCATTACCAAATTTCCCTAGACCTTGCCTGACTTAGATATCGTCTAAATCTGGACTAGGCTACAATTTTTCAAGTCACTATTCAAAAGTTTTCTTGCCCAAATTATTTCCCTATTGGCTTTTTTATAACGACAGGAACTGGTCGTTACAATAGATACCAATTTACCCATCACTCGTCTTCGAGTGATCAACTAGGAAAAACTGGCTAAAGTATGAGTAGAGTAGTACCTGAATCGTCGAACAACTGGGGATACTTGTCTCGCATGTCCTTCTCGGTTTCCCAAGTAGCTTTCTTCACCGGATGATGCTTCCATTGAACTTTGACAGAATTAATCTCCTTGGTCCTCATCTTCCGTACATCACGATCAAGAATTGCAATCATTTCCTTCTAATACTGAAGGTCTTTGGCTAACAACATTAAGTGTCACCTTATGATGTAATCTCTTTTGCCATTATACTTCTTTAATATAGACACATGGAACACTGGATATGAACTCCAGAAAGGCTAGGTGGTAAAGCCAACATATACGCCACTGGCCCTACACAATCAAGAACCTCAAATGGACTAATGTATCGAGGACTAAGCTTGACCTTCTTACTGAATCTCATCACGCCTTTTATGAGTGACACCTTTAGAAGAACTTGTTCACCAGCCTGAAATGACATGTCCCTTACCTTACGATCCATATACTTTTTCTGTCGACTCTGGGCTGCTAGAAGTTTTGTTTGGATACTTCTCACCTTATCCTAAGCATCTTTCACCAATTCAACCCCTAAAGGTTTCACATCTCCAGTCTTGAACCACCCCATGGGTGATCTACATCCCCTCTCACAAAGTGCCTCGAACGGTGCCATGTTAATGCTCGAGTGGTAAGTGTTATTATAAGAGAACTCGCACAAAGGTAGGAACTTATCCCAATGCCCTCCAAAGTCGATTACACATGCCCTCAACATGTCCTCTAACACTTGAAGAGTATTCTCTGACTATTTGTTTGTCTGTGGATGAAAAGTTGAACTAAAAGTGAGTTGAGTGCCCAACTCATTATGCAATTTCTCTAAAACTTGGATGTGAACTATATACCACGGTCTGAGATGATAGAAAGGGGCACCCCATGCAGCCTCACTATATCTTTCACATAAACCTTAGCCAACTGCTGAGCATTATAGTCTATTCTGAATGGAATAAATGGGCTGACTTAGTCAATCTGTCAACCACTACCCAAATAGAATCAAACTTCCCAAAGTCTTGGGAAGACCAACCACAAAATCCATAGATATCCTCTCCCACTTCCATCCCGGAATTGACATTCTCTGTAGAAAACTTACAGGCCTTTGATGCTCATATTTTACCTACTGGCAGTTTTGGCACTTAGCCACAAACTCGGCTATATCTTTCTTCATGCCAGGCCACCAATAAATCCGATTCAAATCTCGGTACATTTTGGTCACACCACACGAATGAATGGAATACCGCGAACTATGGGATTCTGTCAACATTTTTTTAATCAAGTCATCCATTCAGGGAACACAAATTCTCCGCTTAAAACTAAGCACACCTTCCGCATTAAGAACCATATGTTAGGCTTTACCAGACAATGTCTTATTTCTAAGCTCATTCAAATTCTCATCCTCAAACTGTTTGGCCTTGCTCTCCTGAATGAACGTGGGTCTAACCTCAATGCTAGCTAACACTCCACATTTCTCTGAGATGCCCAACTACATGAAATTAGGCTCCAAGTTCTGAATCTTATTGGCCAAAGGTCGTTGGATACCCCCAAACAAGCTAGACTACCCATACTTACCGCCTTCCGACTTAATGTGTTTGCCACCACGTTAGCCTTACTTGGATGATATTGGATGGTGACGTCATAATCCTTAAGTAACTCCATCCACCTTCGTTGTCTCAGATTTAGATCCTTTTGGGTGAATACGTGTTGCAGACTACGATGATTAGTAAACACCTCACACTTGACACCATAGAGGTAATGTCGCCAGATCTTAAGAGCAAAAACTACCGCTGCCAACTCCAAATCATGTGTCGGGTAGTTTCTCTCATGAACCTTCAACTGTCGTGATGCATAAGTTATAACATTATTATCCTGCATCAATACAACACTCAAATCCAAATGTGAAGCATCACAATAAATAATGAAATATTTACCTTCCACCGGTAGTGCCAAAATAGGTGCGGAGGTCAAGAGAGTCTTGAGCTTTTGAAAGCTCTCTTCACATTTTTCAGTCCATTCGAAAGGCACCTCTTTTGTTGTCAGCCTTGTCAGATGCGTGGCAATAGAAACAAAGTTTTCAACAAACTGACGATAGTAGCTAGCGAGCCCCACAAAACTCCTAACTTCAGTCACAGAGTTAGGTCGGACCCAATTCTTAACCGCTTCAATATTTTGGGGATCTACCATTATCCCTTCCCTTGAAACTACATGCCCTAAAAAGGCAACTGAATCTAACTAGAACTCATACTTGGAAAATTTAGTATATAACTTTTATCTCCCAAGGACACCCAAAACTATATGAAGATGGTCAGCATGCTCTTCCTTACTCTTTGAATACACCAAAATATCATCAATAAAGACAATAACAAAAGAATCCAAGAATGGTTTAAACACACCATTCATCAAACTCATGAAGGTTGCAGGTGCATTGGTCAACCCAAACGACATCACTAAAACTCATAGTGCCCATAACGAGTCCTGAATGTCATTTTGGGTACATCTTCAGGCCTAATCATTAACTGATGGTAACCAGACCTTAGATCAATCTTAAGATAAAACCGACGCACCCTGCAACTAGTCAAAAAGATCATCTATCCGAGGCAACAGATACTTATTTCGGATAGTGACCCTATTCAATTGTCGATAGTCTATACACATCCTCATACTACCATCCTTAAATTAGTAGGGAACACTTCCTTAAATTAAGACATTACAGGAATAGACTCAATAAAGGGAGACTCAACCTCAACATCCCGAATATGAGCCAAATATGCCAACAACCCTACCTTACCAGTTTTCTAGCCCGAATGAAAGATATGACCTTAGCTGGCTCAGGCTTGTACACTATTTCCCACTCTAACTTTTCCCTACCCAGGATCTCTAGAGTTACAAACTTAGCATTACAATTTGACGTAGCATAATAGGGGGACAACCAAGTCATGCCTAAGATTATATCAAAGTTAGCCATATCCAAAATAACCAAATCAGCCCAAGTCTGAAAACCAATAAACAAGATAGGGCAAGCACGATACACATGGGTGACTATAACTGATTCTCCAACTGGGATAGAAACATGAATGTGGGCATCAAGTATATCACAAGCCATATCAAATCCAAGGCAAACTGAACTGACACATATGAATAGGTAGAACCCGGATCAAACAAGAGTGTAGCCATTCGATCACAGATAAGAATATTACTGTGATCACTGCATTAGACGCCTCAGCCTCGGTCTTGCCTCGAAAATCATAACACTGAGCCTTGTCATCTCGACGGGCGACCTCCATGCCTGGCTGCACTGCTCCTCTACCTGCATTACCATTTCCTCGGCCTCCACGACCTCGCTGATTTGCTCCTCGCCTACCTTGTGGACGCCCTCTACCATTATTACTGTTACCCGCGGGTACCACTGCTCTAGTCTGCTGCTGCAGCTTGGAATCAAACATGCGCGGGTTGGGACAATCTCTCCTCATATGCTAAGGTTCTCCACAATTATAACAAGTGTGATAAAAATACGGTCTGCTGTCCACTGAAGGTGCGGCTCCTTGGCTATCCTAAATAAAATTTTGATGTGGAGTTCCCAAGTAACTACATGTAGCAGTGGGCAAAGCTGACTGAATTAGCCGAGCTACATATGTCGGCCTGCCTGAACCTCTGGAGTAAGAACCATGCATAGAAGTTACCTCTGCTTTTGGGCTTTTTAGCTAAAGCCTTGGCCTGTCCATCACGTCTAACTCTTTCCACTTTCTTCACAAAATCTGTCACCTCATTAAAACTTTTCCCTGTAGAGGTCATAGGAACAGACAATACCTGTAACTCGGAGTTCAGTCCCTTGACGAATAAACAGATCCTCTCCTCCTCAGTAGTCACCAATTGTGTAGCATATCTGGACAAAGCATGAAACTTCTCCTCATAAGTAGCTACAGATATACCACCCTGCTCCAAAGCCGTGAACTCATCCTTCTTGCGATCCCGCAAAGTCCGGGGCATATACTTTTCCAGAAACAAAGCATGGAACTGCGTCCAAGTTAGTGGAGGCAAAACTGACGATCTGCATTCCACATAGGTCATCCACCACTGCTTAGCCTCACCTTGAAGCTGAAAGGTCACGAACTCTACCCCATGTTGATGTACAGTACCTAACTTATGAAGCCTCTCATAACAGTCTAAGATGAACTCATAGGCGTCCTCACTCCCAGAACCATGGAACACATGCGACTTTAATTTCAGAAACTTAGTCAATATCTCATGCTCATTACCAGTCATCACGGGACCCAACAAAGGACGGAAGAAGACCTTAGTGCCTAACACTATATCTACCCTAGGAATAGTAGCAATAACTTCCTGTTGATCGGAGGTTGAGCAACTTACATTGCGGGAAGGACTCTAGGGCCGACCAACCCCTTCAGGAAATACATGATCTGTTGAGCTAACACTGGTCTAAGGGAGAAATGCAGGTATTCCTAGCCGGTTTATCCTCTTCCTGTCTAACATCCCCCTCATCCTCAATCTCCACATTCTCTTCTACCTCTTTTTGCGGTGTAGGATGAGACTCTTCCCTTGGAATATTCTCAGTTGGGCTCCACCTCTAGCGGGTGTCACTCTTCCTCTTCGATTGCCACTTGCTCTTCCCCTACCCCTGGCTCGACCACGTCCTCTGGTTGCGGACTCCGTAGCTGGTTCATTGACGGGAGCTGCGACCCTGACACCGTTGAATCTAGTGTTAACCATATGCGGACAGCAGAGGGAAGGAGATTAGATACCAATTTAGATCGCCAGATAGTAATTGGAATCAAGTTATAGCATGAAAGGAGACAAAAGAAAACAGAGAGATTTCCTAAAGCCTTATAGCCTCTCGAAGAAAAGTACAGCCATCTCTATACCGTTTCGCAAGACTCTACTAGACTCATTTTGGTACACCGAGATTAACAAACCTAGGGCTCTGATACCAACTTTGTCACGACTCAAACTGTCGTGATTGGCACCCACACTAACCCTCTAGTGGGGGAACCATTACTACAACCCAACTACACACTTAATGAAAACTAGAACATTTAAAGATACGAAAGCAGGTTTAAATGTCTAAAGGAAAAGGGAGTTCCCATAAACTCCGAAAGTTTAACAAAACAATTACCAAAAAAATTACGGAAAACAACACCTAGAACCTGAAAGTCAATGTACCAAAACTCTACTAATGACAAGTCTAAGAACAAGGGGTACAACCCCAAAACTAAACAGTCGAATATTTAAAGAACTAGTCTAAGTCGGAAGAAAATGGACTAAACAGAATGAGATCTCATGGCAGCCTGGAAAAATTGGCTCACCCTTAAATTCGGTCTCAGTGATCTCCTAAATGAGGTATGTCAGTAGCCGCCTGAAGATGCCATGTACTCAACAAAGAAAGAGCAAGTGCAGTATTAGTACACAATCACAGTATACTGGCAGGATCACGCGGCTATTCCAGTAAGCAAACATATACCAGCAATCACAACACAATAAACACAAAAAAATATAAAAAAAATAAAAAAATATAAAAAAAATATAAAAATAAAATAATATATATATATATATATATATATATATTGTCACGCCCCGAGCCTACACCCTGGGCGGGACCGGCACTCGGAGACCATTGCTGGCTCTAGGCGAACCCTTGGCCTGGATTTCTTAACTCAGCGGAAACTTAACTCAACAGTACAACTCAATGCAATGAAAGGTTATAAAACAGCCAACTGATGCATAACATGCCAAAAGGCAGCTCGAGTCTCAAAATAGAATATTTACATATATACATAGATGAGAGACTCAATACTAACTGACTGACTATTTATGAAGCCTCTAAAATACTGAGATGGATGTTGGGACAGATCCCGCAATATCCTAATAGAACAAAACTAAGTACACAAAATAATTGAGTCCTCCGGAAAGCAAGAAGGCTCACTACTGACTCTGGAGTGCTCAGCTGGATCAACGATGTGCAGGATGCTGATCTGGGGTACCTGAATCTGCATCGTCATAAGACGCAGGCCAACTGGCATCAGAACATTGAATGTACGAGTATGCGAGCTGGAAAGCTAAACCACGACTTAAGCTTGAAAAGTACAAGAGAACACTTACCTTGGCTCTGTTCACCTAATGAATAACTGAACTCAATATATAAAGCAATAAGACACATGCACTATATAAGGCTTGTAAAACTCTTAAAACATGACGTAAAAATCATATTTATAATATCATGAAAATACCATGTTTCCTCTCAAGGTCTACTTGTGCAATGTATGAATGAAGTCCCATACCCCCATTCATACTAAGCAGAACCCTCGAGGAACCATGCTCTTTCTACTGTGGGAGCTTCTCTAACCGACAAACCACCACTATGAATATGAGTGGTGATACAACGTTTTACCTCACGTTGCCCGAGGACCATTCTATACCTTGCCGTGATATAGGAGGCTAATGATACAACGTTTTACCTCACGTTGCCTGAGGACCATCCTATACCTGGTCTTGATATAGGAAGCTAACTTTACTAAGTGGATCCACTAGCTTAACTTTATGGGTTCATCTAAAAAGTATGACCCGTTAACTCCCATGTTGGCTACATGGTTCTTATGGAGAGTTGAGTTTAATATGAACTCGCGTCCCCAAATCGGTGCTCAATACTACTCCCAAAATGCTTTTGACTCATAAGTGTTTTAAACACATCTTTCTTTAAATGAGATAATTACTCAAAATCTAGCCCAAAGGCTCACTTGGAAACGATGTTCCTTTTTCTTGAAAACTAGCCCTAAGGCTCTTTTGGAATCGTAGTTCCTTTCTTACTCAAATGTAAGAAAAACATTTAGAAACTTCTTTGGGAATACTTAGTTCCCTAATAGCTTTTGAGAAATGAACTCAACTTACACTTTTGACTTAACTTGAACTCTTAGTTGACATAACTTGAAACTTGACTTAACTTGAGTCTTGAGACTCTTTACTTAGCTTGAAACTCTAAGCTTTTTGCTTGACTTGAAACTTGAGTCTAAAAATGAAGTTATACCGTTCAATGAAGACTCTTGAAAAGCTTGGAGGACTTGCTTGAACTTACTTCTTAACTTGCCTTGAATTGAATTATGGATTCAAGGTATATGATCACACGTATTTAGATGAGTTCGGGATGTTTAGAAACACTTTGGGGTGTTGGAAACAACTAGGGAACATAGGTATAACACCTAGGAACATGCATGAGAAAGCATGGAAGAATGGGGGAAACTTGGCATCCTTGGCGCTCTGCAAGGCGCAGAGCGCCAGCCCTCGAAGGTCAGAGGTCACCTGCTGGTGCTCTGAGAGGCGCGGTGCCCCAAGGGTAAAACCTCAGAGCCCCTTTTGGGGCGCGCTGACAGGCGCGACGCGCCAACCCCCTTGCCCAGAAACTCGACTTTTCTCCCCTTTTTCTTCAACTCTAAACCATCCTTACTTCAAAGGATCTAACCCCAAACACTAAGGATCATCATATCCCTCAACATACCATGGATTACAACTCAAAACACAACCCAATCATATCTCACAACTAACAACAACCTCAACAACACAACTAACAACATCAACAACAACTAACAATTTCAACAACAATTCCAATCTTTCCTCAAATCATAAAATGAGCTTGGTGTGTGGGGGAAAGGATCAACCCACACTAAGAACTCACATACCTTGAAAGGGATCACCCCCCAACGATTTCCACGTTGATCTTTGACGGAAACTTGTTGATCTCCTCTTTCTCCTCTTCTTCTTCTCCTTCTTCTCTTCTTCTTCTCTTCTTCACTCTCAAGAACCCTAACTTTCTCTCTTTAAAATGGAATAAAAATGATCCAAAGTCAGCCTAACACACCATATAATCCCAAAAGAAATGGCTAGGGAAAAAGACCAAAATGCCCTTAATTTCCCGGACAGATTTCCCTGCCAACTGCCCAACTTCTAAAAGGCATAACTCGCTCATACAAACTCGGTGGCGTTGGAAAGGTCATTCCACAAGCTTCACAACCATAACTGGAACTACTTCTAACTCACCCTGAGCTGGAAGTTATGACTGCTCAAAGTTGGCCAAAAACTCACTGATTTCCACACTTAGCCAAATTTCCAGATTTTCAAATTCTTTCCAAAAATGACTATTTCCGATTCTAAGCCTTTTCCAAGCTATTTCAAATTGTCGGATGTTACATATATATATCAGTTATCATTTAAGGAGCAACGTACAATTCCCCATTCTCAATAACAAGTAGGTACAACAGTACTATGGTCCTCTCATGGAACCCACACCCAAACTGTTATTGTGTCGGAACGTAACACCCGATCCAATTAGTGTGTCAGAACGTCACACCCGATCCAATGTATGTGTCGAAACGTCACACCTGATCCAATGTATGTGTCGGAACGTGACACTCAATCCAATGTATGTGTCGGAACGTGACACCCGGTCCAATCAACACAACCACAATCATATTCACACTCATAATGTACATATTCATAATCATACAATCAAGTGTTGATTCATGACATACAATTGTTCTTTTATACTCATTTCATTAGGTTTGATCAATAGAGCCTCATTCACATACATGCATGCATTACAATAAAGAAATTACCAACATATATTACACAAACATGAAATCAAACTATCACCTATCTCGAAACCAACCTTGAATCCTCCTAAGACACTTGATCCTTCCCTTTCCGGATTCTTTCCGCTTGTTCTAGGTCTACAGACGATTAATATAACACAATGATCAATAAATTTAGGTCTAATTACCCGGATTATAACAAACTCCATAACCCAAGACCAAACCCATGATCCTAATGTGCAGCTAGGGCTTTTTCCACCCTGAATTTCAAGACAAAACTCTCCCCCAATAATAGATTAATCAAGAATCTAAGTTCTACGGATCGAAAAATGGATTAGGGGAGTAAAGTCCTTACCATTAGCACCAAAAGTCGTGGAAACTGTCAAGAACTCGTCCTGGGTCGTCTCTTAACTCTTAAGAACGAAGTTTTCAGAAAAATAACCAAATTGAGATTTTTTTTTCCCGACTTAATTCACGACTGAGCCGCTACGACGGACCCCATCCAACCACAGTGGCCCCGCCTTGGCGGGAATAATCCCGCCCTAGAGGCTTACACAAATATAGAACCTCGGAATTTAAGCTCCAAATTCCCATTTCACAACACACCTTCGACCCATGACGTTCAAAGACTACCCTTTCACGCTAAGATCAGTTTCGGGAGTTCTACTCAACCAAATTTGATTCCGTAAAGTCGTACGGGTTTCTTAACGTCTTAGCTATCTACTCATGTGATCAAATTCATAACGCCTGACTTAGATTTCGTCCAAATCTAGACTAGGCCACAATTTTTCAAGTCACTACTCAAAAGTTTTCTGGCCCAAATTCTTTTCCCATTGGCTTTTCTATAACGACGGGAACCGGTCGTTACAATATGCTAATTAATTAATAAGTGATATATTGGTAAATATGTATATATGGAAGGGATTTTTCGGTCTTGAAAAAAATATTTTTTTGCTTTCGCTTATGTTTTTTTTTTTAAGAAGCGGGATATTTTAGCTTCTCACGAGTAGCAGAAAAACTGTTTTTGCTTCCATTTAAAAACAGATTTATTGATTTGCCAAACGCCTCAATTTTTTCAAAAAAATACTTTTTTTTCAAAAAAAATATTTTTGGCCTCCCAACAACAATACCAAATAGGCTCTAAGTTGTACAAGTAGGAACCCAGTAGAAAACTGAATTGTCAATTAAGACTTTTATTTTTCAAAATAATTAGTAAACAAGATACTTTTCCAAATTAACAGACAAAGAGTTAGGTTTCTCTTTACTTTTACTTATTAGTTTGAGATTAGCTCAACTTTAGCTAGTAATAGTTCACCGCACTATAATAATATAATTACAAAAATTAGTTTATAGGTTAATTTATTTATATTTTTAGACTTATGCTTAATGTAATATTATTTTAAACTTATTTTGAGTCTCTTATGATTTACATGTTTTTCATAAGATTCTTTTATGATTTACATATTTTTCATAAGATTTTTTATTTAAAGTATGGATTTGCCGTTTGAGTAATATATAGTTCACTAAATACTTATCTACATCTTGAATTTGAATGGTGACACTCAAGAGATTGTTTAGCCAAGTGGTTGGAAGTTAAATATTTTATTTTTTTTGGAAAAAGCATTTCTCTTCAAAAGTTAAGATATTTGGTCATTTAGTAAAACTACTTTAAAATGAGAGAGAAGTAATTTTTTTGCGGTTGATAAACAACTCTGCTTCTTAAAAAAACTAGAAGCAAAAGTAGATCAAAATATCCTACCATATATACATATTATTAATATGTTTCTTGTTGACTAATTTTTTATATATATATAAATCCTCTTTGTAAATGACAGTCACTATAGCGTTACACATTTTTTGTAAAATTACCCCCCATATCCATCATATTCAAATATTGTGTATTCATATTTTGTAAGAAATACGTTATGTATAAAAATAAGATATTAAATATTTATGGTAATCATTATAATTTTAGCGCATAATAAATTTTAAGTATGAATATTTAAAAGAAAAAAATTATATTTATAAATGGTACTAATCAATTTAATCATAACTTCACGAGAAAAGACTACAGGTGTTTGCCCTACTCTTTCTATTTACTTTTTTTTTATATTAAATTGATTAACAAATACATTTCTTTTTGATAGGAAAAATTACTCAACTATTTTTTAACATACTCTTATTTATAATAACTAAATAAAATTGAAGTATCAAACACTAGTATACATATACGGTATTAACTCACTATAACAATTATAATTTTTCTTTTGACAAACAACAATTATAACAAGGTTTTACCGTTGATCTGTTTATATATAGTCTTCACTACTCACTATAATATAATTTTTTTGACAACACATTTATATACTTGGAATTTCTTTTATAGCATAATCAATAATAAATCAAATTATTATTTTCATAAATGTGAAATTGTGTTGAAGTGTAGTAACTAGTACACGAGGGAGGCATTTTATTTAGGGTGAGGATCACGATTCTCATGTGCTTAAAATAAATATTTAAAAGGCCAAGATCGTTTTTTACAGTTTTCATAATTCATTTTATATGTATTAATTATTTATTATTTCATTATAAAAAAAACATGTTTATTTGTTAAAATAAAAAGAATAAGCAAAAAAGTCACATCATTAATTAGGGAAGGTAGAATGGGTTTCACAGGGGTATTCATAGACCATAGTACAATAGCAAAAATTTTAGTTTCATAACTTATACTTATATTTTTTTGAAGAATAATATATTATAATCATATTAAATTAATGAATTAAACATGATTAATTTAATAAAGTAACTATCATATATTTGTACTAGCACTATTTAACTATTTTAATTTCTAAATTGTAACGACTTATTTCCGTCGTAATGGAAAAATCAATGGGGAAAGAATTTGGGCCAGAAAACTTCTAAGTAGTAACTTGGAAATTTCTAGCGTAGGCCAGACTTGGACGAAATCTGAGTCAGGTAAAGTATAGGGAAATCTGGTAATGGATGTGGGACTTAATTATGAGTTTGATCACATGAGTCGATAGTCAAGACGTTAAAGAGCTTGTGTGGCTTTACGGAATCGAATTCGGGCGAGTAGAACTCCCGAAACTGATCTTGGTGTGAAAGGGTAGTTTTAGAACGTCAAGGGTTGAAGGTGTGTTGCAAAATGGAAGCTTGGAACTCAAATTCTGAGTTTCTGTCTCCGTACAATCCGTCGGGGCGGGAATAATCCCGCCAGGGCGGGGCTGCTATGACAGGGTGGGGCCTGCTGTGGCGGGACAATCGCAACTTAAATCGGAGAAAAGCCCCAAAAATGCTATTTTCTGCAAAACTTCAACCCTAAGAGCTAAGGGACGACCCAGGGCAGTTTCTTGACAGATTTCCACGAATTCTAGTGCTAAAGGTAAGATAAATACTCCCCTAATCCGTATTTCGATTCTTAGAACTATTAGAATCTTGGGTGATTATCGTTGGAGAAGGGTTTTGACTTGAAGTTAATGGTGAGAAAAACCCTAGTTGAACATTAGGATCTTGGGTTTGGCCTTGGGTTGATAATCTTGGTTATAATCCGGGTAAATTAGACCTTGTGTAGTGTTCCTTGCGTTCATTGCTTGTTTTAGATCAAGAACGAACTAAAAGACTCCGAAAAGGAAAGGCTCACGTGTCTTAGGAGTATTCAAGCTTGGTTTTGACGTATGTGATGGTTCAACTTCTTGTGGCGTGATATATGCCTGTTAATTTCTTCATTGTAGGCATATGTGTATGTGAATAGGGGAACTTGAATTGAATCAAATGAAATGATTATGGGTGAACAATTACATATCATGAACTTGCTACTTGACTGTGTGACTATGTACACTATTCATTATGGTGTGGTTGTGATTTTGGTTGTACTGATTGGACCGGGTGTCACGTTCTGACACATATATTGAATTAGGTGTCAAGTTCCGATACATACACTGGATCAGGTGTCACGTTCCGACACATGTATATTGGATCGGGTGTCACGTTCCGACACACTAACAATTTGGGTGTGGGTTCCATGACAGGACACTTGTGATTATTACATTCTTGTCTACCTGACTTCGATATGGGGAAATTGTATCTTGCTCCTGAAATGATAATTGAACTGTGCATTTTGTATATGTGTGTTTACTGTGTTGTAACTACTTGCTTATATTTTGCTTATAGGGGTATTCATGCGATCCTACCAGTACACCGTAGCTTCGTGTACTGATACTGCACTTGCTCTTTCTTTGTTGATTACAGGGCATCTTCAGGCGGCTCCTAACAGTCCTCTGCTCGGAGATCATTAATCGAGATAGGATTCGAGGGTGAGCCAGTCCTTTCAGGTTGCCTTGGATCTATCTTCAGTTTAGTACATTCCTTTCGGACTCAGACTAGATGTTTTAGACATGTTACTTATGTTTAATTTTCCGGGGTTGCACCCCATTTCCTTAGACTTGTTGAATTGTAGAGTTTTGGTACAATGACATTCAGGTTCTAGGGGTAGAATTTTTGCAATGATTATGCTAGTTATTTTTGTTAAAATTTTGGAGTTTATGGGAACTCTATATTTCATTCGTCATTTAAACCTGTTTCTGTATCTTTAAATGTTATAGTTTCTTAAGTTCCTTAGTTGGGTTGTAGTAACGGTTCTCCCACCAGAGGGTTAGTGTGGGTGCCAATAACGGTGGTCTGGGTCATGACAAAGTTGGTATCAGAGCCCTAGGTTCGTTGCTCTCATTGTATCAAAATGAGTCTAGTAGAGTCTTGCGGAACGGTACAGAGACGTATGTACTTTTCTTCGAGAGGTTACAGGAATTTAGGAAATATCTCTATCTTCTTCTCATTTCGTGCAATGACTTGATTCCAATCGGTATCTGGTGATCCATATTGGTAGTTAATTTCTTTAACTCTTCTGTCCGCAGATGGTTAACACGTGATACAATGGCATCAGGCCCGTAGCCCCATCACTGAGCCAACTGAGGAGCCTGCATCAAGAGGTCGCGGTTAAGGAATACATAGGCCGAGGAAAGGTAGCGCCTGCCAGGGGTGGAACCCCAGTTGAGAATGTTCCCAGGGAAGAGGACCCTCTTGCACCCCAAGAAGAGATTGAAGGGAATGTGGAGATCGAAGACGATGAGGATGTTGGAACAGAGGAGGATGCACAGGCTGAGACTATAAGTCTTCCTCCCTTAGACTTAGTGTTAGCTCAGTAGATCATGACTTTTCTGAAAGGGTTGATCGGCCCCAGAGTCCTTCCCACAGCGCAAGCGGCTCAACCTCCAGTCAACCACCCCATTGCTGCTACTGTTCCAGGGTGGGTAGAGCATTAGGCACTTATGCCTTTTTCCATCCCCTATTAGGTCCTGTGATGACCAGTACTGAGCATTAGAAGTTGACTAAGGTTCTGAAGCTAAAGCCGCCTATGTTTCATGGTTCTGAGAGTGAGGATGTCTATGAGTTCATTCTTGATTGCTATGAGAGGCTTCACAAGTTAAGCATTGTACATCAGTATAGAGTAGAGTTCGTGACCTTCGAGCTTCAAGGTGAGGCTAAGCAGCGGTGGAGGGCCTATGTGGAATGCAGATCGCCAGTCTTGCGCCCACTCACTTAGATGCAATTCCACACTTTATTTCTGGAGAAGTGTGTGACACAGACTTTGAGGGATCGCAAGAAGGACGAGTTCATGGCCTTGGAGTAGGGTGGTATGACTGTAGCTGCTTATGAGGCTAAATTTCATGCCTTGTCTATATATGCTACACAGTTAGTAACTACAGAGGAGGAGAGGATTCGTCTATTCGTCAAGGGATTGAACTCCAAATTATAGGTATTATCTATTAACATGACCTCTGCAGGTAAAAGTTTTAATGAGGTGACATACTTTGTGAAAAAAATGGAAGGAGTTCGATGTGATGGGCAGGCCAATGCTTTGTGTAAGAAGCCCAAGAGCACCGGTAACTTTCATGGTTCCTACTCTGGAGGTTCAGGTAGGCATGATCTTGCAGTCCGGCCAATTCAGTCTGCCATGCCCGCTTCTACAGGTGGCTACTCGGGAATTCCACAACAAAATCTTACTCAAGATAATCAACGAGCCACACCGTTGTCTGGCAGTAGGCCGTCTTTTGACCACAATTGTTACAATTGTGGAGAACCTGGAAATATGAGGAGATATTATCCCCATCCGCGTATGACCCCGTGCAGCAGCAGACCAGAGCAGTGGTACCAGCAAGCAGTGGTAGTAATGGCAGCGGATATCCACAAAGTGGGCGAGGAGGAAATCAATGAGGCCATGGAGGCTGGGGAAATGGTAATGCATGTAGAGGAGCAGTGCAACCAAGTAAGAAGGTTGTTCGTCAAGATGACAAGGCTCAGTTTTATGCCTTTCCAAGAAAGACTGAGGCTGAGGCGTCTGATCCAGTGATCACAAGTACTATTCTTGTATGTGACCGAATAGCTACTATTTTGTTTGATACAGGTTCTACTTAATCATATGTGTCAGTTCAGTTTGCCTTGGGATTTGATGCGGTTTGTGATGTGCTTGATGCCCACATCTATGTTTCTACCCAGTTTGAGAGCATGTATATCGTGTTTATCCTGTCCTGTTTATGGGTTTTCAGACTTGGGCTAATTTGGTTATTCTGGATATGACTGACTTTGATATAATCTTAGGCATGACTTGGTTGTCCCCCTATTATGTTTTGCTTGATTGTAATGCTAAGTTTGAGACTCTAGAGATCCCGGGTAGGGAAAAGTTAGAGTGGGAATGGGTGTACAAGCCTAAGCTAGATAAGGTCATATCTTTCATTCGGGCTAGGAAACTGGTGGGGCAGGGGTGTTTGGCATATTTGGCTTATATTCGGGATGTTGATGCCAAGTCTCCCTCTATTGAGTCTACTCATGTAGTGTCGGAATTCAAGAAAGTGTTTCTTATTGATTTGTCTGATATACCTCCGCATAGGGATATAGATTTCTGCATTAACTTGGAACCAGGCACTCGGTCCATCTCCATTCCTCCTTATCGCATGGCTCCGGCAGAATTGAGAGAGCTTAAATCTCAAATCCAGGAGCTTCTTGATTAAGGTTTCATCCGTCCTAGTGCTTCCCCGTGGGGTGCTCATGTCTTGTTTGTTAAGAAGAAGGATGGTAGTATGAGGATGTGCACAGACTATTGGCAGTTGAATAGGGTCACCATTCAAAATAAGTATCTGTTGCCTCATATAAATGATATATTTGACTTGTTTCAGGGTGCATCAGTTTTCTCTAAAATTGATCTAAGGTCTGGTTACCATCAGTTAATGATTAGGCCTGAGGATATACCAAAAACGGCATTCAGGACCCGCTATGAGCACTATGTATTTCTAGTGATGTCGTTTGGGTTGGCCAATGCGCCTGCAACTTTCATGAGTTTGATGAATGGTGTGTTCAAACCATTCATAGATTCTTTTGTTATCATCTTTATTGACAACATTTTGGTTTATTCGAAGAGTAAGAAAGAGCACACCGACCATCTTTATACTGTGTTAGATGTCCTTAGGAAACAAAAGTTGTATGCCAAATTCTCCAAGTATGAGTTCTAGTTGACTTCAGTTGCCTTTTTGGGGCATGTGGTTTTAAGAGAATGAGTAAGAGTAGACCCCCAAAACATTGAAGCAGTCAAGAATTGGGTCCAACCTAGCTTTGTGACTGAAGTTAGAAGTTTCGTGGGGCTCGCCAACTACTATCGACGGTTTGTGAAATTTTTTACTTCTATCGCCACTCATTTGAAAAGGCTAACCCAAAAGGAAGTTCCTTTTGAATGGTCTGACAAGTGTGAAGAGAGATTCCAAAAACTCAAGACCCTTCTGGCCATATCATCTATTTTGGCACTGCCGGTGGAAGGTAAAGATTTCATTGTTTATTGTGATGTTTCACATTCGGGTTTGGGTGTTGTGTTGATGCAGGATAAGAATGTCATAGCTTATGCATTGCGGCAGCTAAAGGTGCATGAGAGGAACTACTCGACACATGACTTGGAGTTGGCAGCGGTAGTGTTTGCCCTCAAGATCTGGCGGCATTACTGTCAAGTGTGAGGTGTTTACTGACCATCGTAGTCTACATCATGTATTCACTCAGAAGGACCTAAATCTGAAACATCGAAGGTTGATGGATTTACTCAAAGATTATGATGTTACCATCTAGTATCATCCAGGTAAGGCTAACGTGGTGGCAGACGCATTAAGTCGGAAGACGGTGAGTATGGGTAGTCTAGCTTGCTTGGGTGAGTCTAAGCGAGCTTTGGCCAAGGAGATTCAAACCTTGGAAGCTAAGTTCATGCAGTTGGGCATCTTAGAGAAAGGTGGGATGCTAGCCAGCATTGAGGTTAGGCCTACATTCATTGAGGAGATCAAGGCCAAGCAGTTTGAGGATGAGAGTTTGAATGAGCTCGGAAAGAAGACAGTGTCTGGCAAAGCACAAGAGGCGGTTCTGGATGTGGGTGCTGTGCTCAGTTTTAAGGGAAGAATTTATGTTCCCGGAGTGGATGACTTGATTTAGAAGATGTTGACAAAATCCCATGGTTAGCGGTATTCCATTTATCCGGGAGTGACCAAGATGTACCGAGATTTGAAACGACTTTATTGGTGGCCTGGCATGAAGAAAGACATAGCTGAGTTTGTGGCTAAGTGCCAAAACTTTCAGCATGTAAAGTATGAGCACCAAAGGCCTACAAGTTTGCTTCAGCGAATGCCAATTCCTGAATGGAAGTGGGAAAGGATAGCTATGGATTTCATGATTGGTCTTCCCAAGACCTTGGGGAAGTTTGACTCCATTTGGGTGGTGGTTGACAGAGTGACTAAGTCAGCCCACTTCATTCCAGTTGCCCCCGGCTACGTGTCCTTTGGACCCTTCGCCTGCCCGCCACCAGTGGAAGAAAGTCAGAGTAGACTATAATGCTCAACAGTTGGCTAAAGTTTATGTGAAGGAGATAGTAAGCCTCCATGGGGTTCCCCCTTCCATCATCTCGGACCGTGGTACGCAGTTCACATCCAAGTTTTGGTGGAAATTACAAGAAGAGTTGGGAACTCAACTCACTTTTAGCACAAGGTTCCATCCAGAGACGGACAGGCTATCAGAGAGAACTATTCAAGTGTTAGAGGACATGTTGAGGGCATGTGTGATTGACTTTGTGGGACGGAGATTACATCATAAAGTGGGACTCAATTTTGTTAGACAAAGACCTTCAGTATGAGGAGGAATCGGTTGCAATTCTTGATCACGATGGTCGAAAGATTAAGTCCGTGAAAGTTCAAAGGAAGCATCATTAGGTTGAGGAAGCTATATGGGAAACCGAAAAGGACATCCGAAACAAGTATCCCCAGTTATTCAACGATTCAGGTACTACTCTACTTTTAGCATAGCCAGTTTTCTTAGTTTATCACTTGGGGACGAGTGATGGGTAAATTTGTATTTATTGTAACGACCTGTTTTCGTTGTTATGGAAAAGCCAATGGGGAAATAATTTGGGCTAGAAAACTCCTGAGTAGTAACCTGGAAATTTCAAGCCTAGGCCAGACTTGGACGAATTCTGAGTTAGGTGAAGTCTAGGGAACTTTGGTAATGGATGGAGGACTTAATTATGAGTTTGATCACATACGTTGATAGCCAAGACATTAAGGATTTTGTACGACTTTACAGAATCAAATTCGGGTAAGCAAAACTCCTGAAACTGATCTTGACGTGAAAGGGTAGTTTCAGAACGTCAAAGGTTGAATGTGTGTTGTGAAATACAAGCTTGGAACTTAAATTCCGAGTTTCTGTCTCTGTGAAAGCCTTCGGGCAGGAATAATCCTGCCAGGGTGGGGCCACTATGGCGGGGGTGAGGCCCACTGTGGTGGAACAATCACGACTTAAATTGGGGAAAAACCCCAAAAACGTTAGTTTCTGCAAAACTTCATTCTTAAGAGCTAAGGGATGACCCAAGGCAGTTTCTTGACAGATTTCTACGAATTCTAGCGCTAAAGGTAAGATAATTACTCCCCTAATCCATATTTCGATTCTTAGAACTTAAAATCTTGGGTGATTATCATTGGGGAAGGGTTTTGACCTGAAGTTAATGGTGAGAAAAACACTAGTTTAACATTAGGATCTTGGGTTTGGCCTTGGGTTATAATCTTGGTTATATCCAGGTAAATTAGACCTTGTGTAGTGATCCGTATGTTGATTGCTTGTTTTAGATCAAGAACGAGCTGAAAGACTCCGGAAAGGGAAGGCTCACGTGTCTAAGGAGTATCCAGGCTTGGTTTAGAGGTAGGTGATGGTTCAACTTCTTGTGGCGTGATATATTCCTGTTAATTGCTTCATTTTATACATATGTGTATGTGAATAGGGGAACTTGAATTGAATCAAATGAAATGATAATGTGTGAACAAGTACATGCCATGAACGTGTTACCTGACTGTGTGACTATGTGCACTATTCATTATGATGTGGTTGTGATTGTGGTTGTGCTGATTGGATCGGGTGTTATGTTCTGACTCATATTAGACCAAGTGTCACATTCTAAAACATAAATTGAATCGGGTGTCACGTTCCGACACATGTATATTGGATCGGGTGTCACATTCCGACACACTAACATTTTGGGTGTGGGTTCCATGAAAGGACCACTTGTGATTATTACATTCTTGTCTACCTGTCTTCAATATGGGGAAATTGTATCTTGCTCCTAAAATAATAATTGAACTGTGCATTATGTATATGTGTTTCTTGTGTTGTAATTACTTGCTTATATTTCGCTTATTGGGGTAGCCGCGTGATCCTATCAGTACACCGTGGTTTCATGTACCGATACTTCACTTGGTATTTCTTTTTGGGCATCTTCAGGAGGCTACTGACTGACCTCAGCTAGGAGATCATTGACCGAGATCGAATTTGAGGGTGGGCCAGTTCTTTCAAGTTGCCGTGGATCCATCTTTAATTTAGTCCATTCTTTTCGGACTCAGACTAGATGTTTTAGACATGTTACTTATGTTTAGTTTTTCGGGGTTGCACCCCCTTTCCTTAGACTTGTTGAATTGTAGAGTTTTTGTACAATGACTTTCAGGTTCTAGGGGTAGAATTTTCGCGATGATTATGTTAGTTGTTTTTGTTAAACTTTCAGAATTTATGGGAACTCCATATTTCATTCGCCATTTAAACCTGCTTCTATATCTTTAAGTGTTTTAGTTTCTTAAGCTGCTTAGTCAGGTTGTAGTAACAGTTCTCCCACCAGAGGATTAGTGTGGGTGCCAATCACGGCGGTCTAGGTCATGACATACACATTCGTTAGTTCTAATCCAACTTATAATTATATTATAAGTCTTTAATATTCTTGAATCAATTAAATTTAAAATTTTAGATCTTTTATGATCTTATACCTTTTTGGAAAAATTACCTAAATACACATCTTATTTTATCATATTTCTAAAATTTCCTACCATTCAGAAAGGTTTCAAAAATGTCATCTCGAATACATCACTCTTCTCTCGCTGATACATCACTCCCCTCTCTGATACATCCATCACATATGTATCTGGATGTCTGCTAATGTATTCGGAAGTCCAGTGATGTATCCGAAATTCCAATGATGTATCCGAAATTCATAAATTTTTAGAGATTTTTGTAATTTGAAAAAGAGTAGAGAAAAAATGTAATTTATTTTTTTCGACATGTTTCAAACATTTTTTTTACTATTATATTTAACAAACATTTATTTAATGTTAATTGAGTTATGAAAAAAATATAAAGCAAATCTCAGCCTTTTAATTTTGTTTTAAGCACGTGGCAGCCATCCGATACTCCATTGAAAAGTAATGAGGCTAATTGTACTGGAGTTGATCCTCATTATTATCTTTTATGGATCCCTTCTATTGATTAGGTTCTAATAAGGGGAAATGATGAAATTAACAAGCAAGGAGTTAGGTTTTTGTTTACTTTTACTTATTATAGTTTGAGATTAGTATAACCCTAGCTAATAATAGTTCAGGGAACTATAATTAGAAGCCCTATATGTCTGTATTAATCATTTTTCATAAGAGAAACGACATAATTAGACATATTTAACTGCTATTGCTTATAATTTAAAAATATTACGTATGTTATCACTAATTAAGAGTTTTCTATCATATATTGAGAAAGATACACTTAGATACATGTGTTTTTGCTACCAGATACACTGAAATAAGGAAAGTGGCGAGCTAGATTTGGTATATATCTCAAATACACACGAATCACACCAGATACATGTATCTGGTGTGATTCGTTTGTATCTTGTATCCCGGATACATAGGAGAGTGACGAGCGAGATGGGAGAGAGGCGAGGAAGGCGAGCGGAATTTTTGTTATGTATCCAGATACATGTATCTAGATGCATGTAAGATCGTCATATTACAAACTAGCGTATCTAAGTAATTAGCTCCTAAACTAGTGAAATTTAAGTAATTAAGTTTCTTTTTTTCCTTAATGTGCACGTTAACACACAATTAAATGAACTTTTACATTTGTTAGTCATCACTTATTTTACAAAAAAAACGCAACATTTATATCGGTACGCTCTGTTTGACTTATATATATTGTATAACTAGTGAATCTGTTCGCGCTTCGCGCGATGAGAAAAATATTAATCAAATATATTTTTAAAATCTTTCTTATATTTGAATATCAAAAATATTTGAAGGATTCTTTTTAGTTTTTAAATTCAAATATATAGATTAAATTTCAAATTTTAGTTATTGTTAAATCGTAATTTAAACAATGTAATGATTAATAACGGTGTAGTATGAATTTTTTTGTTATTGATTATACTTGTAATTTAATAACAAATATTTTCTTTTAGTTGAGTAATAATCGTTTGGGTGAATTTTTGATGCACTTAAAATAATATATATAATACAATATTAAATATATTATAGGAAGTGTTTGTTTTTTTTAAAAAAAATAAAATAAAAAGAGTTAATTTTACAAATGATCAATTACGTATAAATATGAATAAAATAAATTATATGTGAACATTATTTTTGGGTTATCGTTGAAGATTGATATCACAGTTTAGAAAAATATAAAGGTAACGGATAAAAGAATGATGTAATATTGCACTTCATTATCATTTATCTCTTTTTGTTAATTTTGATTTTTTTTATCTTGATTTATAATATTCACAAAATATATATATTTAAAATATCTTATGTATCTATCTCCTTACCATTATTACAATATATCAAATATTTTCTATCTCTCCTCATCATTACTATTAATATTTTTTTTCTACCTTTTTTTTTATAGTTTTTTAAAATAACAATCTTTTTATCTCTCCCCTTTATCATTATAATTAATTATTCTTATTCACAAAACATTCTTTTTTCCTTAATTATTTCTTTCTTTTGATTTATAAAATTTGAAGAAAAACAAATATCTTAAATATTATTATTATTCACAAAATTTCTCTTTTTTCTTTAATTTTTTTCTCTTGATCTTTAAAATATGTAAAAATAAAATATATTTTGATCAAGAGTCATAATTATCCCTTTTCTCCTTTTCTTGACTTTTAAATATTTTTTTATTTATATTTTGTGTTTAAGAAACTCAAAAAGAAGTTATAAAATAGTATCTAATTTAATATTTTTTTAATATAGTTATAGTACTCACCTTATATTATGATTATGATAAATATATTTATCTCTCTTCTTATCATTATTACAATTTATTGCTTCTTCACCTCTTCTTATCATTACTATAATTTAATATTTTTTCTTAAATTAGTTTTTTTACCTTCTATTTTTATAATTTTAAAAAAATGAAAAATCTTATTTACCATATATATATATATATATTATTATTGAACAATTTTTTCTTCTTTAGAGTTTTTCTTTTCTATTGATCTATAAAATCAGTAAAAAAAATAATCAAATACCTTAATTGTCTCTCTCCTCACATTACTATAATTTATCACTTTTTCTTAAATTCTTCTTTTTTCACCTTCTATTTTTTAAAAAAAAAAAAAGATTCTAAAAAATAATAATAATATTCATTTCTCTTCCTTATTGTCATAATTTATTATTATGTATAATTTTGTTTTTATTCTCTTTTACTCTTCTAAGACGTTATAGAATTTATTGTTTAAATTTAGTTTTTCCCAAAAAGATCATTTTAAAAAGCACTTTTAAAAAAAATATTTAAAAATATTTTTCTAAATTTGACCAAAAACTAATTACTCTTATTTAATCAGTGCCTTTTAAATTGATTAGTTGCTTATCACCAAAAGTACATATTTTTGAAAAATCCTTTCTGAGAAAAGCATTTTTTAAAATAAATAATTTTTAATCAAATATATATATATATATATATATACTTATTTTTTATAAACGCATAGATGCGTTATTATTAGTGCTTTTACAAAATCTAAATGCCATTATAAGTTGGCAAATTTTTTTATATGTAAAGTGCAAATACAAAACAATGATACATGCTCTTGATCTTGACTAATTCATAGTCTACCATGAACTAAACCCATAGTTTAGTAGGACTCTATTTCATAATAATTAAGATGAGATTCTATATACTTGGTGTGTATTTTTCAAAGATCATTTGGCCAGTTTGTACTTTGCACTTTCCTCTTCCAAATGAACCATATTTGTTTTTCTAAATGTTTTGAGCCAGTTTACTTTTTTTACAAAAAAAATAAAAATAAACTTGTCTTTATCAAATGCTTGGGTGTCTTGCTATATAAAGAGCTAATTCTTCCATCAATGTTGCAAAAACAACAAACTAGTTTAGTTCCAATATGGGAACACCATCAAAGTTGTGGCAATGGCCCCTTCTTGTTTATGCTTTTGCCTTTTGCTTGATAGCTATTAGTGTAGCAGCTGATTATAAGCCTCACATTGATGATTCATCATCTTTGTCATACCGTTATAGGCCACGATCGCCTCCACCACCTCCTCCACGACGTCGTTACTATTATAAATCACCCCCGCCTCCTCCTCCACGACGTCATTACTATTATAAATCGCCTCCGCCGCCTCCTCCACGACGTCATCACTATTATAAATCGCCTCCACCACCTCCTCCACGACGTCATCACTATTATAAATCACCTCCACCACCACCTCCGCGACGTCATCACTATTATAAATCACCTCCACCACCGCCTCTGCGACGCCATCACTATTATAAATCACCTCCACCTCCATCACCATCACCACCTCCTCCACATTATTACAAATCTCCACCACCGCCTTCTCCACCCCCCCCCCCCCCCCCCCCCCGCCAAATTATTACCATCATCCACCACCACCACCAATCCTTTCTCCTCCTCCAATATATCATTACGAATCTCCACCACCACCGCCTTATTACCATAAGCCTCCACCACCGCCTTCTTCATCTCCACCACCACCTACTCCATCTCCACCACCACCACCAATCCATTCTCCTCCTCCACCATATCATTACGAATCTCCACCACCGCCACCTTATTACCATAATCCTCCACCACCGCCTTCTTCATCTCCACCGCCACCTTATTACCATAATCCTCCACCACCACCTTATTACCATAATCCACCACCACCACCACCAATCCATTCTCCACCTCCATCACCACCTCCATCTCCATTACCATCACCCCCATTGACTACATATGTTGATGAACCATCTCCATCTCCATCTCCATTTCCATCACCACCATTGATTGCACCTACCGATGGACCATCTCCATTGCCATCACCACCATTGATTAAACCTACTGATGGACCATCTCCACCTCCATCTCCATTGCCATCACCACCATTAATTGCACCTACCGATGGACCATCTCCATCTCCATCTCTACTACCATCACCACCATTGATTGCACCTACCAATGGACCATCTCCATCTCCATTGCCATCACCACCATTAATTGAACCTACCGATGGACCATCTCCATCTCCATCTCCGTTTCCATCACCACCATCGATTGAACCTATCGATGGACCATCTCCATCTCCGTTGCCATTACCACCATTGATTTCACCTACCGATGGACCATCTCCATCTCCATCTCTGTTGCCATCACCACCATTAACTACACCTTTCGATGAACCATCTCCAACTCCATCTTTGTTGCCATCACCACCATTGATTGCACCTATCAATGAACCATCTCCATCTCCATCACCACCATTAATTGCACCTACTGATGGCCCATCTCCATCTCCATTGCCATCACCATCATTGATTGCACCTACCGATGGACCATCTCCATCTCTATCACCACCATTGATTACACCTCTCGATGGACCATCTCCATCTCCATCCTTATCTCCACCTATATATCCGTCTCCATCTCCACCACCTCCAATAAGGACCCCTATTCCTTCACTTACACCTCCGCCTCCACCATGCTATAATAAATATCGTCCCCCGCCATCTTTATTCCCTTTTCCACTACCATATCCCTTTAATCGACCTCCGCCTCCACCATTTATTAATTGTAATGCTCCTTCACCACCTTCTCCATCTCCACCACCTCCAGTTAATTCCCTACCTCCTCCATCACCATCTCCACCTTCACCACCTTCTCCATCTCCACCACCTCCTCCATCGCCATCTCCACCTCCACCACCTCCTCTATCGTCATCTCCACCTCCACCACCTTCTCCATCTCCACCACCTCCAGTTAAGTCTCCACCTCCACCACCTTCTCCATCCCCACCACCTCCTCCATCGCCATCTCCACCTCCACCTCCACCTCCGCCTTGCAATAATAAATCTCCTCATCCACCATCTTTATTCCCTTTTCCATTACCATATCCCTGGTTGCGAACTCCACCTCCGCCACCTAATTGTACTCCTCCACCACCTTTAATAAACTCCCCCCCTCCTCCATCTCCACCTCCACCACCTTCTCCATCTCCACCACATCCAGTTAAGTCTCCACCTCCTCCATCACCATCTCCACCACCTCTAGTTAAGTCCCCGCCTCCCCCATCTCCATCTCCACCTCCACCACCTCCAGTTAAGAACCCACATCCCCCATCGCCATCTCCACCACCTCCAATTAAGTCCTCGCCTCCTCCATCGCCATCTCCACCACCTCCCATTAAGTCCCCGCCTCCTCCATCGCCATCTCCACCTCCACCACCTTCTCCATCTCCACCACCTCCAGTTAAGTCTCCGCCTCCTCCATCACCATCTCCATCTCCACCACCTCCAATTAAGTCTCCGCCTCCTCCATTGCCATCTCCACCTCCACCACGTTCTCCATCTCCACCACCTCCGATTAAATTCCCGCCTCCTCCATTTCAAATAATTATTCCACCACTACCTCCACTCCGATTTCCGAAATCCCCATTTTCCATTGGTCGGCAACTCTAGTACTACAACCCACCTCCACTACCATTGAAATCTCATGGTTATCATTAAACATCTATACCTCCTCCTAAAACACGTTTGACTTAACAATAATTGCATGATATTGCATCTTGTCTCGTTTGAACTTTGTAATCAATTGGTGTTTCTCTTTTGAGAGATTTGCTTATTGAGATTGTAATGCTTTTTCTTACGGATTTAGTGTAATATTCTAAATAAAAAGGATTCGAATGAAATTCGACTTCGGTTCTGTTTATTTTGCAATCATAGTATTCTCTACTTTCTATTTTATTGAACACTATATGACTAGACTAGTATGTTAATCTGAGTTGTTCATTTATCAGTAATAGGGTAACATACTTCCAACCTATAGTTGAAAAGTTATTTTGAAAAAACTATATGTTATATTATTCTTTTAATTCAAATATCTTCTAAATATTTCACCCAAAGATTACCCTCTATCTATTATTATTATAAATTAGTAATGTTTCCAGAAAATGGAAAAGTACACGTACATTTCAAACTATAAACCTTTAGAATGTTATATCATAAAATTTCATTGGTAAAAGGGATTCAACAGTTTTAACATAGGAAAATTTATAAGTTTCTTTTTTAATTAAAGTTAATCCTACACTTCATACTAGCATGTCGTTACATGGCTTTGTCATTGACTCCTACCTTAAATATTATCATTCAAAATAAAAAAAATACACATAAGAGGAGGACTACGACTTTGCCTCCCCATCCCTAGAGAGCATAGGCTCATCTTATCAGGTGTGTAGGATATATGCAAACCTAACAACTAACACGGGACAACGACTCTTCCTATTTACATTTTGACATAAATAAGGGAGACTCTCCTCTTACACTAATTTATAAAGGAACTAAGGTACATCAAAAGATTAAAAAATGTAATTAGACATAATTTTCCTTCAACACTTTCTTTCAATTGTGGTGAATAGGCATCCCTTATTTTTCTACTATTCTTCTGATTATTCATTTCTGGCTTTGCCAAAGACTCACTACTTTAGCTGCCTCTCTTAGGCAGTGAGTAGCTTTGAGATTAACTTGTTTAATCTTTTGTTGAACCTTCACTACCACAAATAAAGGTATAGAGTCAATCAACTAATTTTTGTTATATTATATTTAGTGTCAATAATAAAGATAAATATTTATAACCAGTACTTTATATAAATGCCACTAAAGGCTTTATTCCATCACTTAGCTTGTGGTTGTGGTTCTTGCATCTGATGGTTCTTGTTGTCCTCTGATTGCCAATGGCTCTTCAAAATTCCTCAAATGTTGTGTTTCCTCATCATTTAGATACATTGAAAGAATTTATTTACCCCACTGCACATATTCAGAACTTGTTCCTATAGACGCATTAAGCAGTAGAGAAATAAAATTAACAAGACACAAATTTATCATGAAAAACTATTTGCTCAAGGGAGTAAAAAATTACGACCTACACTGCGTAGGATTTCAACCACAAATCTCCACTAACTTCTCAAGAGCAACGATTTAGATTACAACTCAACTATCTAACCTAAGGGACAAACTCTAGTACTTCAACTAAACAATTGCTCTAACCATTCTAACTACTCTCCAAGAAATAAAACTCACTTTTTGTTACAAACCTCACCCACACAACTACTCACTTCGATCTAGAAATTATTACAAGTCAATAATAACCCTAGAACAACTCAATAAAGACTAATAACCTAGCCTTAACTGCCAAAACATCACACAAAATAACTCATCAATTTACTTCAACTAGTGAACTCAAAAAAAATAAAATAACTCTAGTCTTTAACTAATCAAACTTTAATATTCTATAGTATAGACTCGAACACAACTCGTGAAGCAGGTTTCAGTATTGCTATGACGAAGTCCTGTAGTTTTTTTCCAATGACTATCGCTCTCAAGATAATGAATTTTGTGGATATGTAATAAGTGCGGCTGTCAATGGTCTTCATATGTGTGTGTGTGTTGAAGATTCGCTATGCCCTATCTAGTATATCAATGACTAGGATTTTTACTTCAAATAGGACTTGACTTCCTATAAGGAAATTTTGGATTTCTTTCCTTAAAAGAAGTTTCATCTTATAAGGAAACTTTGACTCCTCTTTGGATTTGTGCTCTTTATTTCTTTCCCCTTTTGCTCCTTTATTTGAGCTATTTATTTCACTTTTTTTTTGCTCTTTTATTTATGCAATTTATTTATTTTCTTTTGTTGCAATCTTTTATATTTGTACAAGCTATCCATTTCGCGTTTTGGGGACCTGGTTTTTTATTCACTTGGTAAGTATGCATAAGACAAAAAGTAGTACATCAGGTTCACTTTGTCAATCATCAAAACTACATACATATTGTCCTATTTTTCAACAATTTTTCCCTTTTTTATGATGACAAACAATGCACAATTATGTCATTCATGCCACATATCATCGTGCACCACTGATACACCCAAATTACACTTCCCTAAAGAAGTATAAGTGGTCGTTGTCAAATAAAGAACCTAACACGAGGAATATGATCTAAACTTAGGCAAATTTACTGTTAATTGTACTTTTAGCTAGATTATTTCCATAAAAGGGGGAGTTTTGTAACACAAAGAAAAGATTGATTAATGTTTCGTAACAAGTAACCAAGTAACATGATTCGCAGTTTGTACTATCAATATGAGATGAAACTAGGATATATATGTTTCCCACAAGTTCTTAACGCAGTAAACCTTTATAATAGTAACTTATTCCTACTGTTTGACATGCAAAGTCGGTAAGATAGGTATCTCCTAAGTGATTAGTCATCCAAGTAGGAAATTTCACCACGCAACTTGGTCGGTCTACGAGTGTATGCTTTACTATCCCTTACCCTTGACCCTAAATTAGCCCTCACATATTTGGGTTAGGATATTAGATAGCGGATTATAAACACTAAATATACGTTGTTTTATCTCTTTTCCCATTCATTACTTCCTTGGTCGGTCAAGTAGGAATAAGGCGAGTTCTAATGTTGCACTATTAAAAAACATTCAAAACGAAGAGATCAACAATTCATGCATAAACACTTTTCAAGAATTACTTAATTATTAGGTATACTTTGTTAATTACTCATGGTTCCCACAACCCTAGTTGTGGATTTGGCTACTCATGCTTGGGTGATCAAAATTCATAATATAGTTAATAGAATAAATCATGAACTTACAATTAGGGTTGATGAAGTTTGAAATCTTGAATTGATGAACAGAAACAAAATTTATATAAACCAACATTTTAATAATTAAATGCTAAAAATGTATGCAAGATAATTCTCAAAGCCAAAACAAAAGGTCTCAAATCGTCTAACAACCCGAAAATGAAATATTACAACTAATATTTATAGACATCAAATCCTAAACATAGTAGGAAAAGGAACCTGAAGAAATTTGGTTTTGGGCAGTGGTCGCTACAGTTCAATCCTATGGCCCGTAGGATGTTTTACAGTTTGTAGGAATCGTCCATTAAAAATAGCAGCTTCAATTTTCTTTTGGAATTTTCTACGATTCATGTTCTACAACCTGTAGAACTTAGTACGAACTGTCATGTCATCTCGTCAACCAAGTATTGGAGCTCAACTTCTCTGAACCTTTCTACGACTCGTGTGTACAACTCGTAGAAGGGACTACGGCTCGTTAGTACCTTTCGTCGTTTTACACTTAGCTACATAAATTAACTCTTCAAAATCACGGCTCATTCATACGGATCGTAGACTATCCTACAGCTCATAGGTCAAGTCGTCAAATACTAAATCCACAGTACATCAACACCCTTAAGACGCACGTAAAACTCTAAGTTTAAAGCATTAAAAGTACCGTAAATCAACAGTACATCAACACCCTCAAATTAAAATCATCACGTGTCCTCATGTGACACAAAAAATTCAAAACGACATTATTTATTCTAAATGACACTATGCAGAAGCAGCTCAAAAACTCAAGCTATGTTTAGCACAATGCAATTATTCTGTTAAAAATCAACCTTCCTTTATAAATGTTTAGCACATTGCAACTATTATGTTCAACAACAAATCAACATATGCGAATTAATATATAACATAGATGTACCAATAGATATATTCACACACACAGATAATAATCACCAAGGTACTAACTCTTCAATAATGTAACTTGTGCCCTCGCCGCAAAGAAATCCCTTTGTTCACACAGAATTTGAATTATACTTCCATTTTAGGGACTTAATATATGCTCACACTCATAATCAAATTCAACACAATACCATAGGCCTGCCCTTATTTTCTACATTTCAATTTTCAAATCGTTAGATTATGATCACTAAAGGACTTTCTTAGCTTGTAACATATGCTCGGGGTCAGGTATGGTAAATTTAGAATTTAAGTGACTTATCTGCCCTCCTTGACATTACATCGGCTATTTTCCTCTTATAAAACCAATCCTGACATCATCTTACTTTTTGCCTTTCTTCGTATTATTTATTGAAGCTCGGGTGTGCTTTGACTTGATTTTCTTGCTTGATTCAACTTTTCTTCATTTTTTTTTCATTTGAGCTTTTCATTCTTTTATCTTTATATTTAGTCACACCATCTCAGGTGTTTTTCTTCTTTTCTCTACACACAATTCTTTTCATACCCCTCTCTTTTCTTATTTTCCTCCATAATAGCCACCCTCAACTTAGGTTTTCAGCATGAGTTGAGGTGCACAATGTCCCGGGAAGGACTAGTGCCAAAACAAAGGTTAACAACTCTGAAGTAGCCACCCTCAACTTAGGATTTTAGCCTGAGTTGAGGTACACAATGTCCATGAATTGACCAGGGCCAAAGAAAAATTTAACGATTTACTCGGGGAAGGTAAATTGAAAGAATAGTCTTCTTTAGGCTCAATGATTTGGATTGAAGGGAGCAATTCATTTATTTGAAGAAATAACAAAACATGTCATTGAGATGCATTTTTTTAATTCTAAAAATGGTCAAATAGCACTAAAACAGGAAGAAAGAATAAGAGAAAACCCAATAAACATGAAATTCAATCTCTTTAATCTCATTTATGCAGGAAGTTGTATAAACTATAAATGAAATTATTAACCACATCATTCTTCTTAATCCTTTCATTGACTTCTTCGGTGCATCGAGACTGTTGGACGTGCTCAATCCTCACATGGATCCTCTTTCTTAAGATCGTGTTACAAACCTGCTTGTTGACTTCAACACCAATGACGCATTTGGTAACATTTCAAACATGACTAGTACTAGTACATTCATGGTAGAACTTGTGAGGTAGTCTATAATCTATTTTGGGAAAGAAAAATGGGAAGTTAGATAAACGTGGATTTTGTTAGGTTTATATGTTATAGTTTTTTTAAAAAAACTGTCACACTAATTTTTTAAACCACTTTAATCTTCTATCTTGTTTATTAAATTGTAATTTATTATTTAATATAATTACAGATAAATAGTAATTAATAATTAATTAATTGATATTTAAAAGTTAAAAAATAGAGATTAATTGTGGCGCTGACACATAGGTGCTATCACCTCTTTTTAAAATTTATTATTTATTATTATTTAATATAATTACAGCTAATTAATCATTAAAAAATTAAAGCAATTGTAACGACCTGAACCGTCGTTACTTATGAAGGGCAAAACGTCGTGAGTAATTGGACCCCACTATCCCGCCAAAGCGGGATGATGGCCCTACGACAGCAGCGCCCCAACGGGATGGGAGTGCCAGTGAGGGATGGTTGGAGGGTAGAACTTACTGACGTGAAGTCTTATTTACTCATTTTTGTCTAAGTGCCAAAAAGAGGCGAGAGTCACCCCAGAAAACCTTAAAAGACTGCTCTAGGCTTTGAAAAGAAGGAGAAATAGATTTCTAGTGCAGTTGACGACAACTCGCTGATTCCCGGCCAAAATCCACTGTCTCGTTGTTCGGAAGCAAGGATTAGTGCTACAATCCCTCTGCAGCTGCTTGGCGCCAGGTAGGCTAGGTTTACTTACTAGTTGTCGTAAATTAGTGCTCACTGCATAATATATTGCTAATTGACAGTAGAGTTCATGTTTAGGCCTTTGGGAACGAAAAAAGGGACGGTTGTACATGTACTCCTAGTTGTTAAATATGACGAGTACCGTGGCGGGGGGGGGGAGGAAGCCTTGTCCTGTGAACTAAGGGTAGATGATGGTTTGACTTCTCGTTTGTGTTATATATGCTTGTTAATTGCTCCATTGTATGCATGCATTCATGTGAATAGAGAAACATGAATTGAACCTAATGAAATGACTAAGTACGGACAATTACATGCCATGAACATGTTACTTGACTATGTGACTATGTGAACTATTCATTATGGGTGTGATTGTGACTGTGGTTGTGCTGACTGGATCGGGTGTCACATTCCGACACATATATTAGATCGGGTGTCACATTTCGACACATATATTGGATCACAAATCACATTTCGACACATATATATTGGATCGAGAGTCACGTTCCGACACACTAACAGTTTGGGTCTGGGTTCCAGGAGAGGACCATTTGTGACTACTACATTCATATCTACCTGTCATTGATATTGGGGAATTGTATATTGCTCCTAAAATGATGACTGATTATGCATCTCGATATATGAGTGTTTACTGTGTTACGGTTACTTGTTTATATCTCGTTTACTTGAGTTAAATGTGAATGATCATGCCCAATATGTATGTTGTTTGGTAAGTGGAAACCGAGGGTCCAGGTGTTACTATCAGCTATCTTTAGAGAGGCTGCATGTGTTTTTAAATAATGAGAAGTGGGGTGGTGTTCATGGTGCACGAAGTAGTTAGGTCCTACCTTGGGAAGGGGATTCGTATTCAAAACGGTTAGTGAGCCTTGATAGAGTATATTATGTGGTCAAGGGCTGAATTATGATGCTGAAAAAGCGAGGACATGTCATGAGTGGTTGGCCGGGTTGGTAGTGGTTGTATCCAGGAACTCCTCTATGAGATAGATGGGTTAAGCTATGATCAAGAATGGAGCGAGTAGGGTGATAGAGTAGGGGGTTAGAGTCAAGTGTACTAGTACGTTTAAGGTATACGGGAATGGTAAAGGCAGGAGGATAAAGGTTAAGGGGTGTACTTTCTTATTGCATGTTTCCTGCTAGTTGATTTCTTTATATTATGCGGTGGGCAACGGGTTGACCGATGATGCGTACCAGTACGTGTTGTTTGTACTGATACTACTCTTGATATGCCATTTGGCATAATATGGTTGCAGGGTCAGTGATGTTTTATAGCTGAAGACGAAGACAATCTCCAACAACTTCTACTCTTCCTTCACTTTGGTGGGAACTGTGTCATTGTTACGGCCCGATTTCAAAAACTAGGGTTTCAAAACCATTTCGCAACTTTGGCAAATTTATTTGGCTTTCTTGGAAAAATTACAATTTAGGAGTCGCCACTTAATTTTTAGGAAAAATTAAGAAAACCATTTAAAAGTTATTTTTTGAAAGAAAACATCTTAAATAAAACCAGAGTCAGGTAAGGATTCAAATAACTCTCTAAGGAAGGATTTAGGCATCTAAGAGAATCCGCTAACACACGGTTGACCGATGGATTGAAAAGTTGGTTAATTTGTAAAGGAAACTTGAGATTACTTGTGAAAAATCTTGTTTTAAAATAACGAAAATCTTTTGATACTTATACACTCCTCTTATTCCAAATATGAAATAAGTCAAATGTTAAAGTGTCAAAATAATAATTTTAACTTAACATTTTATCCGAGTCAAGTTTTGAGTTGAAAAATCAACACAATAACTTAAGCGTAGATTTGAAAGCTAAATACTAACTATTAAAGAATATGAATAATTCTCAAGTTAGTCTTAAATCTTAGATTGCCTAACTTAAAAGAATTTGAAAATTTTAAATACTTAATGAACAACAAAATAGAAAACTTCCCCAAAGATTCATCTAAATTAACAAAATAAAATGTTAGAAAGTTAGTGATCATAAACATATATTCATAAATAAAGCAAGGAATTAAATAAAATAAAGAACTTGATGAAAAGGGAACTTTGGCCTCTTTATGACTCTTGCCGCCACTGTTGCACTCAAATTGGACTTTTTAAAGTCCAATTTTCAAATTTCCATCGCTGCTGCTGATTGTTCAAATTGGACTTATTTAAGTCCAAAAATTCCCAATGACAGTGCCTTTGGGACTGTTGCTACTGCTACAATAATCAAATTGGGATTGCTATTACGCCGCTACTTAGCTGCTGCCACTGGTTTGGGTTTTAACCCATTAATATTAGCTTCCCTTTCATGACTCGGATGAGGTTGACTCGAAGAGAGGAGTATGCAAGAGATGGTCCAATAGGACTTTTTCTGGGCAGCGAACTGGATGAAGAGTTTGACGGAGACAATTCCACCACCTCTTTAAACTCGAACAACCACAAAAAGCCACAAGTTTTAAACTATGGAACTAAGAATTCCCAAAACTTTTAGGACACTCTTTGGTCTCCGAAAATTCATCCCTTGAACAGTGAAGAGAGGGGCTTTTTATAGGAGAGATTTGAGGGTAATTTATGGGATAGAGCCGATGTGGGAGAATCCCAAATTCAAAAATCTTAAAGGATAAGGCTCAGGTGAGCTGGAGGGTGTACGAATTCGTACTATTTTGAACCAAATTGAAAAAGGAAAAAGGAAATTGGAATGAATATTACCATCTGGGAATGTTCTGGAAGTATCGCGGGTGCAAGGGCTCGTGCACTCCGCGTGACAAACCGAGCTAAGCAAAAGGTCTTGGTGTCATTTTGGAGTACAGTCGAGTTTTCAACATTAAGTCCGCCTACATATCCCTAAACTTTGGGAATCAGACTGTTTGTAGTTCGACTCAATCGGTTGAAAAGAAAATCTCTTATACGGATTTAACATTTAGCTTAAGGATGAGTGACAAATTAATTGAGCGCGGAAAAGAGGCTTGCAAACATCTCACTTATGAATGTGTGGCCCTTCAAACCCATATGGAAGAACTTACATGGACATAACTTCCAAAGCTCTAGGTATTGTCACTCAAATTTGAAAATTTGCCTCCGGTGAGAGTTGAAATTTTCACTGAAGGCGAAACTGAAACGTTAAACCCCAAGAAATACCCACACACCTTATGATAGGGATGTGGTTTGATTGTGGTGGAAGTCGTTCCTCAACTCGCATCTTAAGAGTTTGATATTCCTCTTTGGACTATGTCCTAGTTCGCTGCAAAGAAAAAGTTTCACGTTGTGCTGCGACCTATTTGACATAGTTCACTTTGTGTATTGAAAAGTCTGGAAAACAATTGTCACTAAAAAAATGTAACATAAATACAAATATAATTTGTGCAAACCTGGTTTGACATGTTGGAGATGACGATCCAATTTCAAGTGTACTGCTCACAAAGAAAGTGGTGATCCAAAGTGATGTGTCAATTTGAAACAAGTGATGATTCAATAACATAATATAATGTGTCACTTTTTAGGGAGGTGACTTCCCAATGCTAATTTAATGTGTCACATTGAAGGAAGTGATGCTCCAATAATAATTTAACATGTCACGTTGAAGGAAATGATGCTCCAATAATAATTTAATGTGTCACGTTGAAGGAAGTGACACTCCAATAATATAATGTGTCACGTTGAAGGAAGTGACACTCCAATAATATAATGTGTCACGTTGAAGGAAGTGACGCTCCAATAATAACGTGTTACGTTGAATGAAGTGACGCTCCAATAATAATGTGTCACATTGAAGGAAGTGACTCTCAAGAATAGAGAATAAGGTTGTAACAGTGTAATCTGATTAGCTTCTTGTAGTTTCTGAAGCTAGTAATATCTCTAGTTGTCATTAAAACTTTGTTGTCCGTACGCTCATAGAAAATTTGTTAGATAAGAACAGAGAAATTAATAAATGTCAACACTTTTAAACGCATCATAACGATCTGGTAGCCATAGTGAACGCGGGATTCTGGAAGAACGTTTTGAGAACTTATAACATTGCAACAAAGCACTAAAGGCAATTTAGGGATGTTACATAAGGTGCACCCCTACTCTAAGTCTGGAATCTCTTATTAAAGAGAGAAATTTCTTGAAAAAGACTATTTGGAACCTAAAATTGAACGGAGATTTTGATAACATTGAACTATTTCAAAAAAGTTGCCCCTGTTTCCAGTCCAAGGGTACTTAACTAAAATAATTTGCAAGAAACGAATAATGACTGATTCAAAAACAAGCCCAGTTTCCTCTGAGGTCTGTAGTTTAAAACAGTTAGACGACCGAATCCTTATATAGGATTGCCTACGTATCTTGTAGGAAAAAAAATCAGGTCTGACGTAGTTTGAACCTGAAATAAAATTTAAAGAGAACGAAAGATTTGCCAACACACGGCGATAGAATAGAAATAAAAGAGGACAAAAATTTTCCACATAGAATAGAGGATGATAAGAGTAAGCTTGTTGGATTAGATCGTTGGTGTCGGAAATCCTTCATAATAACATCTTTGGATAAGGACTAGCGCGTGTCCTTTGTCTGGTGAATGTCTGGCTTGATCCTTTAAAGATTGAAAAGACTTTTTGAAATTCTGACTCCAATTCTAATGACACCTTCAGAGTTCAGATGTAATTAGTAACAAAATAAAATTATTAAAGTAAAAGATAAGTTTTCAAATAAAGTTGCTCGGCTTATATTGGTCTGGATAACATCTCATGGTCTTCGCCATTGTGCCAAGCTATTCCATCTGTAAAATTGAGAATGTGTAAGTCACAATAAATTTAAAGGAAAAAAAATTAAAAAGATGAGTAAGAGTACAAATCATTTGAGCTATGACGAGGCCACTATGGGTCTAACGATGTCCTATGACTTTATAGTTCCTGCATCCAAAGAAAAATTCTTAGGTTTGAGAGACTGATTCATGTTGGCTTTGCCTTGCCATCCTGTTGCTCATTTGACTTCTGGTTTACAAGCTTGTCTGATCTCGAAATGTCGCTTGATGGAAATTTTGAGGACCCTCTTCAAAAATACTTCCCCGACTTAAAACATAACATAAACCTTGAACTTTCTGTAGTTTTTAGTTGAATTTTTGAGTGAATCTCAAAAATTCTGCCCCATTATAAAAGGAAATGAAAAACTTACGAGGAATATGATCGAGCCGGTATGGCGTCTACGTATCCCGCTGAGCAGGAATCAAGTCGAACGTAGTTCCAACCTTGAGGATTAACGGGAATAGAAAAATTTAACTAAGGAAATGACCAAGGCCAACATAGGCCGCCTACGTATCTCATTCTTGATAATTCAGGTCGAACATAGTTTAAGTACAAGGAAATATTAAAAAGGGATAAAGGGGTGACCGAAGCCAACATAGGCCGCCTATGTATCTCATTCTTGAGAATTCTGGCCAGACGTAGTTCATTACAGATAAAAGACACTTACAGAGAAAATCAAATCCAAACAAACGATTACAACGGAAATAAAGCGATAAAAGTGTGATTACACTGAAATAAAACAACAAACTCCAAATGCAAGACTAAAAGACGCCAAAAGTGACTTTCAGAAAAACTTGCTTCTTCTTCGCAACTGGTAATGCCAATGACTACTCCTTGTGTTTGGGTAGCGGATTGGTGTTCACATTCGTGGAGAACGAAATGTTGCTTGATTGTTGCAAACATCGTATCGTGAATCATGATAGCCTGGAGGTGATTGACAGTTATATGAGGTAGCTCCTTGAGACGTTAACATCATAACTTATTTCTCCTTTTTCTTTCCAAAGGAACCAGTTTGATAGGCCTTATTAGCAAACTGAGATTAGGTGTAATATGTTATTTTGACAGTCTTGAGACCGTCATCAATCATTTCTCCAGCTTCGATAACTTCCACAAATGTCTTTCCACCCATAGTCACCATTCGTTCATAATATTTTGAGTCCTGCGCTTGAATGAAGTAGGTGATCATTTTTTATTCCTCCATATGTGGGTGCACCCTAGCAGCTTCTTCCCTCCAACGAATGACATATTCTCGAAAGCATTCAATCAACTTTGGTTTTAGCTTGGTAATAGAGATTCTATCAGGAACGATCTCAACATGAAACTTGTAGTGATCCACAAAAGCGTTCACTAGATCATCCAAATACGCCATTTAGTCACATCTCTCTTTGAATACCACTCCAAGGCTTTTCCAGTCAGACTTTGAGTGAATAGCTTGATTCTTATCCCTTCGTTGTTTCCAACGCCAATCAACTTTTCACAGTAAATTTTCAAGTGAAAGAAAGGATTCCTTGATCCACTGAACTTTTCAAACTTCGAAATCTTGTAATCGGGTGGAAGCTCAACCTCAGGAAATGTGCACAACTCTTCATATCTCACACTCTGGCTACTATCGAACCCACGAAGACCTCTCATAGCATCCTCTAAGATTTTCATCTTCCTATTCATCATTTCAACATCAATTGTTTTGCATCATTTTCAATTTCAACATAGTGATTAACATCTTGGCGGTGAAATTCTTGAGCCTTGGTAACAGGTGGAACAGTGACATAAGTGTACACTGGCGGAGCATGATGTGTTACCGTTGGAGCTTTTGGAGGAGCAAATGTGTACACAAAAGGAATATCCTGAGTTGAATGAGTGAGCGTAGCACTTTGAGTTTGCTGAAAGGTAGTGAATTGATCTTCTTGATTGAGCTCACTTGAAGTCAGAAACGAATATGGCATGGGACCTTTTTGGCAAGCATTAGGTGGTAGGTTCTAAAAGGCAGCTTGGTATTGAGTTTCCAGGAGATACAGTTCACCAATTTGTCGCTCTAGACGAGCAATGACTTCCATAGGTGATTCTGTTGTTATCGAGGCACTAGGATTAGACGCGATAGATGGAGTGGGGATCATTTCGAACGAAGCAACCGTGTTGATAGTGGAATCCATTTTTGAGAGAGTCCTTTTAGTAGTTCAAATAAGAAATGAAGAGTCTGTAGAAATTTCTTTGACCTTAGACCGTGTAAAATACGAATGTTCTGCCAGCGGGTACTTTGGTGAAGTAAGCAAGTTTGATTACCAACACAAATAATCAATCTCTCCTTCTAAAAACAACTCAAAAAATAAGAGAGTTAGTTCATTAATCATAATAATAAACCAAAATAACATATAAAACAAATTAGTCCAAAATTCGAGGAGGGAGAGACTCTAAAAAGTGACCAAATGGAAAAAATTTGATCATTTTGTGAACTAAAACTTTAATGAAAGAAAGGGATTTGAACAGAGCAAACTATGTGATTTGAATGAAGGTTCAAATGTTAACTTTTAGAAGGTTCAATTGAAAAGCCCTTTCGAGAATAAAGACATCTTAAAAATTGACTTGAAACTATCGGAAAATTTAGTAACGCCGGCTAAGTAGGTGTGGAAAATAATTTAGAAGAACAACGAGGTGAACATGAATTTAAGTGATGACCCAACAATCTTTTTGAGGATTTAATGAACTCGAAACTTTGAGTGATTTTAACAAATTTTGATAATGGACTCAAAGAGTAATTCGAGAGAGATCAAAAATTGAGCTTATATGCTAAACAAAATTTTGAAACTTCGGAATAGAATAATGGACCAATCATGTTTGAAGCAAAACATATGCATAGAACACATAAGTCAAGCAAGCAAAACGAAACTAAATTTGTAACATTTAACACACAAACAATATATAACGCCTCCTAACATACATGTGACCTTTTGAGACAAATGTAGGCCTAACGTTTGAAGGATGTGTATATCATTTGTAAAACGTTCCATTTCCTCCAAAAAATTATTTATACAAACCTTGTGAATAAAACAAATGGGGATACACAAGAAAGGGAAATAAATATCAGTCTCACACAGGGGTACAATGATAAACTAAACTAAGCTTCCATCTAAAATTTTCATTCCCAAATTTCTTGATGCTTTTGAATTTCTTTCTGATGAGGAGGATCTTCCTTTGACTTCAACAAAGAAACTATCTATAAAATAAAAATTCAACCCCAAGGACAACGGTGCGCACAAATCGACATACATATCTTTCAAATTTAACAAATAGGTGGATGATCGTCTTGTATTGACCGGGGGACAATTAGACACAAAGTGGTCTTCTAATGGGTCCAACACGCCTTGGGTGTTGGGTCAACTTAGTTCAAAATGCACTAAATTCAGGATTTGATTTTACTCTACACTAGTTGACTAAGAGTGACTTTTGAAAGACTGGGACCCCAAACGGACAACTTAGGTTGGAACTCACGACAATCATTGGATGTCTGACGTACCAATAAATTATCAATCATTCGGAAAATGGATTTAGTATAAAAAGCCCTACTGCGATTATTTAGAAACTGTTATTTAATATACTATACATATATCAGAAAATGCCATGAATGCAATATGAAAGTGAATATTCAAAATTTAAACACATAATTGCATAAAGTAACAATTAATACAATAATAGTTAGCCAAATGATAAAATCATTTTGTTTAGAACCTAGATAAATCCCCAGCAGAGTCGTCATTCTGTTAAGACCCGATTTAAAAAAAACTAAGGTTTTGAAACCATTTCGCAACTTTGGCAAATTTATTTGGCTTTCTTGGAAAAATTACAATTTAGGATTCGCCACTTAATTTTTAGGAAAAATTAAGAAAACCATTTAAAAGTGGTTTTTTGAAAGAAAATATTTTAAATAAAACTAGAGTCAGGTAAGGATTCAAATAATTCTCTAAGGAAGGATTTAGGCATCTTAGAGAATTCACTAACACACGGTTGATCGACAGATTGAAAAGTTGACTAATTTTTAAAGAAAACTTGAGATTATTTGTGAAAAATCTTGTTTTAAAATAACAAAAGTCTTTTGATACTTATACACTCCTCTTATTCCAAGTATGAAATAAGTCAAATGTTAAAGTGTCAAAATAATAATTTTAACTGAACATTTTATCCGAGTCAAGTTTTGAGTCAAAAAATCAACACAATAACTTAAGTGTGGATTTGAAAGCTAAATACTAACTATTAAAGAATACGAATAATTCTCAAGTTAGTCTTAAAGCTTAGATTGCCTAACTTAAAGGAATTTGAAAAATTTAAATACTTAATGAACAACAAAATAGAAAACTTCCCCAAAGATCATCTAAATTAACAAAATAAAATGTTAAAAACTTAGCGATCATCAACATATATTCATAAATAAAGCAAGGAACTAAATAAAATAAAGAAGTGGATGAAAAGGGAACTTTGGCCCCTTTCTGACTATTTCCACTACTGCTGCGCTCAAATTAGACTTTTTTAAGTCCAATTTTCAAATTTCCATCACTGCTGATTGTTCAAATTGGACTTATTTAAGTCCAAAAATTTCCAATTTTAGTCCCTTTGGGACTGCTACTACTGCTGCAACAATCAAATTGGATTCTTAAATCCAAAATTCAATTTTCGGCCATTTGGGATTCCTATTACGCCGCTACTTAGCTGCTGCCACTGGTTTGAGTTTTAACCCATTAATATTAGCTTCCCTTTCACGACTTAGAAGAGGTTGACTCGAAGAGAGGAGTATGCAAGAGATGGTCCAATTAGACTCTTTTCGGGCAGCGAATTGGACGACGAGTTTGACGGTGACAATTCCACCACCTCTTTATACTCGAACAACCACAAAAAGCCACAAAATTTTTAACTATGGAACCAAGAATTCCCAAAACATTTAGGATACTCTTTGGTCTCTAAAATTCGTCCCTTGAACAATGAAGAGAGGGGTTTTTTTATAGGAGAGATTTGAGGGGAATTTCTAGGATAGAATCGATGTGGGAGAATCCCAAATTCAAAAATCTTAACAGATGAGGCTCAGGTGAGTTGGAGGGTGTACGAATTCGTACTATTTTGAACTAAATTGGAAAAGGAAAAATGAAATTGGAATGAATATTACCATCTAGGAACGTTCTGAAAGTATCGCTGGTACAAGGTCTCGTGCACTCCGCGTGACAAAACGAGCTAAGCAAAGGATCTTGGCGTTGTTTTGGATTTTTCCTCTCTGTTGAATCTTGCGTTTTGGGTCGCTTTGGTTGAGTTCGCTAGAGATGAGCGTACTGTTGAGAGGAACAAAGAGAAAGAGAAGAGTATAGGGGTTATTTGGTCCGGGACAGGTGATTTTGGGCCAGAGAATTTGGGCCTTCTCTTTTATTTGGATTGAAATGTTGAGGGTCCAATTCAATTTCAAGGGAAGAAAGTCCCTTGGTCTTGAAAATGATAAGATGATAAAATTTAGAACGAAATGCTTTCAATTAGTTATTAAGCTTCTTAATTACGAGAACGTAAGAATAATTATTTTGACATAAAAGCTTAGTCATTTTGAAATAAAAAAATTAGCTACGTAGTCTAATTGACTTTCAAGGGGAGAAAATGCACACTTATTTAAAAATCCAATTTTTAGTAAGACGATTTTCTAAATATTTTTTCAAAATGAAAAATATATGAATCTATATACATTATAAATATAAAGAGATACAATCATTCCCTAACTATTTGGTTTTCTCTATATAGTACGGTTAGATAAGATTTTGAAGATAATTATCCTTATCTAAATATTTTTGAAAAATTAAAATTTTAAAATAGAAAAGTGGAGAGAAAATAGGAGCATTTAAAAATTCTTCATTATTATTTTTTTGTTACATTTTTACCAAAATATATATATTAAAATTGATACATTTTAATCTTTTGACATTTGATATCTGAGACGTAAAATATTTGAGTATAATTATTGTTTAACACTCTGTAGTTGTTATGTTTTTATTTTGTTTTATTTTTACAAAATAATCAATAAGCAAACATAAATGAATAAATAAACTAAATAAAGACCAAAAATGATGTTAACTGTTAAAAAATATATTTAATGTGACGTAATTATTTTTAAAAAATCTAATTATTTATTTTGTGATTTTTTATTTAGTTTATAATAACTACTAATAAAATAAGGTGCTAACTACAATTTCCTCCAATCATCGATCATACTTACAATTAAAAAAATAACTACAATCATAAAAATAAAAATTGATAACACTAATTTTAAAAATAAATGCAAGCAATCTAATAAATATCTCGAAGAAAATTGTCCTATTTTTTTTTTTAAAGTCTTGTTATTTTAAAAGAAAAACATAATTATAACAATATCTACATATATTTTTAGCAAGTAATACAATCGATCTACCACCAATAGTATATTCATCTAGAATTTTGGCACGCCAAAGTTGTCATTGGAAAAAATAATCATGAATCTTTATTCGCAAAACCTCCAATCATATTATAGACAGAAATAGTCATTTCTGCAAAAATGATATCATCAAAAAATGAGAATAATAAAATATAAGCTTGGCAATAATGATAAAAAAGTAGTACAAATTACGATAATGAACAAACAATATATTGTACAAACTTTCTATCCTCTCATCCACTGATTTGCATTATCATGTTCCTACTGTTTTTTGTTGCGTAAAAAAACTGTAGAAATTGTATTCTTTTTTTCTTAAGTGAAATTTCAAAGATGTCAAAACGTAAAAATAACTGATGAAGATTGATGAATGATTGTTTTAATATTCTCTTAGAACTTGTTTATATATATTGAAAGTAATAGTTTTTGATAATGTTAAACAGTTAGGCAGTTGAGATATATATTACTATATAAGAAGAGGGAATAGCACACGCGTCTCCATCAACACGTGTGCTTCCCTGTAAAAACAACAAAATTGAAGGGTATTTCTGTCGTTCTCCGAGCTGATCCTTTTTGTTTCCTGCATCAATCCTGGGACTTTGAATTAAAGGTGGCATTAAGGTGTTAAAATAAAGGGACTGTGACATAAGTCTTAATTATTGAGTGTAGGTGACAATTATGTGATTAATGATTAAAGATTGTGGAGTTGCCCTCAAGTTTATAAGTTGGCAGTTTGGTCCATTGAATTAAATGAGGGGTAAAAGGGTAAATGACTAAAACCTAATTTAACCAATTTTGGTGGGAACCAAAAGTGGAGGGAAGCCACCAGCGAGCTGTACCAAAAGGGGAAATAAAAGATTTTTTTCCCCCGCCTCCCGCCGTATTCTTCTTCTTCTGCTTCGTTTTTGCTTGCCTGGTTGCCTTTCTTCCCGTTCTCTTCATCTTCTTTTTCTTCTTTTCGTACATTGTTGGTCTTGGCTGCTAGTCCTTGAGCTTTCTTCTTCTTCTTTTCTTCTTCTTGAATCAAATTTAGCTAATCTAATCAGTGGACCAAAATTCGTTCTGTATCAATTGAAATTACTTCATAAGTGATTAGGGTCACACACCATTGTTTTGGTAAGTAAAATTAATAGTTTTTTTAAATCATTCATCATTATCTGGGTACCTGTAATATTTTCAATAATTTACATTCGCGTTTCATTACAGATGGCTATATATGTTGCAACAGTGAACCATTGGAACAAATTATAGTCATATGTAGCAACATAAAGGTTATTTCAATCGCAACAGAATAGACATATGTTGCAACATATAACTTACTCAAGCTGCAACATATAATTTAGAAATTTAGCAATATATGACTTACATGATGCAACAAAATAATGTTGCAACATATGACTTATACATTTTGTCACAACATGTGATTTATGTTTCACAACATAATAGTTATATGTAGCAACATATGATTTACATTTCGCAATAGAATAACAGTCAAACAGGAGCAAACCAGATGCAGTTCAATCCTTATTCCTAGCAATGATTTCCAAAAAAGATGTTGCGACATATAACTTACACATGTTGCCTCATGTGATTTATTTGTCACAACATAACAGTTATATATAGCAACATATGACTTACATCTCGCCATAGAATAGTCATATATAGCAACATATGACTTACATATTTCTTCATTAGTACTAATTGTTTTTTAATTAATTTCTTCAGGTACAATAAATGGAGGGATTATTTGTAGGTATTGATTGTCGTGGTGAATGGATCGAGAAGAAAAATTAATACATTTGGCATTGGAAGGATGGTAAGAAACGGGAGGGATCGGTAGGGATGACTGTCGAAAGAAATATTTTGTATGGTGATTTTATTTGAAAGGGTGCCAAAACCTCATTTGTTGGGAGAAAGACCAATTTGTTGCATTGCTCATCAATTCTATCACTTTCGTTGTGAATTATTTAGTTGTGATTTAGAAATAGATGAAGTAGTTAAATTTCTGTATTAATTAAATTTTCATGTGTGGCAACATATATACATTTCTTGCAAACTCATGGGGGAAAAGGTGACTTTTTTGTACTGATTTTTGAATTTATTCTTTATAAATTGTTTAATCTAAAAAAAATTGACATTTTCCCATTGCTAAATCACTCAATTTATCGATTAATCCATCCTTGAAGTGACATATGTGGCAACATATGCACGTTCTGTTGGAAAAATTGCAACAGACATGTCATATGTGGCAACATATGTATATTATAAAATGGTCTTTTGGAGGTTAATTCAATTAAATTGTAACCTAATTCAACATGTAACACTAATATATAGTCCTACAGCATGTCTAAGTACAAACTTATAGTCTAATACAACAACCTTCATCAATTCTATCAATTATTTTTACAAAGACTATCATACCACTAGTTCATCATACAATGACCAAGTAACTCCATATGATAGTTATATAACACCCTTGTAAATCGTTGTTTCAAGTGTTATAGCATATTTTTATTGCTTAATTATGGTCCAATGTAGTAAAATTTGGTCTAATTTGATATTTTTCCATTCCTAAAACACTCAATTTATCGATTAACCCATCCTTGAAGCGTCATTTGTGGCAATATATGCACGTTCTGTTAGAAAAATTGCAACAGACATGTCATATGTGGCAACATATGTATATCCTAAAATGTGTTTTTGGGGTTAATTCAATTAAATTGTCATCTAATTCAACATGTAATGCTAATATATAGTCCTACAACATGTCTAAGTACAAAATCATGGTCTAATACAACAACTTTCATCAATTCTATCAATTATTTTTACAAAGACTATCGTACCACTAGTTCATCATACAATGACTAAGTAACTCCATATGATATTTATATAACACCCTTATAAATCGTTGTTCCAAGTGTTATATCATTTTTTTTTGCTTAATTATGGTCCAAAGTACTAAATTTTTGTCCAATTTGACATTTTTTTCTTTCCTAAATCACTCAATTTATTAATTAAGTCATCCTTGAAGTGATATATGTGGCAACATATGTACGTTCTGTTGGAAAGATTGCAACAAATATGTCATATGTGGCAACATATGTATATCATAAAATGGTCTTTGGGGGGTTAATTCAGTTAAATTGTCACATAATTCAACATGTAACACTAATATATAGTTCTATAACATGTCTAAGTACATAATTATGGTCTAATACTACAACTTTCATCAATTCTATCAATTATTTTTACAAAGACTATCATACCACTAGTTCATCATACAACGACCAAGTAACTCCATATGATAGTTATATAACACCCTTGTAAATCGTTGTTCCAAGTGTTATAGCATATTTTTATTGCTTAATTATGGTCCAATGTACTAAAATTTGGTCTAATTTGACATTTTTCCATTCATAAATCGCTCAATTTATTGATTAGTCCATCCTTGAAGTGTCATCTGTGGCAATATATGCACGTTCTGTTGAAAAATTGCAGCAGACATGTCATATGTGGCAACATATGTATATCCTAAAATGTGTTTTTGGGTTAAGCTTTTTAAAAATGAAAATTAGTAAAAATAAATTAAATTTAGAATATGAAACGAAACGACCTTTTATAGAGGAGAGGAGGGAGAGTGCAGGGGGAAATTGAAGGGACGATTGTTTTAAACTTTTTTTTTTGAATTTTGACAATTCAAAGTGTGACATATGTTGCCACATATATCCTTTATGTTAGAGCACATGCAGATAATTCTGTGGTGTTTTTTTACAATAGAGGTTATATATGTTGCCACAGACACCACATTTATTACTTTCCATCATAATTGACATTTGTTCCAACAAAATAAAAATAATATTAATAATCTATAATATTAATATTATCAACAAAATGAATAATTGGTGACAATATAATGTTGCCACATTTCTCCTTTCTGTGACATAAGTTACCACATATCTTCTTACTGTGACATATGTTGCCACATCTATCCTTTTATTGAGGCACATGCAGATAATTTTGTGGTGTTTTTTACAACAGAGGTTATATATATTGCCACAAACACCACATTTCTTCCTTTCCATCATAATTGACATTTGTTCCAACAAAATAAAAATAATAAAAATAATCATTAATACTAATATTATCAACAAAAATGAACACTTCACCAATTGTTTTATACAACGTATCAACAAAAAGGTGATTCACAATGGTATACATAACCATCAACTAATCAATAATGATAACCACAACATTTTCATCGAACTTTGCTTTTTTAGGTCTAAGCCTCTATGGATCTTCATTGTTACTAACATAGCCACTCCGAGCCTTTAAAATCCCATAATTTCATAGGAGTGAAGCATATCTCATGCAAAGGGTTTCAGAATTAATTCCATAAGATGGTACTTGTAGTCCATCACTCAAAAACCCAGCGTATGCAGCAACAAAAAGTTCACAATCTCTGCATGATATATCATCAATTAGAAAATATAATAACATCAAATTTTAATAGTAGTAAGACAAAAAAAATAATGTGATACTTACAGACTACTGCTTGCTTATTGGGCAATACCAGTAACATGTCTGACTTCGAATGGGTGAGATTTGTTCTTTCCTTGGTAAGATTCAAGAACTGATCAGTTGGTTCAGTCTTTTTGATAAAAAAAAATTCACTGGATTCAAGGTACTTTGGCAACAATGTAGACAACTTTTGAATCTCAGAGCACAATTTTTTGTTAGTCCTAAATGAGGACATCGAATCATACACCTTTATGCATCGTTCCTTCAATACAACGATTGTCAAGACCCAATGAAACTCCCCATTACAATTTACAGGGACATAAACCTCATCTGTGAGGTGCCAAGGCAGTCCACCAGGTATACCAAACCCTTTGATAGTGCCAACGATTTTATTCTCATATTCAGGAACAGCACTGACATTGTCAATGTATATTTTGAAAAAACAATTAGTAGTGATATATCGATATTTAGAATGACTCTGTTGCTTCAAATTTTTCCGCAAATAGTATAAAATGACATCCACATGTTGCACAGATGCATCAACAAGTGTATTTATGTATCAATTTATTTGTATGTATTCATGTTTTAATCAAAAGATAAAAGTGGACATGGATTTACCTCATCAGCCCAGCACTTATTGGGTTGAGACATTACGTAGAACCAGTCCTTCTTCTTTGAAAATGCAACTGCAAAATCAAGTTGTTTGAACTTAAGATCCGAGCAATTGGCTAAGTAGTGATCGTCCTTGTCTCTTCTACAATTGTATAATCATTATAAATAATTATTTAGTGGACAACAAGAAGAAATACTAATAATAGTTGAACGACTTTACTTTTTTGCATGATGCTTGTAAAGACCCTCGTTTATCCATTGCAAGAAGGATGACATTAGTTCAGTTGGACCCTCGCCGTCAATGTTAAAACCTTCAAATGGATATTGTTACTTCATATCACAACTGACGACTTCGACTTTCTTATCTTTCTTTTTCTCTTTCTCTTTCGCATTCTTTTTCACTTTCTCCTTCTCCTTCTTTTGCTCCTTGTCCTTGTCCTTGTCCTTCTCCTCCTCCTCCTCCTCCTCCTCCTCCTCCTTCTCCTTCTCCTTCTCCTCCTTCTCTTTGCCTTTTGGGTTTGAGTGTGATACTGGAGCAGTAGTCATTGATTTTTTTTCTTTCACTAATTATATATAGTGATTGGGAAATAGAATTTTTTAACCTCCTACACTTCAAAGGTTGTGAAATCTTCTTGGATGTATAGACATCAATATTATAAGTCATTTTCTTAAAAATATCAGTGAGTTCTTTAACACGACTAATAAAATAATCATGTTGCTGCTCACATTCTTCGCATAGACAAAAAGAGCATTTAATGTTAGAAGAGGAAGCAACATCAATAAAAGATTGAGCTGCTGTCATGAATGAAACTTCTTGCATCATTTCATCTGCAAGGTAAATAAAAAAAGATTGAGATTTGACAATTGATTATAAAATAATAATGGGTAACAATTTATACTTATGTTGACACAGATGGATATTATGTTGCCACAGATGTACCTTCTGTTGCCACGAATGAATCTTCTGTTACTACATATTTGTTGCCGTAACACATAGGTGATATGTTCCAACATATGACAACTCTGTTGGAATATATACCAACATATCACTAAAATGTAGCAACATACGACACATCTTTCAACAAATGAAATATATGTTGGACAACTGAACAAGACTATATTTACAAAATGGTCACAAAAAGAACAACAAAAGCAACAAAAAATGAATTTTCACTGAATGTTAACAATACATATACATTTCCTCAAAATTAGGGCTTTTTTGGGTTTGTTGATTTTCTTTCAAAAACAATAAATAATAGGTACCATTACACTATTATTCAATTTTCACATATATAGAACGATTTATTGTTCATTAACCCAAGAAAAAAACTTAGTATTGTTCGAAAATTATAAAATCTTTCAAAAAAATGACTTATCCATGTCAAGTCGAACACAATCTTCAGTTCAGAAAGAGGAGAGAGTCACGGCCGGAGATGAGGAGGAAGATAAGATAATGGGAGAGAATATTTGTTTAGATAGTCGGATTTTTGGATTTTCTAAGGAAGAAGAAGAAGAGAAGAGAGAATGTTGGGAGAAGAAGAGAAAATTCTATTTTTGTTAACTTTTTTTTAATGATTTGGATAGAATTATAAAAGTTGAAAAATGAAGTATTTTTTTGTATTTTATAAAAGATTAGAAAGTTTTGAAAATATTAATTTAATACCAAATTTACTTAATTACATTTTAAAATGGATTTGACCCTTTCTTGGTCAAAGTGTCACCAAAAACAAAACTCAAACTTAAATTGACACCTTTCATTTAATTTTCTCATCAATCCAAACGCCACCTCCATTGCTGACCACCAAGTATCACCATCTGCTCTCTCCTGTTCTTCTCGTTGCACTTTCGTCGACTTCATAGTTGTGTCCAGGCGAGCATACTTTACATTTGTATTGATTTTGATTTCTTAACTCTGCTTCTGTTTGATTTTGCAATATTTGGTGCTTTCTTTGTATCCAACAAATTTTTTGGCACCTCTTGACTCCTCCTGTTTTCCCCTCTACTCTGTGGTGGGTTTGAGTTTCTTCAATTTTGGCTTTTTTTTCCATCTTCTTACCTCCTCTTTGTCTTAACTTTGGACTTTTATGGATTTTGAAGCTTGCTTGTGTGTATTTTTGAGCTTTATCTTGCTATCCTATACTCTCAATCGAAAACATAAATACATAGCATGAAATTAACAGAGAAAAACAATACCCATCAGAAAACAATGGTCCAAACAAAAAAATTCAGAATATCCAATAAAAAAATAATTAGTGGAATGCAAACAAATTGCAAAAGCAAACCGTAGAAAGCAAAGTTAGAAAATGAAAAACCCAAATAATTGCGGAATAATTATCTCGCATGAGATACAAAGGAGCTGAAAATTGAGACTAATGAAAAACTTTAGCTAACCCAACTCTTTCCAACACAAACTAGACACACGTTGTTTCTTCGCATGTTTCCTTCAAATAGTTAAGTTTGGATGTGGATATAATTAGCATAATGATCGAAAAGATTAAGAAAAACAGAGGAAAAAGATGAAAATTGGTGTCAACACATCGCAATTGGTTCGTTTCCATTGTAAATATCCTTTTTTTTAATCCCGATATATGGGCATTTCTCAATTTGCAAATCTTTTGTGCATTTCTGCATCTCTTACCTTAGAGACAAGAGTTCTTTTTTAATTTTCTATTTTGGGGTCAGTTTATAATGATTTGGTAGCTCCATTTTCTGTGTTTGTAAATATGCAGACAATATAGGAACTCCATTTTTGTGTACAAAACCACACTTAAGCATTGAAATTTTGCGTTTGTTTTACGTACAGAGTCTCTTTACATCTCCTTTATAGTGTATATATTCAGCTTCTAAACTCAATGAATAATATAGTTTAATGCTATTCGTTTCCACTTGAATACTAAAATTGGTTCATTAGGTCTACACATGTTTTTTAGTTTGAATTGGCCAAGCCTGAAACCGAGCTGGAACCAGGATGGGTCATACCTGAATTGGAATGGAGAAAACTCATTTTTCTCATTCTCTTCCCTTTTTCTTTGAGTCAACACTTATAGAGAACATTATTCTTTCTTAACGTACATAGCACCACCAGTTTCATATGATGTGACAGATTACTTAATTTAGTTAGAAAGACAACTCTAGCTTTGATCAATTAGATTTTACTCTCAATATATATTATTCAAATTAATTAAAATCTTAATTCGGTCACACCTCAATAGCACACTAGAAAGAATGCAAGCAATGTTTATTCCTGTTGTTCAAGTCTAATGCTTGTGAATGGTTTGGTTATGTATATTTGGAGTCTTTGACATTTCATTTCAGATTTGTGAGTCCCGGTGTTAATTAGGGGTGGGCATTCGGTAGTTCGGTTCGGTTCGGGTTTTTTTTATTCGGTTTTTTCGGTTTTCAGTTTTGAGTTTGTTGTACCGAATACCGAACCGAATAAATCGGTTTTTTGTAATACGGTTCGGTTCGGTTCGACTTATTAAATTCGGTTTTTACTGATGTAGTACTGTAGTTCACCGGTGTTGGATCGCGTTAGGTGGACGCCGTTTGCTGACAGGCAGACAAAACTGGCCGACGGATGAACGTTGCAAATTGCTGGAGCCTAAGATTTTGAACAAAAAAGTAAAAAAGACAAAAAAAATTGGAACGAGAAATAAAAAATTGAAACGTACGATGCGCCTGCAAGTTGGAGTTGGAAGAGGAGGTGCGGCGGCTGGACAAAGTCAAAAATGAAAACCTAAGGGATGCTAAGGGTAGAAAAGAAAATATAGTTAATAGTTACTCTAGTTAGGACCAATAGTCAGTAGATATTAGAAAATATATAATATAATATTAATAATTAAATAATATTTAAAATAGTAATGCATAAATTTCGGTTAAACCGAAAAACCGTAATACAAAAATTGTGTTACTGAAAACCGAACCGAAAAACCGAAGTAACAAAAAATGTGAACCGATACCGAACCGAAAAACCGAAACCGAAAATCAAAAAAATTCGGTTCGGTTCGGTGTTCCGGTTTTTCGGTATTTATGCCCCACCCCACCCCTAGTGTTAATTGTTAGGAACTGATCCCCTGTGTTTACAGTGACCAGACACAGATTCTCTCGGATAAAAGCTATACCAACTAGAGCATCATCACTTTCTGTAAGTAATTATATGACTTGGTCAATTTGCGATAGCTGATTTTGCAGCTGCCTTCTTTTCCCTTCTATATTGTGAATGGATTATTGAAATTCTTCCTGTAATAAACCTGCTTGCTGGCTTCTGTGAATAGAAGGAAGAAATCATAAAGGGAAATGTATAATTGCCTTGGCACGAGGAAGTGAAAAAGTCATGCACCTAGAAAATGGAAGAAGGGAATCAATTAATAAATATGGATGATGTAAAGAGTGCATCGTGAGTACTGATGTTAATCGATCGTAGGTGAAATCAATATGAGTGGACCGAAATGCCTCAAAGAATATAATTATTTGAATGACTTGATGCTTTTGACGAAGATCAGTGGGCTTACAATTAACTTTTTGGTTTTCAGGAGACAAGTTCGATCTTCCAACTGTTGGATTGTGTTCAGGTACTACGGATGTCCCATTTTCTCTGTCTTTGATGATTCTTTTTGTCATGTTCATCTGCAGTTCAAGGTAGCTGGTGACTATTCAGTCGTAATGTAATTTAGGTAGAGGGGATCTTTCCAGATGGAACAAAATTAATCACCATCCATGACCCTATAGCATGTGAAAACGGAAATCTGGATCTTGCTCTGCACGATTCTTTCCTTCCTGGCAATCATCTCATATACTGTTTTTAGTATCTTCAACTGTAATTTTCTTTCATTTGCAAGAAGTGTGGTTTCACTCTTCTCTATAGAAATAAATCTTATGGAAGAGGTACTCTTTGTACATAAATTGTGTTGCAAACTTGGTTAGCAGTATCTTCTTGTGAAATTCTCACGAATGCACATGGTGCATTGCTACTTATTCTTAGCATTATACATTTGTAGTTCAGTAAATAAATATTGCTACAATTGTTAAAGGATGCATTTTGGAGAGTGTTAAAAGAGAGAGAAACATATTATGATAAATCACAACTTTAATCTTTGAGGCATCATCATAGATGGACTAATATTGCTGGAATTTGGAACCCGCCATAGCGATTTTTCGAATTATTTTTTCCTCTCATTTGTGATATACATTTAGTTTTTCTTGCCAGGTCCTGAAAATACAAGAGACTATAGAACTGGAAATGAACTAGCTCTTGGTCCATCCATACCCCCGTAAGTACTTTATGTTCCCTCTTTAGACACTCACATGCAAACCCACATAAATCTTGGTGGTTTTTTCATTTGGAGGATATGATGTTGGTAGGGATTGGTTGGCCTTTCAATACTTAATCTACTATATTTTTTAAGAGCTCGAGCAACATAATTACTGATGTTAGGTTCTCAGGGAAAAACAATGTTGTTGTTCCTTCTCCCGGTTCATCTGAAAGGTTGGTTGTTATGCATACCTTTCTTTCGTATTATACTTCTCTATATTCAATGAGATATTGGCTATTTTTTGAAATGGCATAGCTATTTTTTGGTGAAGTGACTTTGTCTACTAAGCCTTTTTCCACACCATCCATCCCCCTACATAAGATGAGAGTAGTTTACAAATTTGGATAATAAACTTGGACATGGTATAATATCCCTCTTGGGAACTTAGTTGTGGGGAAGTGTTTGGAAACCACTCAATTAGTTGTTTGCTATTTCATGTGCTAAAGCAGGAGATTAAGAGTATCAAGTCTAGAGTAGATGTAGTAAACATGATATGAATTTGTTTTTTATTTAGCTCTGTTGACCTTTTCTCTTTCAAAAAAGTAGCACTCTTTAGTAATTTATTCAAATATGGTGCATTTTAGACCCAAAATTATGTGAAGTGAATAAACTTATGCCATGGGTATTTACAAGGCTTCATGTTTTGAGCTATTTGATAGAGTTCATCCATAAGCTTGAGTTGAGGTGTTAATGTTATAGACAGTCTTCTTACCCGTACTACAGTGCTTGAACAATAGAAACATATGCAGAGGTTGCCACGTACTTCGACAATAAAGATGAACTATTTGTGCTTTAAGTAAATGCACAAATTCTGTGTGCCTTTTTTTTCCCATATGATGTAGCAATCTGCTAAATTTTTTTTTAGTAAACTCGACATTTCAAGTGAAATCAGGATGTCGTTCACTTTAGTTGATAAATTTCATTTGTCATGAAAATACTATTACGTATTAAAAAAATTCTTGTGACAACTAAAGAAACACTAACATCTTTCGAATTACATCTTCACAGTGTTACAGTTAACCAAATGCAAGACCAAATATAGCCAAGAGTTCGAACTGTGTATAATTGCTCATTCAATTGCCAGGTACAGTCTTCATTTGACTCTTTCTAATTTTGTCTTCATGAACTTTATCGACACATATATTCCTCGACTTTCCTTATACCTCTATTTTCTACTTGGTGCAGATCAACCGAGACATACTCAACTCAAGCAATGTTGGTTTAAAAATCAGAACACAAATAAATACTGTAATAACCTTTTAAATATTAAAAATTTATTAATACATGAGAAAAAATGGGTCAAACAATTAAAAATTTAAATATTAAATTAATTTATTATGACTGTTATTGTGGACAATGGAAGTGCCCTTTTATCTTATTTAAGTTTTTTTTTATAAATTTGATTTGATTTTTTTTTTTGAAATATTAAACCTGTCATAGACTAAATGTTTTTTTAAAAAAAAAAAATCAATACTTACAAATTTATAAATTGGATCTTTTAAAAATATTAAATCTGTTTTTTAAAAATGCTGACTTTGTCATTATTTGTGTAATTTGATGACATGTGCCTATTTTTATTTCAAATTTCAAATTTATAATATTTAATTATTTATAATTTAAATTTCTAAAATTATGTGGCACTGACATGTGACATTTTTTCTTCTCCTAGAATATATAGATAGATAATATATATAGATTATTATTATTATATTATTATTATTATTATTATTATATTATTATTATTATTATTATTATTATTATTATTATTATTATTATTATTATTATTAAAATGAGATGACTTCCCACTAAAAATAGGAATCACACACCCTATTTTTTAGAACTTTAGTTTTTAAAACTAATTAACTTCTCAATTCAAAATTTAAATAATTTAAATAATTATATAAAAGTTTTAAAAAGAAGACGGTTATTATTATTATTATTATTATTTTAATTATTTATTATTATTATAATTAAAATGTTTATTATTATTATTTTAATAAAAACTTTTATTATTGTATTATTATTTAAAGAACGTTTATTATTATTTTAAAAAATGGAAATAAAAATATGATAACTTCCCCAAAAAAATGGAAGCACACACCCTATTATTATTATTATTAAATTATTGGTAATAATAATTAAAATTTTTATTATTATTTTAATAAAAATGTTTATTATTGTATTATTATTTAAAGAAAGTTTATTATTATTTAGAAAATGGAAATAAAAATATGATAACTTCCCCAAAAAATGGAAGCAAACACCCTATTTTATTTTTGTTGTAATGATTTTAAATTATCTGCTAATTTTGGTATGTATTCTCTTACTTGGTTTACTAGTCCTAAAAATGATTGTAATTTCTTTTTCGTATCTAGCTGTTCATTTGAGTTAATTATTTTTTGTATTATATGCGTTTGCATTTTTATTCCATTTTTATCTATTTGTATTCCTAGGAATTCTATTTGGTTTTTCATTATGTTTGCTTTCTTTTTACTTAGACGTATGCCTAAATATTCTATACTATGTATGAATTTTTCTAATAATCTTATGTGTTCATCTTGGGTTTTAGAATATAGTAATATATCATCAATATATACTACACAATTTTCTAATTGTTTAAAGTAGTTATCCATAAAGTGTTGATATCTACCTGGTGCATTTTATATCCAAATGGTAATACATTTCATTCATAGAATCCTTGTGGTACAGTGAATGCTGTTAGTTTTTTAGATTCTTCTTCTAGTTTTAAGTGATAAAATCCTGATTTACAATCAAATTTGCTAAAATAATTATATCCTTGTATTTGTCTTATCTTTAGTATTTTATTTGGTATCGGATAATTATATGTTTTAGTTTTTGCATTTAAATTTCTATAATCAATAACCTTCTGCTTTTTCCTCTTTTTTGTTCACTATGTTTGTTTACGATAAATGTCGGGCTTGTGTGCTTACTATTGTTTTCTTGTATATAACCTTTTTCTAGTAATTCATTTATATGTATCTTAAATTCGGTTAAATCATTAAAATTATACTTTAATGGTTTTTGGGTTATTATACTATTATTATCAAAAAGCTCAATTTTTACTTTTGTTTTATGTTTCTCCCATCCTTGTAAAGGATCCTCACTATATAATACTTCTAACTTATCTTGGACTATTTTTACTTTATCTATAGAGAATATAATTAATTCTATTTTAGGGTCTTCTTCTTTTATATTTTCTAATTTTTGTGTAATTTTTTCGCTTCCTTTTATCCATTCTGTTGTTTTTCGTTTTTTGTTATTTACTCTTTTTGCTCCTATTTTTTGTTACACGATGTTGTGAACCACCAGTGTGTTTTTGTTATTATATGTGGATATAATTTTTCTAAAAATGGCATTCCTAATAGCATATCTTTTATAGTCAATTGAAAGCTATATATTTCCTCTATAGTTAATATCTTATCCCATATTTGTATTTTTATATTTTTTGTCTTATATGTGATCGTGCTTCCTTCATTATTAAATTCTATTACTACTATTGGTGTTTTTAATTTTTCCCATTTGTTTTCTGGTAAACAATTGTATTTACATATATTAGCTTCTGCTCTCGTATCTATCATTGGTGTATAATATCTGTTGTAATATCCCTCTATTATTATCTTTGCAAGTATATATATTTTCATATTTTTATTATACTAAAGTCCTTTTTATTATTACTCTTTTATTTTCATAATTTATTATTAACTGTTTGTTTTCTAGATTATATGGTTTTACTTGTTCTAGACATTTTATTCCTAAAGTGATATTTTCATCTCCTTGATATATTTTAAATTTTATTACTATTGGTACGCCTCCAATGATTATTTCCTTTTCTGTAGTTTCTTCGGTATACATTAATGCTTTTGGTAGTTCGGGGCATAATTGTTCAATAGTTATTATTTCATCTTCCGTCACTAATTCTCTTGTAATATAGTTTTCTTCTAGTCCTGTATTTATTAATATTAAATATTTTCGTTGTTCCACTATTCCCGTTATGTAGTAATGATGTGGTTTTATTTCTTCTTCCATTGATTTTTGTGGGGTTCTATCTATTCTTCTTGAGGTATTCATTTTTTATGATATTTGAGGTATTTCATTGTTTATTCTTTTTGATGTACTTAGTCTTTCTTTTACTATTTTTAAATCTTCTTCTATATCAATTTCATTATAACTATAATCATTATTATCTATGACTGTAACTATCCTTTCAAAAGGATTTTCTATTTTTATTTTATTTATTTTATTTTTTGCTGTTATTTTATGTTTTGTTGTTAAAACATATATGTTTTTACATCTAGCTGTACATATTTTACTTCCTGGGCTAGTTCTATTCCTGACATTTTCCAATATAATACTAGTGATTTATCTATATTTCTATAATTTATTGCTATTGAGTAGTTAGCACTTATTATGAATTTAAATTTTTGGTATATGAGGTTACCTTTTAATGCATTTATTATACTTTTTTCTATAGGTTGTATGATCCTATCATCTGCTAAGTATATTTTTATGAGTGTATCTATTCCTTCTCTAAAACATGTTTTTATTAGTATTTTTGTTCCTCCTAAATGTACATATTTAATTGGATTTTTAGCTTTAATATCTTGTATTTCTTTATTTATTATTCGTTTGTTTATTATTGGTATTTTAGCCTTCCTTTGGTGTATTTGCAATCTATGATGTGTTCTCTTTGGCTTACTACATAATATTCTTTTTTTTGTCGTTTAAACCAGTTTCTTATTATTGGTATTTCGAATATTTTTTCTACGCTTAGGTCTAATTCTTTTCCTTTTATTTGTTCAAATATATTATTATCAAATATTATTTTTTGTTCTGAAGATTCTTCATTATGGTATTCTTCTTTAGTTATTATTTGTATATATGTTTCAGTCATTTGTTATATTATAGAATTCATTGTCTGATTCTATTTCTATATCATTATCTATTTCATTTTCTAATATTTCATTTATGTTATCTTCACTTTCTAATTCATAATCTATATATTCTATTGGCGTATATTTTTCATCGTTTATTATTATTTCTGATATTTGTTTTTTCTTTGGATTTTTAGGTAATTTACAATCTCTAGCTATGTGTCCTAATTTTTCAAATTATAACAAGTACATTCCGTTAGTTTTCTTTTTGGTCTATATGGTCTATATGGTCTTTTGGTTTTATAGTTTTTTACATAGTATCTTCTTCTTGGTTTTTTATATTTATATTTTGATCTATATTTTTTATTATATTTCTTTCTATTTTTATAATACCTATCCGTACAATCAAATTGAGGTGTTGTTTTATTTTTGCAACATGCTAAGTTTTTATTTGTATTTTTTCCATTTTTATTTCTTCTTTATGTTTTTCACATAGTTCTATAAACCATCGTTGTAAGAATTTCATTCTAGCTCCTAAGGTATTTGTTAATCCTGTTTCATTCCAACTTTTTATTACTTTTGAATTAAAAGGTTCTGGTAGTTTTGTAAAATATAATTTTCTTATTTCCTTACTTTCTTCTGTGCTATATGTTCCTTTATAATAATATTCTCTAAATGCACATGTATATTCATCTATATAACACATGTTACATATTCCTAATTTTGTCATTAGATTTCGGTTTTATGACTTTTTATCTATTTTGTTCTTCTACTTCTGTTGTCATACGACTAAATTCATTTCTTATAACTATTTCGTATTTATGTAATATTTACATAGTTGTAGTAGCTAATTCACCATTTGATTTTTTATTACTTCTTAGAGTTTTTAAATTTTCATCTGATAAATTTTGTAGTCGTAATTTTATTGTTCCTATAAGTGTTCTTTCTATATATCCTGGCGTTTCCATCATTCCTATTTTGTTATCTATTAATTGTTTTGATATATATCCTATCCATAATTGGATTGTTTTGTTTATATCTGCTACACAGTCTAAATCTAAAAAATCATGTTGTTCAATTATCGGTTTAGGCGTTCATTTTTTATTTAATCTTTTATCCCATATAGTTTTTTCTCTATCATATTGTCCATAATTTTCATTATAATATTTTGGATTTAAATTTTTTGGGTTTTTTACTCCTAATGTGCTAGGTTTTTCATCCATGTCTACGTCTCCTGTATTTACTTCTAAATTCTTTGTATTATCTATGTTTGCTAAAAGTTCCGTATATGTTTCACTTGTTTCCGAATGTTGTTCATCTAGATCATCGTCGTTTATTCCATCAATTCTTATTTCGGGTAGATTATCTTGGTTATTTTCTTTTTTTCCTTCTAATTCATCTTCTAATTGCAATTTTTCTTTAAATTTAATTATCTCATTTGCTAATTTTGTTTTTTGTTCTTTTTCTTTTTGTTTTATTTCATACATTTCTTTTAACACTGCTAGCTCTTTTTCTAGTTTTATTATTTTAGTATTTTTTACTTCTTCTAATTGTTGTACTTCCTTTTTTGCTTGTTGTTTTATTTTTTCTATTTCCGTTTTTCTATCTAATTCTTCATTTTCTTTTGTTATTCTTATCATAGCAGTTAAACCATCTTCTAGTTTTACCGTTTCTTTTTCTAACATTAGACTTATATTGTCACCTATTTTCTTGTATCTTCTTCCTAGATTAGAAAATATTATCTTTATTTTTAATCCGTCATAGTTTTCATATATTTTTTCGTCTATGGCATATTCTTCCTTATTCATTTATAAATTATGTTGTAGTTTATATTCTAAGTTATTTATTTGTATTTCTAGATATAAAATAGTCTTTCTTTGTGCTATTATAGATTTGTGACAAGTTCCTGCAAATATATTATTGTTAAGTCTGTATTGCCTGTGTCTTAATTCTTGTCTTTTTGCTGTAATTATTTCAGTAAGTTTTTGTTTATATTCATTATTCTCGTTATTCATTGTGTTTTTAAATATTGAATATATTTATATTCTATTTTAGATATATTATCTATTAATTGATCTAATTTTTCGTTATCAGTTTTTGTGATATTGAGTTGTTTATATTCTGGATATAATTTGCTTAGTTTTCTTCTTATTTTTCTTAATTTTCTACTAGTATGTTTCTTATCATCCATAGCTCTGATACTATTTTTCGGTGCAGAGTTGATGACTGAGGGATTCATAGTGTAGTAGGTGGTAGTGTGGAATTCATATACTTTTTAAGAAGAATTATTTTTGGTAGGTGAGGAATACTTTTGGTAGGTGAGGAGTTCATGCTTTTATAATATTAATTTTTACTAAAGCTTTTATTGTAATATTCTTTGACTAAGTGTTTTAATCTTGATATTTCTTTAATATTATTTATGATATATTCTAGATATAACATATCTTGGGTTCTTTGGTACATATATACATTTTCCTCAATTAATTGTTCTAATAGTTTTATATCTTCCATAGATTCTATCAAATATTGTAAATATGCGTAGTTCATTTTAATCTGAATGTATTTCTAAATCGTACCATTCTATTCTTTCGTAGTCTAAATCATGTAGGTCTACTTCATACCATTGTTGGTTTAATATATCTTCTGATTCGTCATCATTAAATATTTTTCCCATATGATTCTTTTTAATTCAATTATTTTTATATCTTTAAGTATATATAAGATTAAAGTTTCATAGTTTTTTATCATTTCATCACGAACGTATGTAGTCATGTTCTTTATCATGCAGGTTTTTTATTTCAAATTATTCCTTCCTATCATATTCATAATTGATTAAATTCATATTAGATCATTATGAACTAGATTATTTGTTTATCATGTTCTCCTGTCACTACTAGCATCGTACTTTAGCGGACACTTCCTTCTTATCAGCGCCTCGACTTTGTTTACTCCCCTAACGACTTCCCTCGCCTACCGGTTTCAACATTAGAATTGCATAGTATAGAAGTTTTCTCCCTGTTTCCAGTGTGCTAATAAACTAGAAATCATGATTCAAATAATTCTAATACATAATAACTAACATAAATTTATTCAATCATATATATGATATTCAGGAATATATGAAATTAGTTCTGCATATTTTTTGAACAATATACCTTTGCTTCTTGCTTAGCCATGCTATCTGAAATATATGATTGGATTTCAGATTTATCCATTAACTTTTAAGTATTTAGTATCTTGAGAGAGTGGTTTTTTATGAAAGCTTTACTATGTTAGGTGTTGTCTGCCTTTTCATTTACATATACCTTCCTTTATATAGAAGGGAAAATTCTATCCTATTGCTACTTTACCATCCTCCATAATACTACACGTACCCCTACTACTTAATAATGTGCCTAATATATAATATAATATAGTATAATTACATTATGACACATCTACCTACTTTATGACACAATGACACACTTTATGACTTTTTACATATATAATACACCTACTTTATGACACATTTCATGACTTTTTACATACTAATACTATTTACTTTTGCCATATGTCTTCTTTTTCTTTATCTTTATCTTCTCATCATCTTCTTATCTTATCTTTTAGGCTTCCGTCTTTATCTCTTATTCCAACTGGACGTCTGGAATTATATTATCTTCTCCGTTGCATTTCGAACATATGTGGTCAGGGTATTTGTGACCAATTAGCTTGCAATATCTGATTAATAATTTTGCCGAAATAAATCCTACTTTTAGTGCTCGTGTCATAGGTCATTCTTCTGGCTTAAGTAATGATAAAATTCATCTTTGGACTTCATCCATATCTACTTTCCATAGCTCCCGTGAATTGGAATAAATCATTAACTGGTCTCTTGCATAGTAGCTCCATATAGCGTTTCCGTTTAAATAATTATTTACTAGTTCTTGTAGAATGGTTGATATACCAATTATTCTCTTATTGTCATAAAAATTGGGTATCTCGTTTTTTTGTATCTCTGGTTGCTGTTCGATATCTTCCGGTATTATCATATCTTTTGTTAGTCCTATCTTTACCACTTGTGTCGGAGGTTTTATTTTCTCGTATAATATATTTGTTGTTGTCGTATAAAATTTTACATAGAATAAATTTCCCTTAGTAACTCTCTTATATGTAATAAATGCTTTATGTAGTTCCGGTATTCTGCTTAGTTCCTCTCCGTCATATGTATATACTGTATTTAATAGTCCATAGTTGTAACATGTCCTTACTAAGTTGACGTTAGTTTCGGTTGTGCAATCAGTTTATTATAACCTTGTAATTTTTGGGTTAAATAATCTTGGTTGGGTTCTTGGGTTGTAGTAGATCTGGGGTTAAGGTTTAAAAATGTTTGAATTTTGTATATATTTTCTATATAGGTTCGCGTAATATGGTTATATGTTCTTTTGTCATGGTGTAGGCTATCCGCATATGTAGAAGTTTGTGGTTCTATAGCTAATGTGTTTTTTGGTGTTAGCCTCGGGGTAAATGGTTTTTCGAATAACTGGTTTAAGTTTGAATTCTTATGTTTTTCACTAACTCGTTGGCTTGTACCTGCAGCTGTATTTAAACAAATGTTATGGGTTTTTAGGTGTTTCCCAATGTCACCTTTTAGCTCTAGATTTTTTTTGTCTTCTGATCGACATAGCTCCGCATTTTTATAGTCATGCTGCTGACTTATACTAGCTTTAGACTTCAGATTATCTTCATTAGTCTTTAGCTTTTGTATCTCGTTGTCCATACTATCCACTTTTGTACAAAGTGTAGTAATGGCTTTGAGTATCTTTTCAATTGTAACTTCTTCCTTGGTCTCAGTCTGAGTAGCTTTGTCGTGATAGGTAATCTGCAATAACATTCTTATCAGTTTTTATTACTTCAATTGTAAATGTAAAATTTAATATATTTAATACCAATCTCCTTATTTCTTTTGTTGTTACCGAATCTTGTATTTTTCTTGTTAGCCACCATTTTACTTGTGTATTATCTGTTCTTATAATAAATTCGTTATATACAATATATGGTTCAAATGATAATAAACATTTATATACCGAATATAATTCTTTCCTATTTATTTCCCATCTTATTTCTGCATTAGTAAATGTTCCTGAATAATATCTACAATGATGTTCTATTTTTTCTTCTCCATACCTATATTTTAATACTCTTTCATAACTTTTTTCACTGGCGTCTAATTCTACTATATAAGTAAATTTTTTATTTTCATCCGGAAAATATAGTTTAGGTAGGTTCTTACATAATAATTTTATTTTTTGTATTTGTGTTTGGTCTTTCTTATAATTTTTTTACGGATTAGTTTAAATAATTACTGTAAAAATCATTTTAAAAATAATAAAATTATTATTTTAACATTCAATTCAATTTTTCTTTTAACGTAAACAAATTTTAAAGGCTAAATTAAAACATACAACCGTTTTTAAGGTAAATAAAATTAAAAACAGTTTTTAATTAATTTATTTTTTAAATGTTTTGTTTTTTAAATTTTTATTTATTATTGAATATATCTACAAATTTTTTGGTGTTGACACGTAGGTGCTATAACCTCTCCGTTTATATATATAGTTTATTATATTCAAAAGAAACATGAAATTATTTAGTTGGTTTCTTGTTTTTATTTATTTTTAGTTAATTTAAAAGAATTTCAAATTATTATTTTTATTTTAAAAATTGTTGAATTTTAGTAGTGCTGATATGTGTCACTTTTTACCTTTCCTATTATGTAGATATATTATATATAGATAGATTATTATATTCAAAAGAAACATGAAATTATTTAGTTGGTTACTCCTTTTTATTTATTTTTAGTTAATTTAAAAGAATTTAAAATTATTTTTTATTTTTAAAATTGTTGAATTTTTTTGGTGCTGACATATGTCACTTTTTACTTCTCCTACTATATATAGATAAATATTTATTTACAAAGATATCCTCCACAATTATGGTGGAAAAGATGTCAAAGTGATTTTGAGGGGTAATTGAGTGTTTAATTATGCTAATGTTAATGCATGTATTAAATCTCTTTGCATTACTAATACCTAGAAATCCATTGTATTAGTAATACCCTTTTCAATACACAATAGAGTGTATAACTAATGCAAAGATTAAGCATGAAAAAATGCACCAAATAAGGGAATACTAATACATATAGCTAAGACATGCATTATTTTTGCTAATATACTCTACCAAACGACTCATAAGTGTACAAAAGTGATTGTAACTTTAAATTATTCGAGTTTGGTCCAGAATGTGAAAACACCCTACAAAGATAGCTCATGGATTTTGTCTCTCTTAAACAAGAAATTTTCCCCATATATATATATATATATATATATATATATATCAGTAAAATATGTCTAATTATACTTATGAAAAATGATTAATACACATATATAGAGCTTCTAATAATAGTTCAGGGAACTATTATTAACTAGAGTTATGCTAATCAGTAATCCCAAACTATAATAAGTAAAAGTAAACAAAAACCTAACTCTTTGCCTGTTAATTTCATATTAGAACCTAATCAATAGAAGGGATCCATAAAAGATATACTAATAATGAGGATTAACTCCAGTACAATTAGCCTAATTACTTTTCAATGGAGTATTGGATGATTGCCACGTGCTTAAAACAAAATTAAACGTTTGAGATTGCTTTATATTTTTTTCATAACTTAATTAACATTAAATAAATATTTATTAAATATGATAGTAAAAAATGTTTGAAAACGTCGAAAAAAATATCCAAATATTGAAATGTTTAATCACATTACAAATGATAATGATAAAATATAAGTTCATAAAAGATATAAAGTTTTAAATATAATTGGTTAGAGAATATAAAGACTTATAATATAATTATAAGTTGGATTAGAACAAACAAGTGTTTATAAATTAAAATAGTAAAATAGTGCTGTACAAATATATAATTTAATGCAAGTCTACGGTTACCAACTTATCGTACATTCGTACTGCACTTTATTAAATTTAATCGTGTTGAATTCATTAATTTAATATGATAATAATATAATATTATTCAAAAAAATAAAAATATAAATTATGGAACTAATTTTTTTGCTATCGTACTATAATACCCCTGTGAAACCCATTCTATCTTTCCTAAATTCTTTTTATTTTAATAAATTAGCATGTTTTTTTGATAATGAATAATAAATAATTAGTAAATACAAAATGAATTCTGAAAATGTAAAAAACGATCTTGGCCTTTTAATTTATTTTTTAAGCACATGGCAATCGTGATCCTTACTCTAAATATTTTTACGAGAATAATTTGATTTATTATCGATTATACTTTAGAAGGAAATTCCAAGTATACAACTGTGTTTTCAAAAAATTATATTATGGTGAGTAGTGAAGACTATATAAAAAATTATATTAAATTTAGTCATGTTGAATTAATTAATTATATTATTGTCAAGAGAATTTATGATTGTTATAATGAGATGATATTATATATGTTTACTAGAATTTGATAATTAAATTTCATTTAGTTATTATAAATAAAAGTATAAAAAAAATTAATTGAATGATTTTGTGTATCAAAAAGAAGGAATGCATTTGTTAACAGATTTAATATTAAAAAATTTTAGAAAGAGTAGAGGCAAGAACAAACACTTCGAGCCTATTCTCATAAAGTTATGACCAAATTGTTGAACAGTATTTATCAATATAGCTTTTTCTTTTAGATATTTGTACTTGAATATTTTTATACGCATAATTTTATATTTTTTTTTAATATATAATATATTTCTTACAAATATTGTTATATAATATTTAAGTATGATTGATATAGAGGATGGTTTTACCAAGAGTGCATCACTACGGCCTACGATGAATGTCATTTACAAAGAGGGTTTATATATAGTCTTCTTTTTTATACAACAAATTCTTAAATGGTACTTAGCAAAATTTTACCATATATGCCAATTAATTAACAAAAGATATTCTAAAAAAATTTAAATATTCTCCTTTTTCTTCGTCCTTTTTTGAGAAACGTAACTTTTACTAATCGCGAAAAAATTACTTTTGCTTCTATTTAAAAATAGTTTTACTAAATAACCAAATACCTTAATTTGCCAGGAGAATGTTTTTTTCCTCAAAAAAATATTTTTAACTTTCCAACCGCTTGACTAAACAAGCGCCAAGATCCACCACTCAAATTCAAGATGTTGTTAAGTATCTAGTGAACTAGTACTCGGTAGGCAAATCCACACTAAATAAAAACATTATATGAAAAATATGTAAATCATAATAAAATCTTATGAAAAATATGTAAATCATAAGAGACTTAAAATAAGTTCAAAATAATTTTACAATAAGCATAAGTGTAAAAATATAAATAAATTATAATTTTGAGGGTAAACTGATCATAATCCACATGTTTGCCGTTAGCGGTAATTAATTAAGCAAAACCTCCTTAATTAATTAACCTATAAACTATTTTTTAATCAGATTATTTTATCTGATGATCAGAGACTATCAATTTTTTTTTAATATCAATACAATTCGAAGCCTTAATTTCAACCCTCGATTATTTTAACAAGCCTCAAATAATCATATAAAATTATAAATTTATCCAAAGCTTCAAATCACAATTCTAATTGCCCAATTAAAAATCTTCTAATAATTATAGTGCGGTGAACTATTATTAGGGAGAGTTAAAGCTAAATCTCAAACTAATAAGTAAAGGTAAAGAGAAACCTAACTCTTTGTCTGTTAATTTGGAAAGTGTAAATTTTATAATTGACATATATAGGACTAATAATTATAAGTTATGATATTATTATTTATCTTTCATGTTATAACAATAAAAAATTACGGGTTTTTAACATTTAAGTAAAATAAAAAAATAATTTTAAATAATAGTAAAAATTAATTAGTGTGAAAAATAAATAAGGTAAAAACGGATATATTAGTAGTAAATAATTTGAAATAATTAATGATGATTAATAGGGGTATATAAATAGGAGATTCATAAAAAAAGGAATATTTGTTTTCTTTGTTTTGTTCAAAGCAGTTAAAATCGTTCAAACAACTTTCTTTTCTTTTGTTAGAAGGTTTCTCTCTCTTCTCAATATTTTCTCTGTTAGTTGTCACTCTCATTTAATCATATTCGTTTTTATTCAATAATCTTCATTTTCTTGTAATGGACGGCTTTTTATTGTTATTAATAAAACATGGTGGTAGATGGGTTTCTTCAGGTTAGTATTCTTTGCGATTTTTTATTTGTATTGATATACAAACCAAACGTAAAAAATAAAGAAATTACGAACAGTGATACTGGAAAAAATATTCAGATTTTGTTTGTGTATAATACTTTTAATTATGACGTTTTTGGTATGAATATTCATTTTTTGAAATTACTTAAAATTTGTTTGAATATAGATTTTGATTTGAGCATACATTTTTTGTATGTTTCTGGTTAAAAAAATTATATAAAATTTATTTGAATTTAGTAAACAGGTTATACCATGTTGGTACGATTTTGAAATTATATTGAAATGAATTTCGTATCTTATTTATCTAATAAATGACAATTAATAGTTAGAAGTGGTATTATTTTGGTATTATAGTGCCATGATTCTACTGTGAAAAAGTGACGACTTATGGCATGAAATAGGTATAATTTTGACATGAAATAGGTATGAAAAGTGTGCAGAATAATTATATGAAATTTGTATACTGATTTTAGATTTTTTGTTGTGTATAATAACTTTAATTATGACGTTTTTTGTTAAATGTATAATGTTATATTTTGGTATGAAAATTGAATTTGTTCATTATTTGTCTGACCCGTTTTTTATTTTTTGGTATGTTTCTAGTTTAAAAGAATAGATAAATTTTTTTTGGAATTTGTATACTACTAATACCAGACATGTATGTCAATCAATAAATTTTTTTGGTACGAATTCTGATTTGATTGGATTTTTTTTTGGCATTATATTGTAATGAATTTTGGGAATAATAATGTAATGAAATTGGTATACTGTTTATTTAAGAAATGTCAATTAATATTTATAAGTTGGAATTATTTTGATATTCTAGTGGGATGATCTTAGTATGAATAATTGATGACTTTGACATGAAATGTGTGAATAAGAATTGTATGAAATTTGTATACTAATATAACATATGTATTTTACTTTTGTATTCTATAATAACATATGAAATTGTTTAAAAATAACATATGTATTTTTACTTTTGTATTAAATTTATATGCATAAAAATGATAGGAAATTTGTATACTGATATAACATATTTATAAAAGTTATTTGTACTTTTGTATAATGTAATAGTGACACAATAATTTATGATGGAACATGAAAATATGCAATTCAAAAAGTGTCGAAGAATATATTATTGTTGTCTGGTTAAAAAAGAACTGTAGGGAGACCACAACTTGAACGTTGGAAATGGTTTGTTGATGTGAAATTCAAGAGGTTAAGGTTAAGTGTAGTACATGTCGTCGGGAGGGACACAACATGAAGACATGTTCAAATTACCCTTCTGAAAAAAAAGACATAATTTATTTTTATTTTGATTTGGTTATTTTATTGTGGCAAACTCATGTTTTGATTTATTTTGTCTTTTAAGTTAATGAATTATAATTTCAGAACATTTATTATGTGTGCTAGTTAATCATTTGTGTATTTAGTGTTTTTCTAATGTATACTCAAAAACTAGGTAATGCTGGTATGCAATTGATATCGACTGGAAAAAATACGTCAAATCTTAGTATAAATTGATATACATTTTGGTATCCAATTGATGTCCCAATGGTAAAATTGAAAAATACATGTAATTGAGATTTCAACTGAAATTGCCAATTTAAAATTAGTTAATGTTGTATCCAATTTGTATAAATTTGGTATCGAATTGATAACCCATTGGAAAATTGAAAAACCAACATGTAGTTGCGATTTCAACCAAATTAGACAACCCAAGCAAGTTAATTTTATATTCAATTGGTATCCATTTGATATCCAATAGCTATCCCACTGAAAAATGAAAAAAAATAATAAATGTAATTGATATTTCAATCAAATTAGACAACCTAAAATAATTTAACATTACATCAAATTGATATCCAATTTATATACACTCGGTATCCAACTTGAAATTTTAGAACAAAGACTAAAAAAAATGTATGAAGTTGGTATCAAACTGGTATAAATCTGGGAAGAATAAATCTGACAATGTAAAATAATGCATATTATATATTGTTATAAAAAATTGTAGCAAACGAAATATACATCACCCAAAAATCAAAACATGTAATTAAAAGTCCAAACTGCAATAATTAATACAAGTTCTATATTTTCCTCTCTCTTCAATTTATATTCCATATTTAAATGTGACCTTCTTTTTAAACCATATTTAAGCTGAAATTTAGGAACTCATTATTAAAGATATTATGATCTCATATATATATATATATATATAACAATAAATTTCAGAATTAAATATACTTATTTCACCCACAAAAAGTATTTTAGATATAAAAACACACACCAAAAAGGAGTTCAAAATTTCAGTAAAACAATTTTTTTCTCAAAAAATCGAGTTCCAAATTAAATAAAATAAAAAACGAAATCAAATTTTCAAAATATAGAATTCTTATTTCTAAAAAGATCAGATTAAAAAAATAAATAAAAAACAACATAAAAAATTTAAAATAAAAAAAAAACATCAAGAAAAGCAAAAAAAGATAGATTAAAGAGAGAGAAAATTACATGTTAAAACCTTTGGTGATAAATTTAAAATATTTGAATAGTAATCAATATTTATCTTGGAAATAATAAATTAATCAAAATAAGAATCAACTAATTAGGAGAAAATCAAGGGAAAAATTTATCTTGTAAATTATAAATTACTATAGTTATGAAAAAGATATTTAGTTAATTAGAATAGGGAAAAAGAACAAAGAAAAGGGGGTGAAAGAGAAACTGAAGATGGAAAGAGTAACGTGAGGGTGGGGGTGCGGGTTGACATGTGATAAATTAAAAAATCCCTTAAAAGGTGTAATAGATAATTACAAATTGATTCTATCTCATTAATATTATTTCTCTCACCTATTAATTATATAATATATATTAGTTAATAATATATAATTATTTAATAAAATGTAACTAATTAATTTATAAATTAAAACTAATCTATTAATACTTGTAATTAAAATGTTATAAGTAGTAATATTAAAAAAGTAGATCTAAAAGTTGTAATATTAACCCTTAAATAGATGTGTGAGGTGATTTTTCCTTTGGAAAAGTATCTTGTTTACTAAATATTTTGAAAAATAGAAGTCTTAATTGACAATTCAATTTTTCTACTGGGTTCCTACTTGTACAATTTAGAGCCTATTAGGCATTGTTGTTAGGAGGCCTTATTTTGAAAAAAAATATTATTTTTTTTTGAAAAATTAAGATGTTTGGTAAATCAGTAAAACTGCTGGAAAGAAGCTAAACAATCTTGCTTCTTAAAAAAAAAAAGACAGAAGTAAAAGCAAAATTTTATTTTTTTTCAAGACCATAAAATCCCTTCTATATATACATATTTACCAATATATCACTTACTAATTAATTAGCATATCTCATAAGTTTGGCTAAGTTTCATTTTAAAAAAATTATTTTTTATTTTTTATTTTTATATAGTAATTTTTAAATTTTATTTTATGTTAAAACTGTCACGTCCCAGACCGTCGTGATTGGCACCCACACTAACCCTCCGGTGGGAGAACCATTACTACAACCCAACTAAGCAACTTAACGAAAATTAGAATATCTAAAGATACAGAAGCAAGTTTAAATGTATAAGAAAAATGGAGTTCCCATAAACTCCGAAAGTTAAACAAAACAACTACCAAACATTTGCAGAAAACAACTCTTAGAACCTGAAAGTCAATGTACCAAAACTCTAACGATCAACAAGTCTAAGGAAAAGGGGTGCAACACCGAAAACTAAAACATAACAGCCTAATAGATAGTCTGAATCCGAAAAGAATGGACTAAACAAAGAGGATACATGGCAGCTTGGAAGAACTGGCTCACCCTTGAATCTGGTCTCAATCAGTTATCTCCTAGCTGAGGTCGATCAGTAACCACCTGAAAATGCCCTGTACCAAAAAAAAAGAGCAAGTGTAGTATCAGTACACAATCACAATGTACTGGTAGGATCACACGGCCACCCCGGCCATAAGCACAATATTTAAAATGATCAATCACAACATAATAAGCACACATATACATAATACATATTAGTTATCATTTCAGAGCAACATACAATCACACATAAGCATAACAATCACAAGTAGTTCTCTAATGGAACCTATACCTAAATTATTAATGTGTCGGAACGTGACACCCGATCTAATATACATGTGTCGAAACGTGACATTCGATTCAATATATGTGTCGGAACGTGACACCCGATCCAATATATGTGTCGGAACGTGACACCCGATCCAATATATGTGTCGAAACATGACACCCGATCCAGTCAACACAACCACAATCACAATAACACACATAATGAAAAATGCTCATAGTCAGACAATCAAGCAATGGTTTCATGGCATGTACTTATTCATATACATATACTCATTTGCATTAGATTCGATTTACATTTCTTGTTCTCATACATGCATGCATACAATGAAGCAATTAACCGGTATATATCACACAAACAGGAAATCAAACCATCACCTACCTCGAAACAAAGCCTGAATCCTCCTAAGACACTTGAGCCTTCCCTTTCCGGATTCTTTTAGTTTGTTCTTGGTCTACAAACGATTAATTTAACGCAAGGATCAATAATTAAGGTCTAATTTACCCGATTTATAACAAACCCAATAACCCAAGACCAAATCCATGATCCTAAGGTGCAACTATGGCTTTTTCCCACCATATCAACTTTAGGAGAAACCCCCTTTACTCTCAATGATAATTACCCAAGAATCTAAGTTTTACGGATCGTAAAATAGATTAGGGGAGTAAAATCCTTACCTTTAGCACCAAAAGTTGTGGAAAACTGTCAAGAAATCGCCATGGGTTGTCTCCTAACTCTTAAGAACAAAGTTTGCAGAAAGATAACGAAATTGGGATTTTTTCTCGACTTAAGTAGGGACTGGCCCGCTACTGCGGACCCCAACTCGCCACAGTGGCCCCGCCCTGGCGGGAATAATCCTTCCCCGGTGGTTTACACAAAGACAAAAGCTTGAAATTTGAGTTCCAAGCTCCCATTTCACAACACACCTTCAACCCTTAACGTTCATAAATTACCCTTTCACACAAAGATCAGTTTCGGGAGTTCTACTCGCCCGAATTCGATTCCTTAAAGTCGTACGGGCTCCTTAATGTCTTAGCTATCCACTTATGTGATCAAATTAACAATTAGATCCCTCATTCATTATCAGATTTCCCTAGGCCTTACCTGACACATATTTCATCCAAATCTGGACTAGGCTACAATTTTTCAAGTCCCTACTCAAAAGTTTTTCGGCCCAAATTCTTTTCCCATTGGCTTTTCATAACGACGGGAACATGTCGTTACAATAGATACCAATTTACCCATCACTCATCCCCGAGTGATAAACTAAGAAAAACTGGCTTAGGTAAGAGTAGAGCAATACCTGAATCATCGAACAGCTGGGGATACTTGTCTCGCATGTCCTTCTCGGTTTCCTAAGTAGCTTCCTCAACCGGGCGATGCTTCCATTGAACTTTCACGGACTTTATCTCCTTGCTCCTCAGCTTTCGAACATCACGATCAAGAGTTGTAATCGGTTCTTCCTCATACTGAAGGTCTTTGTTTAACAAAATTGAGTCTCACTTAATGATGTAATCTTCGTCCCCATTATACTTCTTCAACATGGACACATGAAACACTGGATGAAGTCCAGGTAAGTTAGGGGGTGAGGCCAATCTATAAGGCACTAGCCCTACATAGTCAATGATCTCAAATGGTCCAACGTATCGAGGACTAAGCTTGCCCTTCTTGCCGAATCGCATCACCCCTTTCATGGGTGACCCTTTTAGGAGGACTTGCTCACCAGTATGAAATGTCATGTCCCTTACCTTACGGTCTGCAAACTTTTTCTATCGACTCTGGACTGCTAGAAGCTTAGCTTGGATGCTTCTCACCTTATCTTGAGCATCTTTCACCAAATCAACCCCCTAAGGGTTTCACATCTTCAACCTCAAACCAACCAATTTAATACCTACACATCCTCCCATACAATGCCTCAATGAAGTCATTCAATACTCGAGTGATAAATATTGTTGTATGTAAACTTAACTAGTAACAAAAGCGATTCCTAACAACTACCAAAGTTGATCGTACACACGTCTGCAACATGTTATCAATGACCTTGACACAATCATCAGGACGAATCCTTTCGCACTTAAGTAGGGTAAAATTTTAAATCAATACTCGCTACAATTGGAAGTGAACCTGAACCAACCAACACCCTCATGATACCCAAACAATCATAGTTCTTAACAACATCTCCATCCCACAACATAAATTTCCATGAGCTTAAGTTATAAAAATTTGAACCAACTAACACACACTCATGATACCCAAACAATCATAGTTCTTAACAACATCTCCATCCCACAACATAAATTCCCATGAGCTTAAGTTATAAAAATTTGATCTTTAGACATCAGATACTTATCGAGGGATATGTCCAAGCATACAAACCCCCTAACAACACTATTGAAATGCTAGATTTAGCAATTGTGATTGTAGATTACCCTTAAGAACTGTAAAATTGGACCCAATGATCCCCACATTCTACCAAGAGAACATCGCAAGATCGGTACACCTGATCTGCCACTATGGATCCACCCACCAAAGTGAAAACACACGTGAGCATAACTAGTGAATCATACTCACAACCATGTACAAAACGAAATAGATGGTCATATAAGAATTTCCAGAATAATTATTGAATAGCACTAAATATTTTCATCCGAAGAGCTGATACTAGCCCTTTCCATTCAGTTGACTCCTGATACTCTTCACATTATTCCACTGAAGCTCATACTCTCAATACTAACAACCATAATAAACATTCTGACCATTTACCTTATTATAAACCAACACTTTTAAATGAAACATTTCTTAGGTACTTAACAATCAATAGTAATAAACTTTACGACTCAACCCAGGTGTAAGTCCTTTCAAATGCTCAATACCTGATACAATTGTTCATTTCTCACCTTGCCAACTCATACCTTGACAACATATATCACCACAAATGTAGACATACAATGAAAAACATGAATTGTAAATTCAACCGTATAATACAATCCCCTTATCTATCAACATTAACTTGTACCTTGAAGATTTTTATGAATTCATGGATCTTCGTTTATCATTGATCGCATCTCCATCGATCTTACAAAATCCTTCGCTAAAAATTCACTCGTACTCATTACTAAACTTAAAAACAAAACCAAATCACTTATCATCACACTCGAGCTAATGTATGTTCACTCCTTTCTCAAGTCTTTTCCCATAGTTTTTTACCAATGTGATGGACCCGTGACACTATTACCATAGCCACATCAACGAATGAATTTACGCATCTCTGAACCCAATTCTCTACCCCTCTGAAGATACCTCTTTAGCCTTTGCAATCAAATAAAATAGTCTTGCTCTCGCCTCTCTCTAAAGGTTGTACTACATCTCACTATTTTTCTTCATTATGACTCTAGCTCTTTAAATTCTATTCGAGTGGTGTCCCATTATCTCTTAAAACCTTCCATACAACCACGTTACTCACCAAATATTAGGAAACCACAAACTTAGATACTCGCAAGTCGTAATTACTATACAAAATTTGCTTAACCAACAATCTTATAATAGTTGCATCCCATCACATTCCATCACGAACTCTTATTACCATTATGCTCAGTCAACTCTGGATATCACTACGAAGTCAACCTTTTCATCAACATGACACCTCAAACTAAGCTGTACCCATCAAATTCAAAGGACTAACCCAATTTTATACGCACTTTGTTACTAAAATCTTTAATTTTCTTCACCCAATCATACACAATGGGACTTTCTTTATCCATAAGCTTGTCATTCCAGCATCAATCCACTCCTTTATGGCTTAAGATATAATCATCAGTCCTCATACTACCATCATTCTTCTTACCAAACCAGACAGGAGTACCCCACGGGGAAGCACTAGGACGGATAAAACCTTTATCAAGAATCTCCTGGATTTGAGCTTTAAGCTCTCTCAATTCTACTGGAACCATGCGATAAGGAGGAATGGAGATGGGGCAAGAGCCAGGTTCTAAGTCAATGCAGAAATCTATATCTCTATTCGGAGGCATACCAGTCAAATCGGTAGGAAACACTTTCTTGAATTCAGACACTACAGGAATAAACTCAATAGATGGAGACTCGGCATCAAAATCTCGAATATGAGACAAATATGCTAAACAACCCTGCCCCACTAGTTTCATTGCCTGAACGAAAGATATGACCTTAGCTGACTTAGGCTTGTCCACCCCTTCCCACTCTAACTTTTCCCTACTTGGGATATCTAGAGTCACAAACTTAGCATTACAATTAAGCACAACATAATAAGGGGACAACCAAGTCATGCCTAAAATTATATCGAAGTCAGTCATATCCAAAATAACCAAATCAACCCAAGTCTGAAAACCCATAAACAGAACATGATAAACATGATATACCTGGTGACTATGACTGACTCTCCAACTGGGTAGAAACATGGATGGAGGCATCAAGCAAATCCCAAGGCAAATTGAACGGACACATATGAATAAGTAGAACCCGGATCAAACAAAACGATATCCATTCAATTACAGACAAGAATAACACTTGTGACCACTGCATCAGACACCTCAACTTTGGTCTTGCTTGGAAAGGCATAAAACTGAGCCCTGTTATCTTAATGGGCAACTTCCTTGCCTGGTGGCAGTGCTCCCCTACCTGCATTACCATTTCTCCTGCCTCTACAGCCTCGCTGATTTCCTCCTCACATGTCAAGGTTCTCCACAATTTTAACACACTTAATAACTTAACCAAGTAAGCATCGTTTCTATTGTAGTATTCGTATCATGACCCTCTTTGATATACACTCAATCTAGGAAATCGCAATAGATATTCTAACTTTAATTGTCACAACATAATTTCATCATTCACTAAGCAACCCATACATTTTATGACAACAATAATAAATGCATTATCAAAGTAATGGTGTTCATTATCTAGCCTTCCCTTACAAAACTTCTTGAATGTCGTCACCTTGGAAAAGTTTTCTGACTTCACCCCCTTCTACCTCCGTCACCAAATCAACCACTTCCTGAAAAGATTTTACTAAAGCAGCCACTTATAAGCTTGAATCTATAAATCTGACCTTAATCCCTTCACAAAACGACGAATTTGTTGTTCTAAACTGAAGCAAAGTGGAATACCATAGTTGGATAAAACACGAACTTTTGCCTTAAAGGCTACAACAAATATATTATGTTGCTCTATATTCAGGAACTCATCTCTCCTTCTATCCCTCAAAGTTCATGGTATATACTTCTTCATACAGAAACTATAAAATGTTTCTCAAGTCATGAGTAGTGCATTTACTAGTCGGAACTCAACATGAGACCACCACAACATTTTGGTGTCTCCTTTGAACTGGTATATCATAAACTTAACGCCAAATCACTCACCATATCCATCTTATGAAGCATGCCATGACAATCAACAAGAAAATCATGAGAATCTTCAGATTCAATACCCATGAAGAATGAAGGTTTCAACCTTAAGAACCTAATAAAAAACCTCATGTTTGTCACTAGTCATTACATGCCCACATTGAATCGGGGAAACATGCTTATTTGGAAGGACGCATCCTCTCTTGCTAGTGTTGGTGTTACCATTTTGTTGCTCTAGTTTTGACCATAGAGTGAAGGAGGAAAGATACCAATTTGTATCACCCAGATACCAATTTGTATCACCTAGATACCAAGTAATAGCATGAAGAAAGAAAGGAATGAGTTTTCCTAAAGTCCTATAGCCTCTTGAAGAAAAGTACAGACGTCTCCGTACCGTTCCACAAGACTCTACTAGACTCGTTGTGGTACAATGAGATCAACAAACCTATGACTCTGATACCAACTTTGTCACGATCCAGATTGTCGTGATTGGCACCCACACTAACCCTCCGGTGGGAGAACTATTACTACAACCCAACTAAGCAACTTAACGAAAACTAGAACATTTAAAGATACAGAAGCATGTTTAAATGTCTAAGAAAAATGGAGTTCCCATAAACTTCGAAAGGTAAACAAAACAACTACCAAACATTTGCGGAAAACAACTCCTAGAACCTGAAAGTCAATGTACCAAAACTCTAACGATTAACAACTCTAAGGAAAAGGGGTGCAATCCCGAAAACTAAAACATAACAACCTAATAGATAGTCTGAGCCCGAAAAGAATGGACTAAACAAAGAGGACTCATGGCAACCTGGAAGAACTGGTTCACCCTTGAATCCGGTCTCGATCAGTTGTCTCCTAATTGAGGTCGATCAGTAACCGCCTGAAGATGCCCTGTACTCAATAAAGAACGAGCAAGTGCAGTATCAGTACACAACCACAATGTACTGATAGGATCACGCAACCACCCCATAAGCACAATATACAACGATCAATCACAACATAGTAAACACACATATATAAAATACAGTTCAGTTATCATTTCAGAGCAACATACAGTCTTCCATTATCAATGATAAATAGACATAAACATAGCAATCACAAGTAGTTCTCTCATGGAACCTATACCCAAACTGTTAAGGTGTCGAAACGTGACACCCGATCCAGTCAGCACAACCACAATCATAATCACACCCATAATGAACAATGCTCATAGTCATACAATCAAGGAATGGTTTCATGGCATGTAATTATTCATATACATATACTCATTTGCATTAGATTCGATTTACAATCCCTGTTCTCATACATGGATGCATACAACAAAGCAATTAACCGACATATATAATACAAACATGAAATCAAACCATCACCTACCTTGAAACCAAGCCTGAATCCTCCTAAGACACTTGAGCCTTCCTTTTCTGAATTCTTTCCGCTTGTTCTTGGTCTACAAACGATTAATTTAATGCAATGATCAATAATTAAGGTCTTATTTATCCCGATTATAACAGACCCAAAAAACCCAAAACCAAACCCTTGATCCTAGGGTGCATCTAGGGCTTTTTCCCACCATCAACTTCATGCCAAAACCCTCCCCGAATGATAATTACCTAAGAATCTAAGTTTTACGGATCGAAAATGGATTAGGGGAGTAAAATCCTTACTTTTTGCACCAAAATTCGTGGAAAACTGTCAAGAAATCGCCCTGGGTTGTCTCCTAACTCTTAAGAATGAAGTTTGCAGAAAAATAACGAAATTGAGGTTTTTTCCCGAGTTAAGTCGCGACTGACCCGCTATGGCGGACCCCAACCCGCCCCAGCGGCTTACACGAAAACAGAATCTTGGAATTTGAGTTCCAAGCTCCCATTTCATAACACACCTTCAACCTTTGACATTCAGAAATTACCCTTTCACGGCAAGATCAGTTTCGGGGGTTCTACTCGCCCGAATTCGATTCCATAAAGTCGTACGGGCTCCTTAACGTCTTCGCTATCCACTCATATGATAAAATTCACAATTAGATCCCCAATTCATTACCAGATTTCCCTAGATCTTACCTGACCCAGTTTTCGTCCAAATCTGGACTAGGCTACAATTTTTCAAGTCCCTACTCAATAGTTTTTCGACCCAAATTCTTTCCCCATTGACTTTTCGATAACGACGGGAACAAGTCGTTACAAAAATATTATATATTATTTACATATAATTTTGCAGGATTATAAAAAAAGGTAACAATATTTTTGTGGAATTATATCGCTATTTAATTTATCTTTTTATTTATCTATGTATAAATACTGATTGAAAATTTGAATATATACATTTTAATTTAATAAAAAATAAATTTAATTAAATTTTTGTAATAGATATTTAAAATAGTTTCTCTCTATAAAATAATCTTAATATTAAAAGTACATTAATATTTGTCCTTTTTCATAATTTTACTCAAAAACGTACTTTTAAAAAAAGTTACTCAAATACAATCTGCATATAAAAAACACTTCTTAAATGAATTAAGCAAACACAAATTGTTTTTTCTTTACAAAGGCTTTTTTCTGAAAAACTATTTTTAAAAAGTACTTTAAAAAATTAATAGCTTTTAGCATCGCCAAACATGCACTTATTTTCTAAGAAATAACTAAAAGGAAAAATATTTTCCGTCACTGGCTGTCTATGTGTGTAACTGTGTATTAAATCTCAAATTGTTTGGCATCAATATATTTTGATTAATATTTTCGATGGAAAACATATTATCATGCCTAATCATCTCGTTAATAGAAGTTACAATGTTTAATTACATGAGACTTTTAGCCAAACCACTCTAGACTTTATGACTTGTTATTTAAGATCGTTGAAATTTCTTATAATTTGCTATTTAAGAGGTTAAAATTAATTTAATTTTAACAGGAGTAGCAAGTATATCTGAGATTGGAGTTTTTAGATATATATGTACGTGTTGACTTGTAAGAGTTTCAATAATTCCAAGAGTGTTATTATTTTAAGACTTTCTATATAAAATTTATTTTTCATATATAAATAATTCATTATTTTTTTTGTTCATTTGTATTAAAACTAAGAACATACCCTAATTATTCATTACAATATAAATTGATATAAATATCTCTCTATATCTCTCTCTCTCTCTCTCTCTCTCTCTCTCTATATATATATATATATATATATATATATATATATATATATATATATTTATTCGATACAATTTGATTGGATCGATTTATTCCATTTTTAAAGATCAATTGAAACCCTATCTACATGTGACTTGGAAAAGAGATTTGGCCGAAGTACACAAACGGTTGATTTTACGATCATCATTTAAAGTATAGTCAAAATTAAAGTTTATATGTTTAGTTACTTAAACTTGATTTCAAATCTACGAGATTGAAGTTAAAATCCGACTTGAAGTTATGAGCATCAGGTGTACGTGTCTGGGACTTGTCAAAGTAAACACCATATAATTTGAAAGCAAGTAATCTTCAAACAATTTGAAAAAGTATAGAAACACTTAACTAGTCCTTTCTATAGTATCCCTTAATGGATATCGAATAGTTGAAACTAGATGTATTAAGACATCATTATAAAGTAAGGACACTTGATTAATTTTACATGAACTTAGTGCTAGCTTGTACGATCAAGGTTTTAAGAAGTCAAAGATATATATATTTTTTTAAAAACGAAAATATTTGATCAAGTTTTTTGTAAAAAAGTAATTTATAAGAGTAGCAAAAGTTGTTTTTTTTTTTTAATTTTAAAATTAGTTTTTCCTAGATAGATCATTTTAAAAAGCACTTTTAAATTTGACCAAACACTAATTATTATTTAGTCAGTGCCTTTTAAATTGATTAGTTGCTTATCACCAAAAGTACATATTTTTTAAAAATCCCATTTGAGAAAAACATTTAAAAAAAATAAAATAAAAATAAAAATAAAAATAATAATAATAAAAATAAAAAAAAAAATAAAAAAAAAAATATATATATATATGTTAAAACGCATAGGTGCGTTATTATTAGTACTTCTTCAGAATCTAAATGCCAATTAAGTTGGCAATTTCTTTTAAAACTAACTCTATGAATTTAGTGTTTTTGTCAAAAGTTTATCAACACATCTTATAAGTGAAATAACTTAAAAAAAGTTAGATATTTTCTTTGTTTCAAAGTAAATAGTATTTTACGGAAAATAATTTATCCCAAAATAAGATGTAGGACAACGAATAGGGTTGTTCCTCCCTAATCAGAGATTTCGAGTTCGAATCTTGGACTTGTATCGATCATCGGACAAAAAAAATAAAATTGAAGATGGTACGCTAAACAAAATAAAAATAACAACGAGTTAGTTGCAATTATTTTGTTTGGTTGGGTTCCTCTATTTTTTTCTCTTGACGAAATAATTCTCATGTATGGTGTTCACTAATTTAAATAGGGAAATTCGAGAAATCCAATTTGCCAAAGATAACCAAAAGTCAAAAGATTAATTTAAATTTGGAGCTATAACTTAGATTTTGAAAAAAACAAATTTATATGTAAAGTGCAAATACAAAACAATGATACATGATCTTGATCTTGACTAATTCATGGTCTACCATGAACTACACCCATAGTTTAGTAGGAATCTATTTCATAATAATTAGGATGAAATTCTATATACTTAATGTGTATTTTTCAAAGATCATTTGGCCAGTTTGTACTTGTTTTTCTAAATGTTTTGACCCATTTTTATTTTTTACAAAAAAAAAAAAAAACTTGTCATTATCAATTGTTTGGGTCTCTTGCTATATAAAGAGCTAATTCTTACACCGATGTTGCAAAAACAACAAACTAGTTTAGTTCCAATATGGGAACACCATCAAAGTTGGGGCAATGGCCCCTTCTTGTTTATGCTTTTGCCTTTTGCTTGATAGTCATTAGTGTAGCAGCTGATTATAAGCCTAACATTGATGATTCATCATCTTTGTCATACCGTTATAGGCCACGTTCCCCTCCACCACCTCCCCCACTACGTCGTTACTATTATAAATCGTCCCCGCCTCCTCCTCCACGACGTCGTTACAATTATAAATCGCCTCTGCCACCTCCTCCGCGACGTCATCACTATTATAAATCACCTCCGCCACCTCCTCCGCGACGTCATCACTATTATAAATCACCTCCGCCACCTCCTCCGCGACGTCATCACCATTATAAATCACCTCCGCCACCTCCTCCGCGACGTCATCACCATTATAAATCACCTCCACCACCACCTCCATCACCATCACCACCTCCTCCACATTATTACAAATCTCCACCACCACCTTCTCCACCTTCCCCACCAAATTATTACCATCATTCACCACCACCACCACCTCCAACATATCATTATGAATCTCCACCACCACCTTATTACAATAATCCTCCACCACCGCCTACTCCATCTCCACCGCCACCTTATTACCATAATCCACCACCACCACCACCACCAATCCATTCTCCTCCTCCACCATCACTTCCATCTCCATCTCTATCTCCATTGCCATCACCCCCATTGACTACACCTGTCGATGAACCATCTCCATCTCCATCTCCGTTGCCATCACCACCATTGATTGCACCTATCAATGGGCCATCTCCACCTCCATCTCCATTTCCATCACCACCATTGATTGAACCTACCGATGGACCATCTCCATCTCCATTACCATCACCACCATTGATTGCACCTACAGATGGACCATCTCCATCTCTATTGCCATCACCACCATTGATTGCACCTACCGATGGACCATCTCCATCTCCATTTCCATCACCACCATTGGTTGAACCTACCTATGGACCATCTCCATCTCCGTTGCCATCACCACCATTGATTGCACCTACTGATGGACCATCTCCATTGCCATCGCCACAATTGATTGAACCTACTGATGGACCATCCCCGTTGACATCACCATCATTGATTGCCCCTACAGATGGACCATCTCCATCCCCGTTGCCATCACCACCATTGGTTGCACCTACCGATGGACCATCGCCATCTCCATCTCCATTGCCATCACCACCATTGAATACACCTATCGATGGACCATCTCCTTCTCCATCTTTATCTCCACCTATATCTCCGTCTCCACCTCCACCACCTCTAATAAACTCCCCCCCTCCTCCATCGCAATCTCCACCTCCACCACCTTCTCCATCTCCACCACCTCCAGTTAATTCCCCACCCCCTCCACCACCTTCTCCATCTCCACCACCTCCTCCATCGCCATTTCCACCTCCACCATCTTCTCCATCTCCACCACCTCCTCCATCACCATCTCCACCTCCACCACCTGCTCTATCTCCACCACCTCTTCCATCGCCATCTCCACCTCCACCTTCTCCATCTCCACCACCTCCTCTATCGCCATCTCCATCTCCACCACCTCCAGTTAAGTCTCCACCTCATCCATCACCATCTCCACCTCCACCACCTTCTCCATCCCCACCACCACCTCCATCTCCTCTTTGCAATAATAAATCTCCTCCCCCACCATCTTTATTCCATTTTCCAATACCATTTCCTTGGTTGCGAACTCCACCTCCGCCACCTAATTGTACTCCTCCACCACCTTTAATAAACTCCCCCCCTCCTCCATCGCCATCTCCACCTCCACCACCATCTCCATCTCCACCACCTCCAGTTAAGTCTCCACCTCCACCACCTTCTCCATCCCCACCACCACCTCCATCGAAATCTCCACCTCCACCTCCGCTTTGCAATAATAAATCTCCTCCCCCACCATCTTTATTCCCTTTTCCAATATCATTTCCCTGGTTGCGAACTCCACCTCCGCCACCTAATTGTACTCCTCCACCACCTTTAATAAACTCTCCCCCTCCTCGATCGCCACCTCCACCACCTCCAGTTCAGTCCCCGCCTCCTCCATTTCAAATAATTACTCCACCATATCCACGACTACCTCCACTCCCAATTCCTCCATTGCCACGACTACCTCCACTCCCAATTCCTTCAGTTCCACGACTACCTCCACTCCCATTTCTTCCATTTCTTCCATTTCCCTTTGGTCGGCAACACTAGTACTAAAACCCACCTCCACTACCATTGAAATTTCATGGTTATCATTACACATCATCTCCTCCTCCTTCACAACTAAAACAAGTTTGATTTTACAATAATTGCATGATATTGCATCTTGTGTCATTTGAACTGTGTAATCAATTGGTGTTTCTCTTTTGAGAGATTGGCTTATTGATATTGTAATGCTTTTTCTTACGGATTTAGTGTATATTCTAAATAAAAAGGATTCGAATGAAATTCGGCTTCACTTGTTGTTTATTTTCTCTACTTCCTATTTTATTGAACACTATATGACTAGACTTTTATGTTAATCTGAGTTGTATATTTATCAGTGGTAGTTTAACATACTATCAACCAGGGGGCGGAGGCAGCATATAATGAGGGGGTTCCAAACCCCCTCGACAAAAAATATTACTATTTATACATGGTTAAAATTATTTTTTAAGTATGTATAATAGATGTCGAACCCCCTTCCACTAGTTCGTGTATTTACTTCTCAGATTTTGAACCCCTTATTAAAATTTCTGGTTCTGCCACTGCTATCAACCTATAGTTGAAAAGTTATTTTGAAAAAAAAATGTTATATTATTATTATTATTATTATTATTGTTGTTGTTGTTGTTGTTATTATTATTATTTTAATTCAGATATCTTCTAAATATTTCACCCAAAGATTACCATCTATCTATTATTATAAATTAGTAATGTTTGCAAGAAAAATTGGAAAGTACACGTACATTTCAAAGTATAAACCTTTAGAATTTTATGTTATATCATAAAATTTTATTGGTAAAAGGGATTCAACAGTTTTGACATAGGAAAATTTAGAAGTTCCTTTTGTAATTAAAGTCAATCCCACACTTTGTACTAGCATGTCGTCACATGGGTTTGTCATTGTCTCCTACCTTGCGATCTAGAATTTTGATTTATCACAATTCTAATACTAATATTATTAAATAGTGATTGTAAATATTATGATTGCCAAAACCTAGGTATGTTTTCGGAGAATAATAAGAAGACACAGTTGTAGATTTTAGAGACTATCCTCTGCGACTTTTTCTTTTTAGTACAAGTTTGACTTAAAAATACAGTTATTGAGCTTCCCCTGCCTACGAGAAGGGGTCTCTCCCTATCAACTATCTTATTCAACATTGGCGGGGTGGCTTTTTTCTTTCACAATAAGACCTGGACGATTATCCCTACCTTTCATAAAGAAGCCGGGACTCATGCAAACAAAAAAAGGCCCTTACGCTCTAGTTTGATCGGGGGCCGCAACGAATTTTTTCATTAAAAAAAAAATACACATAAGAGGAGGACTATGACTTTGCCTCCCCATCGCTAGAGTATAGACTCATCTTATACAGAGGGTTAGGTGCGTAGGATATATGCAAACCTAACGACTAACATAGGACGACGACTCTTCTTATTTACATTTTGTCATATCCAACATAAATAAAGGAGACCCTGCTTTTACACTAATTTATAAAGGAACTAAGATACATCAAAATATAAAAAAAAAAGATGGACATAATTTTCCTTTTAACACATATTTCAATTGTTGTGGTATGGTGCCTTGTGGTGAATTGACATCCCTTATTTTCCCATTATGTGTGCTTCAAAAGATGTTGTAGAAAATAAAAAAAAAGCTATTCTGATTATTCATTTCTATCTTTACCTCTCTTAGGCAGTGAGTAGATTTGAGATTAATTTGTTTAATCTTTTGTTGAACCTTCACTAGTACAAATAAAGGGTATATAATCAATCAACTAATTTTCGTTATATTATATTTAGTGTCGATAATAAAGATGAATATTTATAACAGTACTTTATATAAATATAGCTAAAGGATTTATTCCACCACTTAGCTTGTAGTCGTGGTTCTTGATTGTCCCTTGATTGCCAATGGCTCTTCAAAATGATTCCACAAATGTTGTGTTGCTTCATCATTTAGAGACATTGAAAGAAATACTTTACCCCACTACACGTATTCATAACTTGTTCCTATAGACGCATTAAGCAGTAGAGAAATAAAATTAACAAGAAACAAATTTATCGTGAAAAACTATTTGCTCAAGGGAGTATAAATTACGAACTATAGTGCGTAGGATTTCAACCACAAATTGTAAGAATTATTTCTTACTTATGGCCTTAGTTTACTTGTGATACAAGTAATAACATAAATAATATTTAATAAAGAATATATCTCGTCCGTACATTTGGTTACTTGATGGACGTACCAGGTTAAATCTTAACCTCTACCCATTAGGGTTACCACATATTATCTACAATAATTCCATCGCTGACGGTTGTGGTAACGTAAGGCTAGGGCAAGGAGGTAGAAACCAATTTACGACTAACGCTTCCGCTTCTCTCTGTGATGATGTCTTCCGCATCATGTATGTACCTCTAATGATCTTTATGTAAGATTATTGTGTTCAAGATCCTGATATGTATTAAGGTATTTAATCTGACATGTGGCAGTAGAGCCTGGATTGTTTGAACGGATGATCTTCATAAATTATATAAATGCATCAGCCTTGGTAAAGTAATAAAAAGTAGTCACTGCCCATCACCCCTAAATAAATAAATAATTATGTTTTGTTTTAGATTGCATAAATTCTGAAAATCTTAATCTTTCCATAATGTAATAATTATTTTTTGTTTAGATTGTGCAATAAATTAAAATGGTCGTTATGCTAAGCAATAAATAATATGTGTGCACTTAGTACAATATAGTTTGTTAGTCACCAAAGTGGTCAAACTAGAGAAATTAACGTCCACACATATAATATTTATGATCACTTGATGCATGTATTATGTTTCTATAGTTTGTTAGTCACCAAAGCGGCCAAATTAAAATGTATAAAATTATTCACATGCACAAAATTTTATGATATTATGTGTATTTGTATTCATCTAGTTTGTTAGTCACCAAAGTGACCAAACTAGAAAAATTAACGTCTACACATATAATATTTATGATCACTTGATGCATGTATTATGTTTCTATAGTTTGTTAGTGGCCAAACTAAAATGTATAAAATTATTCACATGCACAAAATTTTTATGATATTATGTGTGTATTTGTAGGCCAAACTAGTATGGTTAAGAAAAATATGCATTCATAAAATTGTCATTTATCTATGAAGGTTAATTAAATGCCTATATTGAAAAATAAATAGATATGTTGACTTTCACTATTGGTAGAACTTAAAAATTTACCCAAAGGTGAATCTATCATTCTATGAATAGTGAAAATTATGAGGTAAATTAATATTTTTAGTCTAATATATTGTCACGACCCGAGTCTAGACCCTGGACGTGACCGACACTCAATAACCATTGCTGGTCCCAAGCGAATCCTCATCCCGTCTGACTACAAGCGAAAGACTAACTTAAGCATGCAAAAGCTTAAAATTGAATAAAATTCATCAACTCAATTACAAATCTTTAACTCAAATGCTTAACTCTAAATAAAATAGTATATTCACTAGCCAAAAATAGGAAACTCAAGTCTTTAAATATTTAAACAAAATAAATGAACAGACTTCTCAAGCTCTATTGTCTATCTATGAAGCCTCTAAATGATAAAGATGGAAGTCGGGACAAGACCCACGACATCCTGACAAAACTGAAAGTAAATGGAATCCTTCGGAAGCAAGGAGGCTAACCATAGATAACTCAAATTGCATGTAGTATCAACGAAGTGCCTGTTGATGATCCTGAATACCTATATCTGCATCATGAAACGATGCAGGCCAAATAGATCAGTACGTGGAATGTACGAGCATGTAAGGGGAATTCTAAAACATAAGCATAAGCTTGAACTTGATAAAAAGGAAACATACTTACCTCTTCTCATACTCACTGAACTTAACTCAATCTCAAGGATACTCAAAGGTACTCAAACTTACTCAACTTAGAAGTACTCAAGGATAAGATACTCAACTCAATGAAATAAGACTCGACTAAAAAACATGGTACTCAACTCAGTGAATTATAGTCCAACTCAACTCAATGAAAGAAGAATCAACTCAATAATAAGATATTAAACTCTAGATTAGATACTCAACTCAAAATAAAGCAATAATAAAAGATGCAATATATGGAAAGCTTTTAAAACAATAGATATCAACTCAGTGTATTGAAAAATGCAATATTAGCTCAGTTTTTATGCAAGGATACAATATAAACTTTGTTTGTATATAAAAATACAAAAATAAACTCTGTGTATATAAGAGTACAAAATGTCTCTGTGGGAGTTTTCCTAACCGACAGCCATCATTATGAGCTATGTGATGATACAACGTCTGGTCCACGCTGCTAGAACTGTCCTATACCTTGCCAGGGTATAGAACCTTTCAACTAAGTGGATCCACTAGTCTATGCTAAAAAACACTAAGGAATCATCGAAAAAGTATGACCCTTTGTACCCACGTTGGCTACATGGTTTATGGAGACTTGAGTTATATGAACTCGTCCCCATATCGGTGCTCAATACTACTCCCAAAATATACTCAACTCATATGTCTAAAAATTGGTTTATGGAGACTTGAGTTATCTTAACTCTCTCTTGAATGTGAATTATGAATTCAAGAGTTATGGTTCATGATACGAAGGATCTCGTGATGATAAAGTAGACTCATGAATACATTCTCCTCATTCTCATACTCACTTTCTCGAGTCTTGAGACAAGTTATTAGAAATTGTAGAAGACTCCTCAAAAGACTCAAAGGGACTTTCTCAAAATGTTGAAAAGAACTCTCAAGACTTAACTCTTAGCTCTACCTTGAATTTGAATTATGAATTCAAGGTTATGATTTGTGATAGGAAAGATATCGTGATGAAAAGTGTTTTAGATAGTAGTCATGAGAAACGGTTGAAAAACACTATCTAGGGAACAAGTCCGCGACGCGGAGAGAAAAAATTTCACTTCTGAGGACCAGGTCCGCGTCGCAGACCTGAAACCTATTTCCTATCCGAGTTTTTCTTCCTCATTTTCTAACCCCAATTCGCCTAAATTCGATTCTTTTTCTTATTTTATCTTTAGATTCAAATATCCACTACATGTACACAAGTATCTAATCAAACACAACTGTAAGATCGACACGATTTCCTCAAGAACTCATCAATCTCATCTAAACTAAAAAATGAAAGCCAATTTCAAGAACACAATTCAAGAACATCAAACTTTCAACTTTCTAGAAAGAATTTCACCGAAATTAACATGATTGACGTGTGGGTGAACAAACCCAACACTATGAAAGTTTACATACCTAAAAGAACAATCTTCTTGAAGCAAATTGGAGGAAATCTTGAAAGATGAACCCTAGCCTTAGCGTTTCTTGAATTCTTTGAGTGTAGAATTTTAGGAGTGAATGAGAGGGTTTGATTTATGAAAACTAATTTTCTACACGTTTAGGGTAATTTAGATGACCTCCTAAGGGTTTTTAGGACCCAAATACCCTTTGAGAAATAAATTAAACGAGCTGGAAGTCGGAATAATTTTTTAGCAGTCAGTGAGGTCCATATTGGCTCCGTAACGCGTAGCCATCGCGGAGTTGCTGCCAGGTTTGAATGTCGTTAGTATATCAATCATAACTTTTTATTCAGAGATAGAAATTTAGCAAACTTGGTGGCGTTGGAAAGAGGACTTGAAGGGCTTTAATTTTACATTTTACGGGTCTCCTAACACATCATGTACTAAAAGCTATGGTCATTTTAAGTTGAACCTAAACTTAAGAAAAACTTAGGAATGACTTGAATGAACTCTCTTTAGTTCTTCTTGGAACTCAAGGTGATGCATCTAGTGACCTTAACACTTAAGAAACTTTAAATTCCTTGGTAAAATCTCACTCACCACGAAGAACGGTTCAAGTCTTAGTTCAAAAATTTTCTGGGGTGTTACATATATATTGTATATCCAAAGATGTCGCATATGTTTGATTAAAAATATTCAATTACCTATTAAAGATAAAAATAAAATTTAAATTATGATAATGTGTCGTAGTATCTATCCAAAGGAGAATTACCATTTTATCGCATTACTGAATTTACATTATTTTCTGATTAGTGAGCTTGTAAATCTATTTTACAGCTATTCCTCTTCATTTGCATGCTTCGTCTGTTACTGTGTTCAATGGATTGAACTTATCTGAATGGCATGAACAAGTCCAGTTCCACTTAGGTGTGTGATGAGTTCGAGATATCGACTCATTTAGGGCTTTGTCTTTATAGTATAAGTGTCCTAAAATGCCTATTTTATGCTCTAAACTGATGTTAAAGTGTTGATTTGCAACTATGAAGGCTAAGGAGCAAAGGAAGGACACTACTGGGCAAAAAGGAACTAACAAGCTGAAGAAGTGAAGAAACGTGATCTTGATGATCACTAAGACCACTCGGCAAACCGCCGAGTGGTTCTTTAGCTCGCTCAAAGTTCCAGCGTGCCAGCCCTGGGGAAGAACCAACTTGGCGACATGAATGGGCATTCGGTGAATTGCCGAATGACTCCACGATGACAACCTTGATCGCCCAAAGTTACTGGACATGGAGGACTGATGGCCAATGCAAATTGGCGATGGAAGGGAACAAAGGGCGGATCACCGACCTGTTTGGTGAGACGTGACTTATTTCGCCCAATGGCCTTTCAGGCAAAAAATTGGACAACTATAAATTGAAATTTTAAATGCAGAGACCGAGAGTTTTGATCTCCAAATTTGAAAGTTAGAGTTTTCTCTTAGTTTTTGAGTTTCCATCGTAGACTTTGAGGATTAATAAGCTTAACTTTGAGGATTTGCAAGTGGGTTTTTGAACTTAATTAATTTGGAGCATTGTAAAGGCTTGGAGACTTTTACACAGCTGATGGTTAATCTAGTTGGTAATTGTTTTTATCTTTTTATGATGTTTAGCTAAAACCCCAATTCTTGGGGTGTGATCATGTGATTATTGGGTTGAATTAGCTTATGAGTATTATTTTTTACTGATTTAAATGCTTAGTTGAAGTGGGTTTAATCATTAGCTGTGTTTTAATCTATGAATTGTAGTTGCAAATGTAATTCTAGTTTAGAGTTCTGGGATTGCTAAAGAAAGAGGTTTTAGAACCAAAGCTTTTGATTAATGATTGTAGTTGTTGGGTTGATATGAGTTCAACTCGAGAGCGTGAATCCTAAACTCGATGCTACCTATCTAGCTCGAAAGAGTAGGTGTATCAAGGTTTTGGGTTGTTTATATTGATAAGCTTGTTGAGGTTCGAGAGAACTCACTTGAATCGTAGTAGTTGTTTGAGGGAAAACTATTGCACTTATAGTCTAGCCTACCCACTGAGATTTCAACAATTCATTAGTAATTTCAATTACCCATATAGCGAAATTGGCTATAATTGATCACATCCCGAGAATTCCTCGTTGTTTCCCCTATTTTCGTATTTATTTTAGCTGTTAATTGCAAATCCAAACCCCCCATCTGACATTCGTTGTCAGCCACTTAGACTTGTTTGTATGTTTTTGATAATTTATATTCCTATAACTGTTTAGACCACATTTGCACTTCGTAATTAAATTCAAACATTGTACCACTCCCTGTGGGTTCGACCCCAACTCTTCATTGGATTTTATACTAGATAACGATTGTCTACATCTAGAATTGGAAGTGGTGTAATCTGAGTGTTAATCAAAATGGCGCCGCTGCTGAGGAGTGGTGTTATTTGAGAATTTTTAGACTAGTAGAATTCTTGTTTTTCTTAGTTTTAGTTTTACTAATCTTAGTTGTAGTTTTGTTTTGCTTGGCTGAAGACCAACACAAAGAAACAAAAATGGATGAGCACTGTGGATATCACACAGATCATCCTCTCCTGAAGCTATTGAACCTCAGGGATAACCTACTGACGTTCAAACAGGCAGGGGAGGAGACAATTTCGAAATTGTGGCTGAGATTCAAAGCAATTTTGCAGACGTGCCCATCTTATGGAATGCCCGATAAAACACTGCTGGATTGCTTTTATCAGGGTCTCGAACCGGAAAATAGAAGCATAGCTGGGCACCTTTTCGAAGGCTGAATGCTAAACCAACCCTATGAAGTCGTTGCAACACTACTTGATAAAATGGTTGAAACCAACAAAGAAGCCCAAAAGAAATATGAATGGAATAAACTGGTGGCATAAGTAGATGTTCTATCCAAACGGGTGATGGGATTGGAAGAGCAAGCCAGGGAAAAGGAAAAGAACTTCTCCCTTCGAGAGCATAATAGAGAAAGAGCCATGAGGGTGTGCAAAGTGACGATACCTCTTCACTCATCCAACAAAAACTTGACGAGCATGACAAGAAACTTAATGACATGAAGGAAAACATTGATATGCTAAACAAAGTAACTACTTCGAACTCCATGACCATTCAGCTGCAGGATGCTCAAATAACCCATTTGATGACGGATCACTATCCTCCGTTCGCCGAAGATTCACCTAATTACACCATGGGTAATTCCGAGGACGAAGAGTAGTCTTTGAATTATGTCGTGCCGCGACGTTAACTCAGGCACTGTTTGGGAGGCAACCCAAAACCCCATATTATCTTATATTTGCGTACTAGTAAACTAGTAGTGTCTTAGTTTTACAGATTGAAGTGTGGTAGGTATCAAAGTGGTGCAGAATGGTGAGCATCAGACCCCGTTGGCGAGTCGCTGAAGACGCCGGTGATCAATGCTATTTCGCCATTCGACTCAAGGCACCCTTTGAGCCTGGAGGCTGTAAAACTCGGCAAGCTCAGGAAGGTTTCGGTGATTATCCCACCTGATCGTTGACTCCGATGGTCACCGCTGTTTGAACAATCCACAGTTGCTGAGAAGTTCTGTAAAAATTTGTTTGGCGAAGCGCCGAATCACTCAGAAGTCAAGGCGTTGTCACCAAATGTGGACGAAATGGATAAGCTACAGGTCAATACACAAAAAGGTAGCTGATTAATCACTCGAGAGCGTGGGTTGAAGATAGGCGCAATGGAATGTTAAGAAATCCTGTACAGAGCTTGATGAATCACTCTACAATGCACCAAATGTCCCCAACATACCTTTTGCTTTACGAGACATTTGTTGAAGGACTCCAACTCGAACCAGCTGCCTAACCAGGATTATTCTCTAGCCCTATCTCTGTCTTTCTTTAATTTAACCTCTGGATTATTGTTATATATTTGTGGACAAATATTTTTTTTTATTGTGGTGGGGTGAGGCTCACCTTTATTTGCTTGCTATGGATATTTATGTTTTTTGTATATATTTGGGTTGTCTGTTTAACATGGTGCTTTATATTGTTTTCGCGATTGCTCAAGCTTATGGCTTCTTCCTGATTTTAATTGATTGCAAATTTTTACCCTTTCAAAAAATTATTATGATTTTTCAAAATTTTTTGCCACGGCTTGTGTTGAAAGTGGTTGTTCTCATACAAATTTAAGTCTCAGTTTCATTCAATACCAATGACTTAAATAGTGCTCTCAATTGAACGAACATGAGTGTACGACTACGATGAGGCCAAATGAAGTTGCATAGACAATATGTGAAATCTTTGCATTTCGTTGTGATTAGCCATTTATCGAATTGATTCTCTTGTAATGACTGTTGCACACTAGCGAAAATGTGTAGTCTTGTTTGACTTAAGTGACGATGCCTTGTGTGATAAGCTTACTTTGAACCTTGAATGAATAAACCTAGAATTTTCCCTGTTAGTCTGATTGATTTAGTAAGGTGTGCTCTTGAAATGATCTTAGGCAACTTTAAAGAGTGTGAGCCAAATTTGACATATATCTCTTTTGTGGCCTACCCGTGAGCATGTGAAACTCTCTTGAACACCCTTTGAGCCTTACCTTTCTTTGGAAGAACCTTAATGCACCCTAGACCTTACTTGACCCACTACCTATATTCCTCTTGATTTGTGGTTTAGCAAATAGCCAACTTAGGCCAAAAGCCTAAATTGGGGGTGTGGTGAAAAGGAAAAGGAGAAGTCAAGAAGTACAAAAAAAGTCCCCCTTAACCCATGGTGTTGCAGAACAATGGAAACCCTTCACAAAAAAAAAGATTTTTTTTTTGTGGAATAAAGTACAAAAGAAATCGGGTTTCCAAGCAATCCATGGAGGTGAATTAAAATATGACTTAGAAGCACTAGAAAAATAATTGATAAAGAAAAAGAAGGGAATGCCTTGAGACTACCACATCTTACGAGGGAAAAGTCACTGAGCCTAAATGACCATACCTTTACACTCATCCCCATTACAAGCCTTAGAAATACCTTTTTCATCTTGAGTGAGCCGAACAGAAGATCGATTGGAAAATTAGGGCAAGCCTATGGGTGAAAACATGCATTGTGTTCCTCTTTTTGAGTATGAGCGTTGCACCTGATTCCTGATTTTTAATTGATTAACCTCTTTGTGTGAATAAGGAATCAGTCTTTATGTGAGGGCATTTAAATACTTTTTGTTGAGCTTGAACTTGCACAAGTAGCAAGTATTGCGAGCATGAGAATCTTTGGTAATGGTGTCACAACTTGAATCTTTGAGTACACAATTGATCTTTGCATGAGTAATTTGAGTTTTGTTGTGTATATTCATGATTTCGTCTTGTGTAGCACTATTTGAGACATCTTATCTGAACTGCTGAACTTGAGTTTACTTGAGGACAAACAAAAGTTTAAGTTTGGGGTGTTGATGAGTCCAAAAATTGGACTCATTTAGGGATTTATTTTAATAGAAATAGTGTCCTCAAATGCTTATTTATTCTAAATATCTGATGAAAATACTTAAGTTTCAGGTATTTGATGTTTTGGTGGAAGCATAGACATTTAGGTGCAAAAAGGAACAAAAAGGCTGAAAAGAACGAAGAAGCTGAAGCTTGAGCATCGCCAAGCACTTGGCGATTCGCCGAAAGGATGCACTCTGCCTTTTGTTCCAGTATGCGAAGCCTTGAAGGAGCAGGATAAAAAAGGTGATGAAAGGAGCAGTCGACGTTTCACCGAAAAATTCCGCGAAGCAGTACTATGTCTCCCAATGACACAGAGCACGACGATGCTAAAGGTTAGTGCAAGAAGGCGATGAACTACACCAAACAGCGAATCACCGAGTTAATCGGCGAATCGCCAAGTTAATCGGTGATTCCGACTAACCTCGCCGAGCGATCCGCCAACACTATTTTCTGAAGTCTATAAGTACCAAACTCTTTATTAATTTTAAGGGACTCGAACCATTATTATAATTTACACAATAGAATAGTACTTTTTGGAATATTTTCTCTCAAGTTTGGAGAAGGTTTTTTTTGGGAGACTTGAAGAAAGAAGGATTTCATCTTCCCTAAGTTAGAAGTGGGTCTTCTCCATTCTTCTTCCTTTGCTTAAATCAAGGTTTAATTCCTTATACCCATTTGATTTTAATATCATTTTAGGTGTATTTTGTTATTTCTTGATGTGTGGCTAAAATCTCCCATTCTTGGGGTGTGATTTAGCAAATATGTGTTGATATTATTATTGGGTCTTGCTTGCTGATAGGTAGATGTATTTGAATGGTGATTTCACCTAGTGGTTGTGCTTTAATTTAATGGGTTTTGTAGTTGCAAATACAAAACCACCCATGTGATTTCGGCTTTCCCGAGAGGGAGGTTGCAAAACCAAAACCGCTAGACTGATGGCCTAAGGAGTGGGTCAACATGAGGTTTAGCCAGAGAGGGTGAGCCTTAGTCCCATATCCTAACACTCAGCTAGAAAGAGTGAGTGGGGTAAGACATAGGCTGGCCTTCATGCGGCAAATGGGTGTCCGAGAAGAACGCATTTGAAACGGGGTAAGTTGCCCGAGAGGGAACTTATTTCCATCTAAAGCTTAGCCTAGTCACTATTATCTTGCAAATTTCCTATCGAAAGCATGTACCCAACGATTTATCTCAACTTGTATTGCGGTCACACCCCAAGAACTTCTCCCCATACTTGCTCTCCCTTTAAATTTTGTTGTTTTTAGCTTACCTGTGACAAAACCCCATTTGATATTTGACACTTTTGTGTCACCCCCTTTAATTTACTATGTTTTTACTCGTTAATGTCTTTAGCTACGACTAATTAGAACTAAATTTTATTTTTCTATTATTTCTCAAAACCACTCCCTTGGGACACGACTCCAACCCTTAGTTGGGTTACTATATTATCGACGATCGTAGACACTCGTACTGTATGTTAGTGTCGTTGGTCACGATAAGCATCAATTTCAATGACACTAACCTACGGTACGAGTGTCTACGATCGTCGATAATATAACAACCCAACTAAAGGTTGGGGTCGTGTCCCAATGGAGTGGTTTTGAGAAGTAATAGAAAAATAAAATTTAGTTCTAACTAGTTGTAGCTAAAGACATTAACGAGTAAAAACATAGTAAATTAAAGGGGGTGACACAAAAGTGTCAAATATCAATTGGGGGTTTTGTCGCAGGTAGTAAAAACAACAAAAATAACAAGAAAATCAAGTATGGAAAAAAGTTCTTGGGGTGTGACCGCAATACAAGTTGAGATAAATCGTTGGGTACATGCTTTCGATAGGAAATTTTCAAGATAATAGTGACTAGGCTAAGCTTTAGATGGAAATAAGGTCCCTCTTGGGCAACTTACCCGGTTTCAAATGCATTCCTCTCGGACACCCATTTGCCGTATGAAGGCCAGCCTACGTCTTACCCCACTCACTCTCTCGAGTTGAGTGTTAGGATATGGGACTAGGGCTCACCCTCTTGGGCTGAACCTCATGTCGACCCACTCCTTAGGACATCAGTCTAGCAGTCTTTGTTTCGCGATCTCCTTCTCGGGCAAGCCGAAAACAGATGGGTGGTTTTGTATTTGAATCTACAAACCCATTAAATTAAACCACAACCACTTGGTGAAATCACCATTAAAATACATCTAACCTATCAGCAAGCAGGACCCAACAATAATATCAACATATATTTGCTAAATCACACCCCAAGAATGAGGATTTTTAGCCACACATCAAGAAATAACAAAATACACCTAAAATGATACTGAAATCAAATGGGTATAAAGAATTAAACCTTGATTTAAGCAAAGGAAGAAGAATGGAGAAGATCCACTTCCAACTTGGGGAAGAAGAAATCATTCTTTCTTTAAGTCTCCCAAAAAAAACCTTCTCCAAACTTGAGAGAAAATATTCTAAAAAGTACTATTCTATTGTGTAAATTATAATAATGGTTCGACTCCCATAAAATTAATAAAGAGTTTGGTATTTATAGACTTCATAAAATAGTGTTGGCAGATCGCTCGGTGAGGTTAGTCGGAATCGCCGATTAACTCGGGGATTCGCCATTTGGTGTAGTGCATCTCCTTCTTGCACTAGCCTTTAGCATCGTCGTGCTCTGTGTCATTGGGAGACATAGTACTGCTTCGCGAAACTATTCAGCGAAACGCCAACTGCTCTTTTCATCGCCTTTTTGATCCTGCTCCTTCAGGGCTTCGCGTACTGGAGCAAAGGGCGGAGTGCATCCCTTCGGCGAATCGCCAAGCATGCTTGGCGATGCTTAGGCTTCAACTTCTTCGTTCTTTTCAGCCTTTTTGTTCCTTTTTGCGCCTAAGTGTCCATGCTTCCACTAAAACTTCAAATACCTGAAACTTAAGTATTTTCATCAGATATTTAGAATAAATAAGCATTTGAGGACACTATTTCTATTAAAATAAATCTCTAAATGAGTCCAATTTGTGGACTCATCAACACCCCCAACTTAAAATTTTGCTTGTCCTCAAGTAAAACTCAAGTTCAGCAGTTCAAATAGGATGTCTCAAATAGTGCTACACAAGACTAAATCATGATTATATATAACAAAACTCAAATTACTCATGCAAAGATCAACTGTGTACTCAAAGATTCAAGTTGTGACACACCATTACCAAAGATTTTCATGCTCGTAATACTTGCTACTTGTGCAAGTTCAAGCTCAACAAAAAAGTATCCAAATGTCCTCACATAAAGAATGATTCCATATTCACATACAGAGGTTAATCAATGCAAGATCAGGAATCAGATGCAACGCTCACACTAAAAAAGAGGAACAAAATGCATGTTTTCACCCATAGGCTTGTCCTTATTTTCTAATTGATCTTCGGTTCGGCTCACTCAAGATCTAAAAGGTCTTTCTAAGGCTTGTAATGGGATGAGTGCAAAGGTATGGTCATTTAGGCAAATTGACTTTTTCCTCGTGAGATGTCGTATTCTCAAGGTATTCCTTTCTTTTCCTTTGTCAATTATTTTTCTTGTGCTTCTAAGTAATTTTTTTATTCACCTCCATGGATTGTTTGGAAACCCGATTTATTTTGTACTTTATTCCACAACTTTTTTTTTGGAGGGGTTCCATTATTATGCAACACCATGGGTTAAGGGAGACTTTTATTGCACTTCTTGACTTCTCCTTCTCCTTTTCACCACATCCCCAACTTAGGTTTTTGGCCTTAGTTGGCTATTCTCTAAACCACAAATCATGAGGATTATAGGTAGTGGGTCAATTAAGGTCTAGGCATCAAGGTTTTCCAAAGAACAGTAAGGCTCAAAGGGTGTTCAAGATTGTAAGGCTCAAAGGGTGTTCAAGATTGTTTCACACACTCACGGGTAGGCCACAAAAGAGGTATATGTCAAATTTGGCTCACACTCTTCAAAAGTTGCCTAAGATCATTTCAATAGCACACCTTACTAAATCAATCAGACTAATAGGACAAATTCTAGGTTTATTCATGCAAGGTTCAAAGTAAGTTCATCACACAAGGCATTGACACTTGAGTCAAACAAGACCACACACTTTCGCTAGTGTGCAATGGTCATGACAAGAGAATCAATTTGATAAATGACTAATCACAACGAGATGTAAAAAGTTCACATAATGTCTATGCAACTTCATTTGGCCTCATCATAGCCGTACATTCATGTTCGTTCGATTGTAAGCACTATTTAAGTCATCGGTATTGATTGAAATCGAGACTCAATTTTTTGCAAAAAAACAACCACATTCAACATATGTGAGGTGGAAGAAATGTGCGAAAAATTTAAAATTTTTCGAAAGGATCAAAATCATTTTGCAATAAAAAATAAAGGAAGCCATGAGCTCAAACATCCACAGAAAAGCAATATTTAACACGATAATAGCTCAAAGCTCCCAATGCATAAGCAAAAACACGAGTCACAAATAGCATACAAAAGGTGGGCCTCACCTCACCACAAATAAAAACAATTTGTCCTAAATGCAAATAACAAAATATTCAGCAGTAAGAATAAAGAAACTCAGAGCGGAAGGTAAAGAGAGAGGGGTCATGTTTATGCATTCGCTTCATCTGCCTGTGCATTGGTGTTTGATGCATCAGCTTGATATAAAACAATAGCTTCCGAAGTGTTTCCATTCTGGGTTGCATTGTTTTCATTTGTCTTAGCTTCTGGAGTGATGTTTGCCTCACCCATTCTATCAACATCATGAGCCGCCAAAAAGGAATCTATGGCTATGTAGAATCCGCGTCTCTACGGAGGAATGGTGGGATCAATAAGAATCCTCCTTCTAGCTCTATCTTCCTTGGTATATTTCCTTTGTCTGGCTAGCTCTGCTTTCTTTTCATCTTCTTTAAACTCATGTGCTCTTACGTTCCGGGGTGGTTCATTTCTCCCTGCGACTTTTGGTCTAGCCATTTCTGCAAAGACTTCGAATACAAGTTAGACAGTAATTTAAACAGTAGAATGGAGGGTTCCAAGTGCAAAATTGTTTCGCCAAACTAGTTGGTGAAGTGCTTATCTAGCCAGGCTATTCGCTAAAAGTGATGTAAGAATTATACAAGGGAGCAGACAAAGGGCGAACATAGGGTCTTTCGGTGAGTCACCGAGTGCGGCTTGCGATTTAGACTTACCGCCTAAAGCCATAGATCAATCAATACTTATAGATCAATCGATACTTATAGCATCCAGTCAAAGGCGAAATGAGGACATTAGGCAAACCGCCGAGCAATTCAGCGAGTTTTGTTCATCTCGCCGAGCAGCTAAACGTGTCTATTTTCAACCCATTTCTTTCAAATTTCACCCCGCAACCCAGATAATGCAATTTAGGAAAGTTTGAAAGTTAGAGTTTTCTCTTAGTTTTTGAGTTTCCGTTGTAGACTTTGAGGATTTCTAAGCTTAACTTTGAGGATTTGCAAGTGGATTTTGAACTTAATCAATTTGGAGCATTGTAAAGGCTTGGAGACTTTTACCCAATTCATGGCTAATATAGTTGGTAATTGTTTTTATCTTTTTATGATGCTTAGCTAAAACCATATTCTTGGGGTGTGATCAAGTGATTGTGGGTTGAATTAGCTTATGGGTATTGTTATTTACTGATTTAAATGCTTAATTGAAGTGGGTTTAATCATTAGCTGTGTTTTAATCTATATAGTGAAATTGGCCAACAATCGATCATATCCCAAAAATTCCTCTCCATATTGTTGTTTCCCCTATTTTTATATTTGTTTTAGCTGTTAATTTCAAATCCAAACCCCCCATCTGACATTCGTTGTCAACCCCTTAGACTTGTTTGTATGTTTTTGATAATTTCTATTCCTATAACCGTTTATACCACATTTGTACTTTGTAATTGAATTCGAACGTTGTACCACTCCCTGTGGGTTCGACCACAACTCTTTGCTGGGTTTTATACTAGATAACGATTTTCTACACCTAGAATTGGAAGTGGTGTAATATGAGCATTAAACAGTGTGATGGATCTTGACTTGGCTCTGCTGAATGACAAACCTACTGCCATTACTGATAAATGCAGTGAGGATGAGAAGTCTTTTCATAAATCACGGGAACGCTCTAACATATTAAGCATTTTGTTCATGCGAATGACGGTTGCTAACAACATCAAGAGTACTATTCTAAAAATAGAAAGTGCCAGGGAATACTTGAAGTTTGTGGAAGAACATTTTCGTTTTGCTGATAAGTCTCTCGCTGGTACACTAATAGATGAACTCACGACTATGAAGTTTGATAGGTCGCATAGTATGCAGAATCATATAATCGAGATGACCAACATTGCAACAAGACTTCAGACCTTGGTAATGAAAGTGGATGACACCTTCTTGATTAAGTTCATTTTGAACTCATTGCCTCTTGAGTATAAACCATTCCAAATTAACTATAACACTATTAAGGATAAGTGAGATGTTAGTGAATTGTCCAATATACTTACTCAAGAAGAGTCAAGACTTCAGAATAATGGAGGTCATTTCATTAACCTCATGGGTCAAGGAGCTGGTAAAGGACTTAAAGTGAAGGCCAACAAGTTTAAGAACAAGAAAGAACCTGCTAAAGTTCCACATGATGCTCATAAGGAACTCATGGCTAATGTGTATCGTTTTTGTAAAAAAGAAAGGACACTATCAAAAATATTGCTAGAAACTTAAAACTTGGTTTGAAAGAAATGTATCCGTAGTGATTTTGTATGTTTTGAATCAAATTTAGTAGAAGTTCCTAATAATACATGGTGGCTTGATTCTGGTGCAACTACTCATGTATCCACTATGTTGCTGGATTCACTACGATCTAAACTACAAATCCAAATGAGGATTTCTTGTTCATGGGAAATCATATGAAGGCTCAAATTGAAGGCATATAGACTTATCAGTTGATCTTCAAGACTCGACATCACTTTGACAGACTCTTTATGTTCTTTTAGTTTCTAGGAATTTGATTTCTCTTTCAAAATATGATGTTTCTGGATCTGATTTTAAGTTTGGACATGGATATTTCAATTTATATAAGATTAATGTTATTTATGGTTATGGTGTTCTTATTGATGATTTATATAGATTGAAACTCGATAATAATTTTTCTGAATCCCTTCTACTATTCATCAAAATATTGGAATTAAACGTAGTTCACTAAATGAAAGTTCTACTTATTTGTGACATAGAAGTTTGGGTCATGTATCCAAAGAAAGATTAAAAAAGATTAGTAAAGAATGAGATTCTTCCGAATTTGAATTTTGCTGATCTTGATATATGCTTAGATGCCACAAGGATCTCTCAGCTTCTTGAAATTATACACACTGATATTTGTGGACCCTTTGATGCTCCATATTTTGGTGGAGAAAAATATTTTATCACCTTTATTAATGATTTTTCACGTTATGAATTTATCTATTTGTTGAAAGAAAAATCTCATGCATCAGACATTCTCAAAGTGTACATTAATGAGGTTAAAAGACAATTAGATAGGAAAGTGAAAATCATTAGGTCAAATAGAAGTGGTGAATATTATGGAAAATATAACGAATCAGGATAATGTCCAGGTCCATTTGCAAAATTTCTTGAAAAACATGGCATATGTGCACAATATACTATGCCAGGAACACCTCAACAAAATGGTGTTGCAGAAAGGCGTAATCGAACACTTATGAATATGGTTAGGAGTATGATGAGTAATTCGTCATTACCCAACTCATTGTGGATATTTGCTCTTAAAACCGATATATATTTATTAAACAAGATTCCTAGTAAAGCATTTCCAAAGACCCCTTTTGAACTGTGGATCGGAAGGAAACATAATTTCAGACACCTGCATGTTTGGGGTTGTCCAACAGAAGTTAGAGTTTTAATCCACATGAAAAGAAATTAGATTCTTGAATAGTAAGTGGTTACCTTATTGGTTATCCAGAGAAATCTAAAGGGTATAGGTTTTACCGTCCAAATCATAGTACAAGAATTGTTGAAACTGGTAATTCAAGATTTTTTGAGAATGGTGAAGTTAGTGGGAGTGTTGAACGACAAATTATGGAAATTAATGAGGTAAGGGTAAACATTCCATTGCCCATGAATGTACTCCACACCAATAATAAATGTTGTTCCTTGATGTTTGCATAATCAAGACAAAACTTCCGATGCAAGTGTTTACGATCATGCAATAGTATAGTAACTCAACCAAGGGTCGGGATCAAGTCCTAATACGTTCAAATTATACCTCCCTAAAGAAGCATAAGCGATCGTTATCAAGTAAAGAACCCAACTTGTAGGTTGGGGTCGATCCCACGAGGAAAATGGTCTAGACTTAACTTTAACCAACAATTATATTCGTTTGGTCAAATTACTTCCAGAAACAAGTAATTAAAGGGGGGATTTTGTGAAACAAATTGTAAGAATTCAGTAAATAATCAGTAAACAAAAGTCAATTTTGGTTGTTATCAAGATGAGAAAATCAATTAGGGTATATGTGTTCCCCACAAGCTCATAACACAGTAATCCTAGTAATTGCAATCCTTTCCTAGTGTACTACATGCAAAATGATAAGTTAGGTATCACTAAATCCTTGGTCCGGCATCTAGAGAATTCCACCCCGCACCTTGGTCCGGCTATGTGTGTATAATTTACTAACCCTTACCTTTACTTCATATTAGACATCACATCGATATTTGTCTTAGTTATTACTTCGCACCAATCGACACTAGCCTATTAGATAGTATCACACTAAATCTATGTTGATAATTATTTTCTTGTTGATTACCTCCTTGGTCCGGCAAGTAGCAACAAGGCGAGTTCTAACGCGTGCACTCGTTAAAAAGACTTCTAAATGAAAGAATTATCAATGCATGCAACAACACTATTCAAGAATTGCTTAGTTACTATTCATACTTTGTTAATCGCTCATGGTTCCCACAACCCTAGTTTTGGAGTTTAGTTACCCATAATCATATGAACACAATTCATTATTTTAGATGAAAGAAATATGAACTTACGTAAGAAGAATAATAAACCCAAAACTTCAACTTGAATTGCAACACCAAAATCTTCAAAACGAACTTAGGAAATTAAGAATTGCTAAAATTGCAAGTTAATCTCCCAAGTCAAGAACTAGAACAAAAGTAATAAAGTCTAACCCCAAAAAACGAGGTTTAAATGCCCTATTTATAGAAAACAAGTCCTAAATTAAAAGGGAAACAAAATAAGGAAAGTTTGTTCAGGCACGCGTCTTCATTCCACGAGACTGACTCACGGACCGTCAATGGATCTATTGTCCTTGAGTCCTTTCCATCAACCAGGACTTAGAAAATATTTTCAACTTCTAAAAATCAGCTTATCTGAAGCAAACAACGGAACTGTAGTACAGACCGTAGATCGATCTACGGTCCGTCAATCCCCCTCCGTAGCTCCACACTTAGAATATTCAAAAATCAGGTACTGGAACCCTCACAGTATCAATCTACGGATCATCAGTACGGTCCGCAGATCAATCTACGGACCGTCAATGGTCACCGTGGTTCCACAGTTGGTCAAATTTCCCTGATTTTCCTTCCATGCCTTGCCTGCTGATCTACGACCACCATCTACAGAGCGTCAATGGACTTACGGTCCATAGATCACCTCCGTAGATGCCCTTTTCTGCATTTCTTTCAGCTGTCTCTTTACTTCCGCGCCTGAACATCCTTCCTGCAAAATATGATAAAAACAGATAAAAACCAATACAAAAAGGCCATGGACACACACAACTTGTAAGTGAAATGTATTAGAATTACCGTAAACTCACGGTATATCAACACCCTTAACTTAAATTCATTGTTTGTCCTCAAGCGACGCACTAAGACTCTAAACAACACTTGTATAGAAGCAAGCATTTCAAGCACAAGCAATCACATGGTTCTCTGTCCCACTCACTTTTTGGGTGCAAAATTTGTTCTCTTAGACTCGACAAGCTAGTTCATGCAGATCAAATCATGACAACGATCGATGAAACAACACACAACATACACTGTTTTACTATCACCAAAGTATCAACTTTTCGACAATGTAACTAGTGCCCTTACTTCAAACGAAATCCCTTATCTTTCACACAATGACTGTTAATTTGAGTACAAGGATTCATTCAACACTCACACTCAAAAATAATTTTCAAGTACAGTTAGTGCTCAGTACCATAGGCTTGCCCTTATTTTCACTGCTTAGACTCTCCAAACTAGACTCTAGGATCACTATAGGACTTTCTTGGCTTGTAACGTAGGCTCAGGGTCAGGTGTTGTACATTTTGGGTACTTCTTAGTGACTTTCTGCCTTCCTTGACATTACACTAGACTTTCAACCTCTTTTTGCCTTATTTTTGCCATCCTACTGTTGTACCCTCTTTCCCTTGATTTTCTTCAACCATGGATGTGACTTTAGACTTTGTAGCTCTTTATTATTATTATTATTATTATTATTATTATTATTATTATTATTATTATTATTATTTTACTTTTTCTTGCATTTTATTCTTTTCTTTAGCTTTCAACAAGTCACATCATTTCCTCTCTTTTTCAACATCAAACTATTTTCATACCCGTTGTTCTTTCGGTTTCCTCTTTCATAGCCACCCTCAACTTATTAATTTTCCATTGGTTGAGGTGCACAATACCCGATGTTGGGCCAGGGCCAAGATTGAAGTTACTTTTTTACATTAGCCACCCTCAACTTAGGCTTTTAGCCTAAGTCAAGGTGTACATGTCCAAGGAAGGATCAGGGCCAACATAGTCGATTATGGGAAGGTGAGTTCGGGGTTTAGAAATAAATGGTCTAATTTTAGGCTCAAAGCATTTGGATCAAATGGAGCATTTATTTCATTTGGTTGGATCCTTCTTTTAGGCAATTTGTGGACTTATCAGAACAAGGGCCTATGATCACTTCCTAGCCTCTACAGTGAATTGTCTTAGTAGGACTAACCGGGCAAGTTCTAGTTATGCAAAAAAACTGTTTGGACAATCAACTATTCTCACACACTCTTGGCACGTAGTTTCATTATCAGATTACCTAGTTCAAGTTTCAGCCTAAGTCATGCCATCACGTTGATTCATTATCATGTCATGCTCAGAGCCAACCCATTCAACTTATCTTAGCCTATAAATTCTAGCGCACATCACAAAGTTTGGACGGGTATCACTTTTCATAAGCCATCATGCTTCAGTATGTTTCATGCTTCTAACATATGATCCTAATACATGCCGGTTCAACAAAAATTAAACAGTCTCGTGCGGAAAAAGAACACAGGCAAAAAAACCCCAAGGAGAGGATTTATGAGTTAGGTTACTCAGACTTCACCCTATCACTCACAATCCATTTACCCTACCCCCAACAAAAATAGATGTGATTGTCCCCAATGCATACAAAAATAGTAAAAAATAATGGATTGGGTGAAGCAAACCTGTGTTTGTCCCCAATGCATACAAGTGGGTGGGTTCGATTTCCCAGAGCCCGCTGGAACCATACTTGGGTCACCGTCAGTACTGCCCACATCATCCATCATAGCACCCTCAGTAGTGCTCTCAATCACTCTAACCGCACCATCAGTGGTGCTCACAACGTCCCTCACGACAGGCGGGATCTTTACAACTGGGGCAGAACTCGATGCCCCTGCAATACTCTCACGCACCCTCTGTTGGCGCAACTCTTCATCTAAAATCGATGCCTTCCTGGCCTCCTTATCCTACCTACGTTGTCTCTTTTGGGTTTTTTCCTCCTCTGTGCGACTAGAACAGTGCTTCTTACCTTTGGTATGTGTAGGCTCTGGCCCCTCCTCGGCGGTCCCACTGAATAAAGCATCCAGCACTGTATCATCAGCCAACGTAGTAGGTTCAACCTGAGGCTCAACTGTAGAGGTGGCAAGAATGGCATCCATCTCGTCCCGGAGACTGGCTAAGTCGGACTGTAAAGAGGATAGATCTATGGTCGGGGCTGGTCGCTCGATGATTCACAATTCAAAGACATCGAGACGCTTATTAACAACCTAGATCTTCCGATCCTTCATGCTCTCCATCATTCGCTCCATTCTGGCCTCGGACTCGGCTATCGATTTTTGCATCCAAGGCTAGATGTGATGCAGCAGTGTGGCCATTTGAGCCTCTAATTTCTGTACTCTGGCCAACAGGACAACAACAACTCTTAATGGTGGTGTGGACCGGGATGATCTAGAAGCCCTACTAGCGGCCTGGGAAGAGGAGGCTGGGATAGTATCGGTGTGATCCTGTATAATGGGGTCAACGCCTTGTGCCTACCCCACCGTATCTGCAAGATATGCGCCTAAGAGAGGTACCTCAACCTGGGGCATTCTGCGAGGTGCCGCCACATTTGCCTCATCTTGAATGAGGCCTATATCCAAAGTCCCTGTATGGTGGATCAACCTATCAAATGCCAGATCGGCACTCCAGAGTCCCTGCACAATTGGAAAATCAAACATGGAAAGGGGTAAGTAGTGGAGGTCTTGAATGCTCTCTCATGAATCTCTGCCAGCAGCATGCGGGCAAAGTCAATCTCCAATCCTGCTACCAATGCTGCAATTATGACCGCTCTGTCCCATGTGAGTTGGTTGTCAGCTTTTGTAGGCAATACCCTATTACTCACCAACAACCAGAAGAACTTGGCCACAAAATTTAATGTGGTCTTTCGAATACCCAATCGTGGTGTGGCGACCCACTCTGCACGCTTGCCATCTGCAACAATGTACTAAGCCAACCTTAGTATAACAACCTCTCGCAACTCAGCATTCCTCTGGAAAGCACCGTTTCACACGATGTCCCAGCTGTAATCAAACTCCGTTGTGTTTAGTGACCAATAGTGACCCGTGGTAGGACCATAGAGAAAGTAGCTGATGAGGGCATGTGATATGTCCACCGGACAACCTCAGACCATAGTGGAAGTGAGAGGGTCCTGGGCTATGGGCTTTGACTGCTTGGAGATCGAACCACAGAGAGTGGCGACATAGGAGGCGTAGAACTCCCGTACAATCTCCTCACTATAAGTCCCTGGGTCTCGAACCATCCAGTCACACTTGTGAAGGTTAAAAAGCCGATGGATGTCGAGGACAGTGTGCAAGCTCCCTGTGAGGACTCTGCGCTCCTCTATAATAAGTCGGGCCATCTTCTCTTTGTCATTTTTCATCTTGGCATCTCGATAAATTTGCCATTGGCCCTCAACGTACCGTCTGTTTGGCTCGCCGGCCATTGGAGTAAGGTCCTCATTCCTTGGTACGGGTACTGGCTCTGAGCTAGTGGCCTCATCAGATGAGGCTGCCTGTTCATTCTGGCCAGACCCTGTGGTTGACTTGACATTGGACTCTGAAGCATGGGCAAACTCAGACCCTGAAGCATGGCTAGACTCAGAGCCTGACGCATGGGCAGACTCGAAGCCAGACGTAGACCCAATAGCTGAACTGGAAGCAACCCCAGTTGGTGACCCAATCAGTGTGTGCTCTTCATCAGACTGGGAGACAGTGACTACGTTGGGAATCACCTTCCGGGGGGTGGCTCTTGTGGCTCGGGGTGCAGTAGGAGAAATCCTTATGTTGGGAGGAACGTATGCTGGATCTTTTTTTGTGTTAGTGTCCTCATCGATTAACCTGAAGCTAGGAGCCACATATTTTGAGTTGCCCTGTTTTGAGTAAGTGAATAGCTTCTTGGGTGCCATAGTACCTGTGGAAGCGATATTAGTGCCAAAACTAACTATAAACACACTCAAAAAAATTTATAACTAAAAACGAATAGTAACAAAGACCCAATTTTCTTTTTCAGACAGTGGCTATAGTGGTCATCCACGGAGGGGACCTACGGTCTGTAGACTGATCTACTGTCCGTGGAACCCTTCCGTGGATCAGAGGACCAATAATATTGGTCTCAGATGGAAACCACAGATGTACAAAATGGTTCGTAGATTGATCTACGGACCGTAGTCCACATCCGTGGTTGCACACTTGGTGAAATTTTCAAGTGCATCCACCCACGAACCTAATCTATGGTCCATAGACGGGTATCGTGGTTGTGACCTGTGCCAGGTTTCAACCATTCTTTATTTTCAAGCCCACATCTTAGACCATTTTCAACAACTTCCTAGTCTAACCATGCATTTCAACAATTAATCATGCTAGTTTGTCATTCTCAGGATTCTGCTTAATCATTTTAACCAGTGTTTAAGACAAACTTTGGAAACCTAAGTCGAAACTTACATTTAGACTTATAATCACATACAACAAGGCAACAAAATCACTACCTATCGTTCCAAGGGTATTGTAGCTTCCAATTTTATCATGCAATTTCATCTAACAATTACCCAAGATCAAGACCCAATCCCTGACTTTCTTTAATCTATCAATGAATCGAAATTCAAAGTGAAGAGAAAGTCTATTACCTTACAGCAACGTGAATGGGGTGATTTTGTGATGACAGATGCTTTCAAGGCCAAAAACCACCTCTTCGTTACTGACCCAAACACCAGACCCTTTTGTGGAATATGGAATGAGTAGTATTCGGAATGGAAAGGAATCATGGGAATTATGGGAGAATAGAAGGGATGATTTTATGGGGGATTTAGGGGAGTGATTTAAGGAGTTTGGGAAGTTATGAAACGGTTTGGGGGTAAATGGAGGGAAGTGGAATGATTTAAAATTGGGAGATTTTAAATAAGGGGGTCCAGGTCAGGTCAGACAGAATTTGGGTTTTGGACCCACGAGACCCCGTCTACGATCTGTGGGTCGATTTATGGTCCGTAGATTGGGACCGTAGATCACTCTTACACTTGGTAAAATTTAGGAGCTTAACTAGGATCTATAGACACCATCCACGGTCCGTTGATAGATCGACGGACCGTCGATGGGGTCCGTAGACCTCTGCACCAGACATTTTCTGCAGATTTTGCATAGCATACTTGCACATGTAGCAACCATTAGGCTATTCTTTTTACATTTTCTAGACACTTTTTAGACATGGACTTTATGCTAATTCTAGCCAACACTACAAAAAAAAACTAAAACACCTATCTAAATTAATACAGAGAATCAACTAAACACAGAAACTGTTAGATGGAAAACAAAAACCTATCATTGGCTAGATTGTACTTCTTGGGTTGCCTCCCAAGCAACGCTTGATTTAATGTCGCGGCATGATGCAGACCTCTTGATTACTCAGACTTCATCAAGATGATATGCCTCCACAACTTCTTGCACACTTTCTGTGTTTCCCAGATAGATCTTGATGCTTTGCCCGCTAACCATGAACCTTGTTCCGTCACTGTTCTCAAGCTCAACAGCTCCATGGGGAAGAACTTTTGTGAAAAAAAATGGCCCGGTCCATTTGGATTTGAGTTTGCCCGAAAACAAGCGCAACCTAGAGTTGAATAGATGTACAAGATCACCCACAACAAACTCCCGTTTTTCAATTATTTGATCATGATACCTCTTCATTTTCTCTTTGTACAAGGCTGAACTTTCATAAGCTTTTAGGCAAAACTCGTCAAGCATATTCAATCTTTGATTAGATGCGGCGCCCTAATCCAAATTTAGCTTCTTCATCGCCTACAAAGCCTTATGCTCTAGCTCTAGCGGTAAATGGCAAGATTTCCCATATACTAGTTGGTAAGGAGACATACCTATGGGAGTCTTGTATGCAGTGCGTTAGGCCCACAAAGCACCATCAAGTTTCCTTGACCAATCTGTTCTATTAGCATTCACAATCTTCGCCAAAATCTATTTGATCTCTCTGTTGGACACTTCAACTTGCCCACTAGTCAGCGGATGGTAAGGAGTGGCTACATTGTGGCGGACACCATATTTCTCAAGTAGCGCCTTGAACAACTTATTACAAAAGTGGGAACCTCCATCGCTGATAATAGCCCTCGGTGTACCAAATCTGGAGAAGATATTTTTTTTCAAAAATGCGGTGACACTTTTACCTTCATTGTTGGGAAGCGCAACTACTTCCACCCACTTCGATACATAATCAACCGTAACAAGAATATACTTCATCCCATGTGAACTCACAAATGAACCCATAACATCAATGCCCCATACATCAAACAACTCTATCACCAATATAGGATTCATAGGAAGCTCTTGCCTCTTTGAAATCCCTCATTCTCTTTGGCAACGATCACAAGACTTGGCGAAATCATGAGTATCTTGGTGGATAGTAGGCCAGTAGTATCCACACTGCAAAATCTTATGTGCAGTTCGAATACCACTATGATGCCCACCAACAGGCGATGAATGACATGCTTCAAGTACGCTCAACATCTCAATCTCGGGCACACAGCGACGAATAATCCCATCAGCACAACTACGATACAAGTAAGGCTCATCCCAAAAGAATTTCTTCACATCATGCATAAACTTTTTCCTTTGGTGAAAAGACAAATCCGGGGGCACAATATCGCTTGCCAAATAATTAGCAAAGTCTGCAAACCAAGGAATCAGATCATGAGAAGCAGCCAATACCTGTTCATCTGGAAATTCATCATTAATTTCAGCCCTCATCACCAAGCTTTATCATAGCCTTCCTTCAATCTGGACAAGTGATCGACAACTTGATTTTCGGTCCCCTTTCTATTATTTACCAGAAAATCAAACTCTTGCAACAACAATACCCATCTAATCAGCCTTGATTTCGCATCCTTTTTCATCATCAAATACCTCAATGCAGAATGGTCAGTATGCACTATGACTTTAGTACCAAGCAGGTAGGATCTAAATTTTTTGAATGCGAAAACCACTGCAAGAAGCTATTGTTCAGTCACAGTAATTCTTCTAGGCCACATTTAGAGCTTTGCTAGCATAGTAAATAGGATGGAGAATTTTCTCTCGCCTCTGTCCTAATACTACACCAAGCGTCACTCCACTCGCATCATACATTACCTCAAACAGTTGTCCCCAATCCAGTGAAATAATGATAGGTGCAATACCAACTTCTCCTTCAACTCTCCAAATGCTCTCAGAAAAGCATCATTAAAATCAAACTTATACTCTTTTTCGAGTAGTTTGCACAATGGATGTGCAATTTTAGAGAAATCTTTGATGAACCTCTTATAGAAACTTGTTTGCCCAAGAAAACTTCGAACTCCTTTTACAGAGATAGGTGGTGGAAGCTTTTCAATTAGTTCTACCTTTGCTCTATCAGCCTCAATGCCCTTCTCAGAAATCCAATGACCCAGAACTATCCCTTCTTTCACCATAAAGTGGCACTTCTCCCAATTCAGCACCAGATTGCAATTTTCACACCTTTTTAGTACCTCAGCCAAATGATTCAGACATCGATCAAAAGAGTCACCTACCATAGAGAAATCATCCATAAATACCTCAATAGTGTCTTCCACCATATCAGAGAATATTGACATCATACAATGCTGGAAGGTCGCTGGAGCATTGCACAACCCAAAGGGCATCCGTTTGAAGGCGAAAGTCCCATAAAGGCAAGTGAAGGTGGTCTTCTCTTGGTCCTCCGGAGCTATAAAATCTGATTGTAGCCCGAATAACCATCAAGAAAACAATATAAACCCTTACTAGCAACTCTATCTAACATCTGATCCATGAATGGCATATGGAAATGGTCCTTTTATGTCCAACCATTTAGCTTCTGGTAGTCCATGCAGACTCTCCATCCAGTCACGGGCCGCATCGGAACAAGCTCATTTCTCTCATTAGGCACCATAGTAATCCCACCTTCACCTTTCTTGGGCACACATTGAACAGGGCATACCCAACTACTGTTTGCAATGGGATAGATAACAGCAGTATCCAACCACTTGATGATCTCCTTTTTAACTACTTCTTGCATAGGTGGATTTAATCTTCTTTGGTGCTCAATACTAGGTTTGTGATCTGGCATGAGTTGGATTTTGTGGGAACAAATACCAGGAGGAATCCCAATAATATCCACAATATTCCACGCAATAGCTCGCTTGAACCTCTTTAACACAGCCACCAAGCACTCTATTTGTCTCACATTTAGATATGCCGCAATGATGACCAGCAAAGTGTTATCTCTGCCCAAGAATACATACCTCAAATGTTGTGGTAGAGCCTTAAGCTCCAATTTCGGTGCCTCCACAATAGATGGTCTCGCTGGTGGAGACTCACGATTCTTCATCTCTAATTCATACTTCTTTTATTTTGACCGATATTCACACCTATCTAGTGCAGCTACCAACTCATCGTACTCTTCAATACCATTACTATCGAAATTCATCATAACTGCTGTTAGTTCCTCAACACCAAGTCGCTCTTCAATTTGCACTTTTGTTCCACTCTCAACTCTAAAAGTTATAGCAGATAGCGTTTGAAGCTCACCACTCTGCTTCATGGACCTACATATATTGAAAGTTGTTTCTTCGTTGTTCAGTCTGAACTTCATCTGTCCCTTCTTCATATCAACTAATGCATGACCTGTGGCAAGGAATGGTCTCCCAAGGATGATGGGAACATCAAAATCAACCTCACAGTCAAGAATCATAAAATCCGCTGGAAAGATGAACGACTCCACTTTTACTAGCACATCATGGAGTACACCAATGGGCCTTTTCACGGTTCGATCGGCCATAAGTAGTTGCATCCTAGTAGGCTTTGGATCCCCTAGACCCAACTTCTTATAAATAGACAATGGCATAAGGTTGATGCTAGCACCAAGATCACACAATGCTTTAGCAAAGTGTAACAACCCTATAGTACATGGGATCGTGAAAGCACTAGGGTCTTCCTTCTTCTGCACATGAGATCTTGTAGCAATAGCGCTACTTTGCTGCAATCTATCATCATCTTCAAAACTCACAGACCTTTTCTTTGTCACTATATCTTTCATAAACTTCGCATACCCAGGCATTTGATCCAAAGCCTCTATCAAAGGAACATTGATGGAAAACTGCTTCAACATAGTAATAAACCTGTGATATTTACCATCTTCAGTCTCCTCACTAACCTTTGTGGAAAAGGTGGTGGAGGTCTAAGTATAGGGGCCACTTTATGATATATCTCCGTTTTTTTCTCTGTCACATTCTCAGACTCTTCCCTAACCTCTACCACATCATCTTCTTTTCTAATCTCAACATCCACCACAGACGGCATAGGTGGATCTATGGTTTATTTACCCCCTCAAGTAGTAATTGCCATACATGACCATCATTCTTTGGATTCTAGATGGTGTTGCTAGGAAGAGTGCTAGGTTGACGTGGGTTCACTTAGTAGACAACTGAGTCATCTGCTACTTAGATGCTTTATTGACACTGCATGGGCATCAACCTTTTGACCAATACCAGACAAGTCGTTTTCATCTCCTTCACATTCTCATCAGTTGCATCAAACCTTCTCATTATCTTATGCATCATATCTTCAATACGCGCCATATTGCCTCCAGCTTCCTAGTACAGTTCCAATTTTGAGGGGGAACATAGGGTCCAACCCGATCGTTTTTGTTGCCATAGTTGTTCCGGTTGTAGTTGTTGTCGCGATTGAAGTTCCCATCCCAAACATATTGACCCTCTCGGTTGTAGTTTCCATAGTTTCGACCTTGGTTTCATTGACCTTGGCGCCAATTTTCGTGTTGGATCCTTGGGTGTTTGGTCGAAAACCCCCCATCTGATCATTCACTGCATAAGCATCCTCTTCATAGTAACACTCTTCAACTGGTGGTGGTGTTCTAGTCAAGTAATTCACATCATTTACCTTCTCTGCACCTCCGCTCGCATGCTTCAATACCAACCCCAACTTGGTCCTCATCTGAGCCATCTCCTCACGAATCTCCTCTGCAAACTGGTTGTTCATAGCGTGAACGACAAATGTGTTTCTCCCAGTATCCAACCTCCTAGTGCTCCATGCTTTATTGTTGCGAGAGATCTTCTCCAATTTTTCTGCAATCTGCGCATATATGCACTCACCATATGATCCTCCAGCAATAGTATCAAGCACTGTTTATTATTGTCATCCTGACCTCGATAGAAATATTCCTTCAGCAACTCATCATCAATACAGTGATTCAGAACACTCTTACAAATGCAGTGAATCTGTCCCAAGAGCTACTCACAGACACTCCAGGTAATGCTACAAAATTATTGACCTTATCTTTGTGATTGAGCTTCTTGGACACTGGATAATATCTTGCTAAGAACACATCCTTCAGTTGTTCCCATGCATTTATTGAGTTATAAGAAAGCTCAGTGAACCATACAGCAGGATCGCCTGTCAGTGATAGAGGGAACACTAGCAACCCGATGACATACATATCCAAGTCTGGTCGACCCACACAGCTCTTGCAACCACCCTTAGCTTGGCTATGTAAGCTTGTGGGTCCTCCGATGATGAACCTGAGAATAAACCCTCGATGTAAGCATCTGCATCAAGCTACTGGTCACTACAAATGTGTGCCCTGGAGGCAAACGGGGTAGGACAAGAGGTCTATCTGAGTCAGCAATGTTTACGTTGCCCCTATAGTTGTCATGCAGTCGAGGGCCTGGTGGGCCATGCACCCTCACTACATCTCCCAATTGATTTTCAGCTAGAACCTGGTTGTCTCCCCCAACCACCCTCGGGGGTTGCAACTCAGCTTCATCACCTAGGTTGCCTCCGATAGGATTAACTTGAACTCCTTGATTGTTCATTCTTCGCAAAGTTCGGTTCAACTCTGGATCGTAAGGAGTAAGTGCTTCACTTGGCTCAGTGTGCTTGGCATACACTGGAGTAAGAACCTGAGAGAGAAAAAAAAGTAAAATTAGGAAATATTTGACCAAAGTTCAACAATGTAATTAAAATTAATCTAAAAGCCAATTTCCCCGGCAGCGGCGCCAAAATTTGATACGCTCAAATTACACCTCCCTAAAGAAGCATAAGCGATCGTTATCAAGTAAAGAACCCAACTTGTAGGCTGGGGTTGATCCCATGAGGAAAATGTTCTAGACTTAACTTTAATCAACAATTATATTCGTTTGGTCAAATTACTTCCAGAAACAAGTAATTAAAGGGGAAGATTTTGTGAAACAAATTATAAAAATTCAGTAAATAATCGTAAACAAAAGTCAATTTTGGTTGTTATCAAGATGAGAAAATCAACTAGGGTATATGTGTTCCCCACAAGCTCATAACGCAGTAATCCTAGTAATAGCAATCTTTTCCTAGTGTACTACATGCAAAGTGATAAGTTAGGTATCTCTAAATCCTTAGTCCGACATCTAGAGAATTTCACCCCGCACCTTGGTCCGGCTATGTGTGTATAATTTACTAACCCTTACCTTTACCTCATATTAGACATCACATCGATGTTTGGCTTAGATATTACTTCGCACCAATCGACACTAGCCTATTAGATAGTATCACACTAAATCTATATTGATAATTCTTTTCTTGTTGATTACCTCCTTGGTCCGGCAAGTAGCAACAAGGCGAGTTCTAACGCGTGCACTCGTTAAAAAGACTTCTAAACGAAAGAATTATCAATGCATGCAACAACACTATTCAAGAATTGCTTAGTTACTATTCATACTTTGTTAATCGCACATGGTTCCCACAACCCTAGTTATGGAGTTTAGTTACCCATAATCATATGAACACAATTCATTGTTTTAGATGAAAGAATTATGAACTTACGTAAGAAGACTAATAAACCCAGAAATTCAACTTGAATTGCAACACCAAAATCTTCAAAACGAACTTAGGAAATTAAGAATTGCTAAAGTTGCAAGTTAATCCCCAAGTCAAGAACTAGAACAAAAGTAATAAAGTCTAACCCCCCAAAACAAGGTTTACATGCCCTATTTATAGAAAATAGGTCCTAAATTAAAAGGGAAACAAAATAAGGAAAGTTTGTTCGGGCACGCGTCTTTATTCCATGAGATGACTCACGGACCGTCAATGGATCTACGGTTCGTGAGTCCCTTCCGTCAGCCAGGACTTAGAAAATATTTTCAGCTTCCAAAAATCAGCTTCTTTGAAGCAAATGATGGAACTGCAGTAATGACCATAGATCGATTTACAGTCCGTCAATCCCCCTCCGTAGCTCCACACTTAGAAGCTTAAAAAATCAGGTACTGGAACCCTTGTAGTATCAATCTACGGATCATCAGCAAAGTCCGTAGATCAATCTACGGACCGTCAAAGGTCACCGTGGTTCCACACTTGGTCAGATTTCTCTGATTTGCCTTCCATGCCTTGCCTGCTGATCTACGACCACCATCTACAAAACGTTAATGGACCTACGGTCCGTAGATCACCTCCGTATATGCCCTTTTCTACATTTCTTTCAGCTGTCTCTTTACTTCCGCGCCTGATAAAAAACACATAAGAACTAATACAAAATGGCCCTAGACACACACAACTTGTAAGTGAAATGTATTAGAAATACCGTAAACTCACGGTATATCAAGTCCCAAGGGAGTGGTTTTAAGAATTAATAGAAAATTAGAATTAGATTCTAATTAGTCATAGCTAAAGACATTAACAAATAAAAACATTGTAAATCAAAAGGGGGTGACGCAAGCGTCAATTAACAATTTGGGGTTTTTGTCACAAGTAAGCAAAAAATAGCAAAATTAACAAAGAAATTTGACAAATGAGAGGGGGATCATTGGGATGTAAATGGAATACGAGATAGACTAAATCATTGAGTACATGATTTGATAGAGAACTCGTAGAGCAATTTTGACTAGGCTAGACTTTAAGGGGGACAAGCTCTCTCTCGAGCAACTTACCCCGTTTCAAGTGGGTTCCTCTCGGACACCTGCTTGCCGCATGAAGAACAGTCTCCGCCTTAACCCACTCACTCTCTTGTGCTGAGTGTGTGGACATAGGACTTGGGTTCACTCTCTCGAGTTGAACCTCATGTTGATCCACTCACACTGGTCATCAATTTAGTGGTCTTAGTTTTACAACCTCTCTCTCGAGCAAGCCGTAAACACATAAATAAACTTTTAGTTGCAACTAAAAATTCATTAAACTAACCCACAACCACTAAACAAAATCACATTTAAACTATGAATAGACTATCAGCAAGCAAGACCCAACAACTAATCTAACCCATATTCATAAAATCACACCCCAAGAATTTGGGTTTTTAGCCTCACATCAAGAGATATAAATTTATACCTAAATGAGCTTGCATTCAAATGGGTATGAAGATTTAAGTCTTGTTACAGGCCATGAATGAAGAATCCAAGAGACCCAAGTCCAAATCCTTGGAGATGAAACCCTCTTCTTCTTCAAGTTTTCAAAACCCTCTCAAACTAAGAGCAAAAATATGAAAAAGTACTATTATATATGAAAATTATAATAATCGTTCCACTCTTAAAACTACAACTCTAACTAGTATTTATAGTTTTCATAGATCTGTGCTGGTGCGGATCATTCGTCGTCGTTAGTCAGAATCGCCGATCAACTCAGTAATTCACCTTTTGGTGTAGTTCATCACCGTCTTGCACCATCCTTCAACATCTTCATTCTCTGGATCATTGGGCAACATGGTACTACTTCACAGAACTTCTCGGTGATGTGCCGACTGCTCCCTTTTCCGCCGACTTGATGCTTTCCTTCACGGCTCAGCACACTGGAACAAAAGGCGAAGTAAGACCCTTCGGTGACTCGCCAAGTGGACTCGGGGACTCGCTAAGTGGACTTGGCGATCCTCATGCCTTCATTTCTTTGTTCTTTTCTACCATTTCGTTCCTTTTTGCGACGTAGTGTCCATGCTTTCCTTCAAACTTCAAATATCTTAAACTTAAGGGTTTTCATTAGATATTGAGATAAAATAAGAATTTGAGGACACAATTTCTATTAAAATATATCCCTAAATGAGTTTAATTTGTGGACTCATCAATATTTTGATGTTTGCATAATCAAGGACACAACTTCCGATGCAAGTGTCTACGATCGTGTAATAGTTTAGTAACCCAACCAAGGGTTGGGGTCTAGTCCCAAGGGAGTGGGCGTGAAAATTAGTGGTTAAATATGAAAGTGCTAAATCTAACCGTAGCTAAAGACTTTGGCGAATGAAAACATAACAAATTTAAAAAGGGTGACGCAGGCGTCAAATATCAAATGAGGGTTTTGTCACAAGTAAGTAAGAACAGCAAAATTAATAAAGAGATCTAAGAAATCAAAGAGGGATTCTTGGGATGTGATTTTGTGAATATGGGTTAGATTAGTTGTTGGGTCTTGCTTGTTGATAGTCTATTTGTAGTTTAAATGTGATTTCGTTTAGTGGTTGTGGATGAACTTAATGAGGTTGCTGATAGTCTAAGAAATGTTGTTCCTCTTGTTGAAGAACACTTTAACAATGTTGAACAACATTTGGGTGAAACACTTCAAGAAGGAACTAACTCATAAGAATCTGACGGAAATGAACCACAAATAATGTCATTAAGAAAATCTCAAAGAGAAAGAAAATTGGCCATTTCAGATGATTATGTGATTTATTTGCAAGAGTCATTTTGAAATTCGAATTAATAAAGATCCGATTTCATTTTCACAGGTCATAAAAAATACTGGGTTTGATAAATGGATTGATGCCATGAGTGAAGAGTTAAAATCCATGGAATACAACAAAGTATGTGATCTCGTTCAATTACTAGAATGTTCTAAAAGAATCGGGTGTAGATGGGTCTACAAGACCAAACACGATTCTAATGGTAATATTGAACGATATAAATCCAAACTTGTTGCCAAGGGATACACCAAAAAAAAGGAGGCATTCATTATAAAGAGACCTTTTCACTAGTCTTAAAGAAATACTCGTTAAGAATTGTTTTGACTTTGGTAGCTCATTATAATATAGAATTACATCAAATGGATGTGAAAACTGTCTTTCTTAATGGAGACCTCGAGGAGGATGTTTATATGGACCAACCAGAGGTTTTTGAAATCAAAGAAAAAGATCAAATGGTGTGTAAGCTAAAGAAGTCAATATATGGACTCAAACAAGCTTCACAAAAATGGTATATAAAGTTTAATGATACCATAACATCTTTTGGATTTAAGGAGATTACATTGATCGGTGTATCTACCAAAAGATCAGTGAGAGTAAGTTAATATTTTTAGTCTTGTATGTTGATGACATTTTACTTGTTGCTAATAATTTAGGCATATTGTGTGAGACATAAGACTTTCTCTTTACGAACTTTGAAATGAAAGATATGGGTGAGACATCCTATGTGATAGGGATAGAAATATACCATGATGGTTCGCAAAGATTATTAAGACTGTCTCAAAAAGGCTATATCAAAATAGTTTTAGAAAGATTTAACATGAACAATTCTTCAACAGGAATAGTTCCTATTAAAAAAAGGGACAAATTTAGTCTCATGCAATGCCTAAAGAATGATGTAGAACGAAAAGAAATGGAAACAATTCCTTACTCTTGTATTGTTTAAAGTTTGATGTATGTTCAAACTTGCACAAGACCGGATATTAGTTTTGCGGTCAGAATGCTAGGAAGATATCAAAGTAACCCTAGAATTGATCACTGGAAAGCTCCAAAGAAAGATTGAGGAATGTTATGAAGCCAGAATTCATGCATTATGCCTACGAAACTTCATTTCATGACTTGGGGTTGTCGACACCATTACCAAGCCGTTGAAAATCTATTATGATAATACTACAGCTAGGGTTGGGCGTTCGATCGGTTCGGTTCGGTTTGTAAATTTCGATTCGGTTTTTCAGTTTTTGGTTTGTCAAAATGTGAAACCAAACCAAACTGAAATAAATTCGGTTTGGTTCGGTTATTATAATTTCGGTTCGGTTTATTTCGATTTGGTTTTGGTTTAACCAAATTTAATTAACAGTGGTCTATGAACTTTAGTACTTGTTGTCTAACCAAATTTATTTCAGACACAGTGGTTTGTGGACTTTAGTACTTGCTGTCTAACCAAATTTATTTCAGACATGTAGGCTTTAGTACTTGTTGTCTACACAGCCACATGAAAATACTTACTTTTAAATAGGAAGACAAGACATAGATCTCAAACAAAGAGCAGTCTCTAGGAGGAGTCCCCACTACGTGGTCTTGCAACTTGTGTCTGTCTCACTGTCTGTGCTATTTTGGAGCACAAATTGTTCCACTGTGAAACATAAAGTGACAAGTTATTGATCAACATACCAGGCTGCCTATAGCAACGACGTAATCCCATATTTTCATGCTTAAAAATAAGAACCTTGGTGCAGCTAACTAATGCAGAAACGTATTGAGAAACCTCATTGATAATTCTTGTCCAAGCAGTCCAGCAGGCAGCAACATTAACAAACTAGTCAAGAAAAAGAATAAAAAGACTATCAAGAGTCAAGACAACAACACTAGAAAATTCAACAAACTTGTGCCCAGCCCCAAAATAGAGTTAGTTACAAACTAAAGTCCAACTGAAGTAGGCAGCATTGCAATTTGCAGCAACCAAAAAATTTAGAAAACCAACAAAACATTGTTGCAACCTCCAGTGCAATAGCTCCCAAATTCCAAGTTCCAACAGATAGCAACCAAGAAAATAACAAAACATTGATGTGCCTGCGAGAATAGAACTCTTTAGACAAATGATCTACATTTTATAATAATATATATAAAACTATCAAGAAAGTTATGTAAATAAGTTCTTTACTTACCCGTTACCACACATCACTAGTTGATAGTTGAACTTACAAGTTGAAACTATATATCAATAATACTAGATTCAGTCCCACTACAAGCAAAATCTAAAAAAATATGAAAGAATTTGTTAGTTGTTAAGAAACACAAGTAAGAAAATTATTTTCAATATAATTAATACAAATACCAAATTCTTACCAAGTTCAAGTTGCAAAAGATACTCTAAATCTTCCTCAATATTGATTAGTAAAGGCTCACTTCTAAGCCAATCTTGAACACAAATAAGAGATTGCACAAGTTTAGGAGTTAATGAACTCCTAAAGGTATCAAGAACACGACCTCCTGTGTTGAATGCACATTCTGATGCAACACTTGAAATGGGAATGACTAACACATCACGAACCATCTCCTCGAGAATAGGAAATCTCGGCTCATTAACTTTCCACCACATTAATATATCAAAGTCATCACTATTTGGCTCAATATCTTCAGCAAGATATCTTTCCAATTCTGATTTACTACCTGAACTTCCACTAACTTCTTTATGCTTCTCAAATTGTTGTTTCGTTCTCATTATTCCTCCATTTATAAAGTTGCCACAACCACTAACACTAGATATACTTGATGAATTGTCAGATGAAGTGGACGATGGTACATGTAAAGAGCTTTTTGAGGATTTCTTAACATAATATTCAAACAATTTGTTCATGTATTTTTTCACTTCTGAACATAGCTTCTCCCCAACTTCTTTTCCAAACATATCCACAATTGCAAATGGAACATAATCAAGCTTGTTACGGGGATCCAATACGGATGAAATAAAGATCATCTTGTTCATATTATGTGGTTCACCCCAATACTTTTTGAACTTCTCATTCATACTTTCTGCCATTTCTTTCAAATTACCATCATCATTTGCCATAATCTCTTTCAAAATAAGATTAAATTCAGCAATTTCAACAAAGTGTGTATTGCTAGTGACATAAGTAGAACCAGAGACCTTCAAAGTAAGTACATATAAAGTTTCAATAAATTTCACCATTAACCTCACATTTTTCCAGCAAACACTTGAAAGAATATCTACACTAGTTCCATCTTCAACACTAGTTTCATCTTTATCTTCAGAAGAATCAGAACCAAAGGTATGGAGATGATTCAAGTATCCAATATAAAAAAAACTATATCTTTCAAATGCAAGCTCAAAATGTTGTGCTATATCAAGCATCGAATATGTAAAGTTCCATCTAGTAGGAACATTTAAACATAATGATTTCTTACAAGTTATCAATTGAGATTCACAACATTCTTTAAACTTCCTAAGTCTTGCGGAGATTGTTTAATGTATTTCACGGCTTGTCTCACTAGCTTGACAGACTTACCAATTTCCTTCAACCCATCTTGCACAATAAGATTAAGGATATGTGCCATACACCTCAATTACTCAAATTTTTAGACATTTCTTTCATAGTAACATTATTAGAACTAGCATTATCAACTGTAATAGTAAACACATTATCCAAACCCCATTCAAGCAAACAATAAGTAATGCAAGCCACCATATCCACGCCCTTATGACTAGAAATAAGATAAAAATTTATTATTATTTTATGCAAAGTCCAATTTCTATCTATAAAGTGGGCTGTCAGACACATGTAGTTGATATTTTGTATAGAGGTCCAAGTATCTGTCGTAAAACAAACTCTTGGACGTGCTTCTTTGAAAACCTTCTTCAAAAGTTGTCTTTCTTCAAGGTATAGTTCATTACAATCTCTCGTCACGGTTCTACGAGAAGGAATATGAAATTGTGACACTGTAACTCTCATGAAGTTTTTAAAACCCTCTTTCTCAACAAAACTAAACGGTAACTCGTCAACAATTACTATTTTGTCTAAAGCTCTCCTACTTTGTGCTTGGTCAAATTTCCAAGTGCTAATCACCCCTTCCTTTGCTACCGTTGAAGATGGTAGAAAATTAATTAGATTTTGACCTTTATCGTCGGTGTCACGGGGAAATTTAGGACATATTCTCATATGAGTATTCATTGACGACGTACCATTACTTGATGTAGAAGTTGCATAAGGTTTTTCACAATACTTGCATTTGGCTTTACTAGCTCCACTTTCATCGGTGAACTTGTCAAAATGCTTCCAACAAGTAACTCTAAGTTCCATGACTTTTCTTTTCTTTGAAGTATCAACACCAACTTCAACCTCATTGGGAGATGAGGTGTTAGGTATGCTCTCATTTGAAGCTCCACTTTCACTTACCCTACTTCCAGTTTGTGTCATCTATAAAAAAGTGAAACAAACAAGAAGAACAACAATCAGAATTCAGAAAGACACAGTACATTACAGTTCACAAATCAGACAAATTATCACATAGTTGCATACTTGCGTAGTTGCATTCAATGATTTAAAAGACAACAGAGGATTCAAAATTTACAACAATAGAATTCACAAGTCATACATGTACCAACATATCCCAATTCCAATTTCTAAAAACATCCTGTGTATTTTAACTAACTATGCTAACCGACTCACTTATCAGTCCCTAACTAACAGACACTTATACAGAATAGACAGAAGCAGAACTTCCATGGTAGAGGATCAGAAATACTTCCATGATCAGTCCCTAACTCATTTCGTATTTGAAATTGAATATAACATATATAAAGATTTCAAGATGAAGTTAAGACTTAAGACGCGATATATAGACATATTCAGTGAGCACTGAACTTCGACTTTCGAGTTGCGAGCAGTGCATTGAGCAATTGCGGCTTGCCTACGACTATTCGACTTACGAGCACTCAGCAGTCAGCGAGGAGCAACGAACAACGATGAGAGTTGAGAGACGGTCAGCGGTGAAAGTCGTAACTAAGACGAGAGTTAAGACTTGAGAGACGAGAGTTGAGAGATGAGAGACGATTCGACTAACGATTGTTACGACCCAATTTCGAAAACTAAGGTTTCGAAACCATTTCCGCAACTTTGGCAATTTTGTTGATTTTTGGAAAAAAATACAATTTGGAAGTCGCCACTTAATTTTTAGGAAAAAATTAAGAAAACCATTTTAAAAGGGGTTTTTGAATAAAATATTTTTTAATGAAACCAAAGTCTTGCGTAAAGGTTCAAAAAATTCTCTAAGGAAGGGTTTAGGCATCTTAAAGAATCCGCTAACACGCAGTTCACCGTCGGATTTAAAAGTTGGCTAATTTGTAAGGAAAAACTTAAGATTACTTGAGAAAATTTTTATTTTAAAATAATAAAAAAAAAATTATATGTATACACTCATTTTATTTCAAGTATGAAATAAGTCAAATGCTAAAGCGTCAAAATAATAATTTTCACTAAACATTTTATCCGAGTCGAGTTTTTGAGTCGCAAAAGTCAACACAGTAACATAAACGTGGATTAGAAAGCTAAATACTAACTATGAAAGAATATGAATAATTCTCAAGTTAGTCTTAAAGCTTAGATTTTGCCTAACATAAAAGAGTTTGAAAATTTAAATACTAAAAGCAAGATGAATAACAAAATAGAAAACTTGCCCAAGGATTCATCTAAATTAACAAAATAAATGTTAGAAGTTAAAAGCAATTATCACAAAATCACAATATAATGTAAACAAAAGTGTGAATAGAACTTGGACAATTTTAAGTCCGCTTGCTGCCTCTTATTTGCTGATATTTTTTTAATTTTCAGCCCTTTGTGCTACTGTTGCTGCTGTCTTTAATGGACTTTAAGTCCAAAAACTCGAATTTCAGCCTTTTAGGCTGTTGTCACCCTGTTGTTGCTGCTGCCTTTGATAACAAATGGATAAGTCCGAAATCCCTAAAATTTCAGCCTTTTATGGCTGCTGCAATCTGCCTCTTTTAATAAAAAATAACTTCTCTTTCACGATTTGGTGGACGTTGACTCGAAAGGAAGAGTATGCCAGAGATGGGGAGTCCAAATGGACTCAAACAGGTGTCACATGTAAAGAAAAACGAAGGAAAGGAGGATTAGCAAATAATCAAGAAGGGAATGATACTAGTTAAACTCAACCAACATTTGACAATGCAAATCGAATCTAGCAAACGAAAGAGGAAAACCAACATAAACAAAGAAGACAAATTCCAATCTTAACACATTTTCTTTCATGTTCAAACTAAGAAACGGCGTAACCATAAATTTTGGTCATAGATTTAAGCAAAAGAAAATCAGCCAGTAGACAAACAATGAGACAATTTAAACAATTCGCTACAAACTTTAAATTTTATATCACCCAACAGAGAAACAAAAGATTGAGTCAAAAATTTAGTTAACACAAGAGACCTCCGGCCAAGTAAATACGCTTTTGGAAACAACCATTAATATAAAACTTTTTGAAGAAAAATTAACATGAACTCCCAGATCATAAGAACAAATAGAAATCATTTCTAATTCATAAGAAAACCAGTGGCAGCTATTACGACAGGTTAGGCATGAAAACATACGAAAAATTGATAATTCGTGTTCCAAATTCATAAACAGGTGACTAGATGTAGGAAAAAGGAATTAAGAATTCAATGGAAATAATCAAATTTCACTCATAACAGAAACATATTTCAGAAAGAAAACATTTTATATCAGATGACTATATGACTCAGCTATATCTATTTTAATTGGAAGTAACAAGCAGGTCCATACTCGAGCAAAAGAACGAAAAAGAGCTTAAGCTTGAGCTAGGATAACTTTCAACCATAAGAACGACAGTCAACTGCACTAAAACTGAAATTCGAACAAGCATACTATGATAACAAAGAAAGCAACTGTAACTTGGTCGATTCAAACTAGACAAGAAATTAGCAGAAAACACATTTTGGGAACAACAAAGCTCTACATAACACTTTAGTCCAAACGAATTCAAAGCGGAAGAGTACACAACTAATATCTCTAATTTTATGCATCTAAAGAAGGAGGATGGAAGGGAGGAAACTATCAGTAACTATATAAATCAGCAACTATATGATATGGATTTCAAAGTCGAATAAAAACTAAAGTAACTAGAAGTACATATATCATATGAACTCAACTTAGTAATACTAACTATAGTATTCACATTCTCATATACGAAATCAATGCCTAAATTCAATCATAAGAACAAAAACTAAACACCACATTCGATAATCAATAAATCTAACATTTAAGATCAAGTAGAAACAAGTAGAAACAATTTTCCATAGAGGTTGAGCTAAATCAAAGCAAATCTAAAATAGGCTAAACACACAAATCAAGAAGATTATACTAAGACCATGAACACAATTCCTAAACTTAAGCAACCCATGACCAAACAAAATTCTACATAAACAGAAATATAATTAGGCGAAAATAATAAGATGACAGGAAGGTTACCTAGTTCTAGGCAGCGAACTGAAAGACTAGTTTGACGGAAGCGATTCCACCACCTTTTTAAACTCGAACAACCACAAGAAGGGTAAGGCTTGACAGCTACAATCATACCAATTCCAAAAGATTGAGGACGAAAGCCCTCTGATTTAGGGTAAGGACGGCGAGGCATTAAGATGCGAACACCTAACTTCGTACGAGAGTATTTCTGTATGGGAGAATAAGGAGAGAGGAGATCGTAAGACACGCGTGAGATTCGATTCGCTGGGTTCACTGGTTCAACGCACTTCTGGGTTCGATTTCTGGAATTTGGTTTGGACGCGTTCTGAGTGAAGAAGAGGAAGACACGGGGTGGGGTCTGTTGCATTGTACGCCTGGAAAATGACGCGTAAAAGGGTCTGTTTTGGTATTGTACGTTGTTGCACTGAAGGGAAAGGGTTGGGTCAGTTTTGGGTTATTTTGGAATTGTTGGAATGGGTCGGTTGAATAAGGAAAAGGCCCAAACTTTGGCATTGAGATGGGTTAAGGAATTAATAATTTAGCCAAATCGAATTGGAATTGGCCAACTGAGGTTATAAACTTAACCAAATTGAATTTAATTTGCAAATTCAGCTAAATCTAAATGAGATGAATTAATTTAGGAGCTTCTCAATCTTAGCGAAATAAAATAATTAATTCGATTATAAAATGATTAATTTAATTGCAAACTAGTTAACTAAGAAATTATAACTATAATTAAAAAGTAAATTGATAAAACACTTAACTAAAAATGTAAAATCTTTTGCGATAATTTTCAGATATTTATAAAATTATATAAAATATATCTATCATTTAAAAATTATAAAAATAACAAAAAATTACTTAAAATGACTTGAAAAATACTTGAATTTAATAAAATTGATTATTCCAAATCGTTTAAAAATTAAGAACCTCGAAAGTTAATTCCTATCGTAGAGGCCGGAGGGTCAAAATTGGGTGTCAACAACTGCCCCTTGTTTGACTTGGATTGATGAAAGAAATTTGAGGCAAATGAAATTGACGAATCCAATTTTGACCGACCACATCTTCATCCTTTCGGAAAGTGATTTTGGTACGGAATTTAGGAATTATGGCTGAACCCTAGATATGAGTTTCCTACATATCTCAGGCTATATGAGAATTCAGGCCACTTGTAATTTGATACGCTTGATTTGACGCACGATTTTGAAAGAATTGCAAAAGTTATTTTGGAGTCAAAGTATGAAGAAACCGAAAAACTCGCGAATAGAGAGATAAGAGGTTCATTGGAGTACAGTCGAATTTTCAACACTAAGTCCGCCTACATATCCCTAAACTTTGGGAATCAGACTGCTTGTAGTTCGACTCAATTGGTTGAAAAGGAAATCTCTTATGCTGATTTAACCCTTAGCTTAAGGATGAGTGACAAATTAATTGAGCGCGGACAAGAGGCTTGCAAACATCTCACTTATGAATGTGGGGCCCTTCACACCCATATGTAAGAACTTACATGGATATAATCTCCAAAGCTATAGGTGTATTGCCACTCGAATTTGAAAATTTGCCTCCCGTGAGAGTTGAAAATTTCACTGAAGGCAAAATTGAGACTATTAAGTCCCAAGAAATACCCACACACCTTAGGATAGGGATGTGGTTTGATTGTGGTAGAAGTTGCTCCTCAACTCGCGTCCTAAGAGTTTGATATTCCTCTTTGGACTATGTCCCAGTTCGCTGATAAGAAAAATTCCACGTTGTGTTGCGTCCTATTTTGACGTAGTCCACTTCGTGTGTTTCAAAATCTAGAGAAAATTGTCAGTAGAAAATGTAATATAAATACAAATATAATTTGGACAAACCTGGTTTAACATGTCATACTGAAGGAGATGATGATCCAATTTCAAATGTATTGCTCTCGAAGGAAGTGGTGATCCAAAGTGATGTGTCAATTTGAACGATGTGATGATTCAATAACATAATATGACGTGTCACATTTTAGGGATGTGACGTCCCAATATAATATAACCTTGTATTTAAGGGCGGTAACGTCCCAATATAATAATAACGTGTCACTTTGAGGGAAATGACTGCCCAATGTAATATGACGTATCACATTCCAGAAGGTGACAACCCAATATAATAATAATGTGTCACTTGGAGGACAGTGAAGGTTTTAATATAATATAACGTGTCACATTCAGGAAGGTGACACTCCAATAATAATTTAACGTGTCACACTGAATGAAGTGACGCTTCGATAATAATATAACGTGTCACGTTGAAGGAAGTGACGCTCCAATAATAATTTAACGTGTCACGTTGAAGGAAGTGACACTCCAATAATAATTTAATGTGTCACGTTGAAGGAAGTGACGCTCCAATAATAATTTAAAGTGTCACGTTGAAGGAAGTGACACTCCAATATAACACCCTATGATAAAGATCAAATCTCAGAATAGGGAGTATTGTTATAACATGGTAACTTGATTAGCTCCCGGTAGTTTGCGAAGCCGGTAACATCTCCGGTTGTTATTAAAACTTTGTCGGCACTACCCTCATAAAAAAAGTGTTAGTTAAGAACAGAGAGTTCAAAAAATGTCAAGAATTTTATAAGCATCAAGACGATCTGGTAGCCATGGAGAACGAGAGAATCTAGAAGAACGATTTTGAGAACTTATAACGTTGAAAGGAGGCGCTAATGGCCGATTAGAGATTTCACATGAGGTGGGTCCCTACTTTAAGAAAATCTCTTGCAAAGAGAAAACTCGCTTCACACAGAATATCTTTGAAACATTAGGTTGAACAGAGATTTTGAGAACTTTAAACTATTTCAAAAAGTTGCCCCTGTTTCCAATCCAAGGTACTTAACTGAAATAATTTGCAAAAAATGAAGAATAATTTATTCAAAAACATGCCCCAGTTTCCTCTAAGGTCTGTAATTTGAAACAGTAGGAAGACCGAATCCTTATATAGGATTGCCTATGTATCTTGCTGGAACAAGAAATCAGGTCTGACGTACTTCGAACTTGAAACTTAACGGAATTTAAAGAGAACAAAAAAATTTGTCAGAGAAAAGACAAGAGATTAGAAGTAACGGAGGGCAAAACTCGTCAACGTAAAAGTAGATGAAAAGAGTAAGCTTGTTGGATTGGATCCTCGGTGTCGGGAATCCTTCATAATGAAATTTGAAAAAGGTTGACTCCTGCCATTTTTCTGGTGAATATCTGGTTTGATCATTCAAAACTTCAGAAGATCTTTTGAAATTTTTCTTTCAATTCTGGTAATGGTACCTGCAAAACTTAGTCGTGAGTTAGTAGCAAAATACAATTATCAAAGTAAATGATATAATAAAAGATAAGTTAAGGATGAAGTTGTTCTGCTTAAATTGGTCTGGATAACGTCTTATGGTCTTCGCCATTGTGCCAAGCTATTCCATCTGTAAAATTGAGAATGTGTAAGTCATAATAAAGCGAAAGGAAATTTTAGAAGATGAGTAAGAGTAAAAATCATCTCAGTTATGACGAGGCCACTGTGGTTCTAATGATGCCCTGTAACTTTGTAGTTCCTGCATCCAAAGAATTCATGTTGGCTTTGCCTTGCCATCCTGGTGCTCCTTTGACGTCTGGTTCACAAGCTTGTCTGATCTCGAAATGTCATTTGATGGAATTTGTGAGGACCTCTTAAAATTTTTTGCCTCGGTTTAAAACATAATATAACTTTTGAACTTTCTATAGTTTTTAGTTGAATTTTTGAGATTCCTGCCCCAGTTGTAATTCTAAAGTGATCCTTGATTCTGGCTTGTTGGTAAAAGTCCGCTTCTAACGAATTTTGAGATCCTCTCAAAATTCTTCCCCAGTTTCCATTATAAAGAAAAATGGAAATCTTACGGGGAATATGACCGAGCCTATGTGGCGCCTATGTATCCCGCTGAACGAGAATCAGGTCGAACGTAGTTCCAATCTCAAGGATTAATGGGAATTTAAAATTTTAAATAAGGAAACAACTGAGGCCAACATAGGCCGCCTACGTATCTCATTCTTGAGAATTCAGGTCGAAAGTAGTTCAAGTACAAGAAAACATTAAAAAGGGATAAGGGGGTGACCGAAGCCGACATAGGCCTCCTATGTATTTCATTCTCGAGAATTCAGGTCAGACGTAATTCATTACAGATGAAACACTCTTACAGGTCAAATCCTAACAAACAATTACAAAGGAAACAAAGCGATTACAGGGAAATGAAACAACAAACTCCAAATACAAGACTAAAAGATGCCAAAAGTGCGACTTCCAGGAAACTTGCTTCTTCATTGCAACTGGTTATGCCAACAACTACTCATTATGCTTGGGTAGTGGATTGGTGTTCACATTCGTTGGAGCATGTGCAAGTTTTACCACCTCGTTGTCAATTAGATCTTGAATTTTGTGTTTGAGAGTGATACATTTCTCAGTATCATGTCCAACAACTCCTGAATGATAAGCACAACGCCTATTTGGGTCATACCACTCGGCAGAAGTATTCATGGTCTTGGCTTCCACTGGATGGAGTATCCCCGCCTCTTTCAATCTCTCAAAGAGTTGAGTCTGTGTCTCACACAATTGAGTGAAGACTCTGGGAGGATTTTTCTCAACATTAGAACGAGGTGCATTGTTTCGAGGATTTTGCATTGGTCATGGAGAACGAAATGTTGCTTGATTGTTGTAAACATAGTATTGTTAATTAGGATAGCGTGGAGGTGGTTGACGATTATATGAGGTAGCCCCCCGAGTCATTAGCATCATGACTTCTATCTCCTTTTTCTTTCCAAAGGAACCAGTTTGATACCCTCTATTAGCAAATTGAGATGAGGTGTAACTTGCTATTCGGCAAGTCTTGAGACCGTCTCCCATCATTTCTCCAGCTTTGATAACTTCTGGAAATGTCTTTCCACCCATTGTCACCATACTCTCATAGTATTATGAGTCCTGAGCTTGAATGAAGTAGGTAATCATTTATGATTCCTCCATAGGTGGGTGCACCCTAGCAACTTCATCTCTCCAACGAATGGCATATTCTCGAAAGCATTCAGTCGACTTTGGTTTTAGCTTGGTAATAGAGATTCTATCAGGTGCGATCTCAACATGAAACTTGTAGTGATCCACAAAAGTGTTCGCTAGATCATCCCAAGTACGCCATTTAGTCACATCTTCCTTTGAGTACCACTCCAAGGCTTTTCCAGTTAGACTTTGATTGAATAACTTGATTTTTATCCCTTCATTGTTTCCAACGCCAATCAACTTTTCACAATAAAATTTCAAGTGAAAGAAAGGATTTTTTGATCCATTAAACTTCTCAAACTTTGGAATCTTGTAATCGGGTCGAAGCTCAACTTCGGGGAATGAACAACTATTCATATCTCACACTCTGGCTACTATCGAACCCACGAAGACCTCTCATAGCATCTTCTAAGTTTTTCATCTTTCTACTCATCATTTCAGCATCAATTGATTTTGCATCATTTTCAATTTCAATATAGTGATTAACATATTGATGGTGAAACTCCTGATCAGCCTTGGTAACAGGTGCAGCAGTGATGTAAGTGTACACTGGTGGAGCATGATGTGTTACCGTTGGAGCTTTTGGAGGAGCAAATGTGTACACAAGAGGAATATCCTGAGTTGAATGAGTGAGTGAAGCACTTTGAGTTTGCTGAAAGGTAGTGAATTGATCTCCTTGATTAAGCTCACTCGAAGATGGAAAAGAAGGTGGCATGGGCCCTTTTTGGTGAGCATCCGGTGGTAAATTCTGAGAAGCAGCTTGATATTGTGTTACCAGGAGGTTAAGTTCACCAATTTGTTAATCTAGAAGAGCGATGACTTCCATGGGTGATTCTGTTGCTATCGAGGCGCTAGGATTGGCCGCGATAGATGAAGTAGAAATCATTTCGGACTAAGCAACCGTGTTGATAGTGGAATCCATTTTTGAACGAGTCCTCTTAGTAGTCCAAGTAAGAAATGAAGAGTCTGTAGATATTTTCTTGACCTTAGACCGTATAAAATATGGATGTTCTGCTTGCGGGTACTTTGGTGAAGTGAGCAAGTTTGATTACCAACACAAATCAGTCTTTTTTTCTAAAAACAACTCAAAAAATAAGAGAGCTAGTCCATTAATCATAATAATCAACCAAAGTAACATATAAAAACAAATAACATTTGGTTTTCTTAAAACAATTAGTCAAAAATCCGAAGAACAAAAGACTCTAAAAGGGTGCCAAAATGAGAAAACTTTGATCATTTTGTGAACTAAAATTTTAGCGAAATAAAGGAATTTGAACAAAGCATACTATATGATTTGAGTCTTATTCAAATGTACCTTTTGGAAGGTTCTATTGAAAAGTCCTTTCGAGAAACAAAGACGTCTTAAAATTGACTTGAAAATGACGAAATATTTAGTAACGCCGGGTAGGTAGGTGTAAAAAAATAATTTTCAAGAAACAACGAGGTTAACGTGAATTTGAATGATGACCTAATTATTTTTTTAAAGCTCTATTGAACCTAGAACTTGAGTTATTTTGAACGTATTTTGATAATGGAGTCAAGAGTATTTCGAAAAGCTTGAAAATTGAGTATATATGTTAAAAGATGTTCTAAGACTTTGGAATGGAATAATGAACCAATTATGTTTAAAGCAAAACATATGTATAGAACACATAAGTCAAGCAAGCACAAGCGAAACAAAATTTGTAACATTTAACACACAAACAATATATAACGCCTCCTAACATACATGTGACCTTTTTGAGCCAAAGGTAGGCCTAACGTTTGAAGGATGTGTATATCATTTGTAAAACGTTCCATTGCCCCCAAAAAATAATAATATTTATACAAACCTTATGAATAAAACAAATGGGGATACATAATAGAGGAAAGGGAAATTAAATATCAGTCCCATGCAGGGGTATAATGGTAAACTAAACTAGGCTTCTGATATGAAATCTTCATTCCCGAACTTCTTGATGCTTTTGAATTTCTTCTGAATGAGGAGGATCTTCCTTTGACTTAAACAAAGAAACTACCTATAAAATAAAAACCCAACCCCAATGGTACGCACAAATTGACATACATATCCTTCAAATTTAACAAATAGTTGAATGATCGTCTTATATTGACCAGGGGTCAATTAGACACAAGGTGGTCTTCTAATGGGCCTAATACACCTAGGGTATTGGGTCATCTTAGGTTAATGCACTTAAAAGAGGGTTTTGGTTTCTCTCTATGCTAGTTGACTAAGAGTGGCTTTTGAAAGACCGGGAACCCAAGTAGACAACTTAGGCTGGAACTCACAACAACCATTGGACGCATGACGAACCAATAAATTACCGATCATTTCAAAAAAGGGTTAAGTATAAAAAAGCACGGCTGCGGTTCCACAAAACCATTATTTAATATACTATACATACATATTAGAAAATGCCATGAATGTAATATGACAGTTAATATCTGAAATTTAAACTCATAATTGCATAAAGTAACAATTAATACAATAATAGTTAGACAAACGATAAAATCCTTTTGGTTGTAACCTAGATGAATCTCCAGCAGAGTCTCCATTCTGTTACGACCCGATTTCGAAAACTAAGGTTTCGAAACCATTTCCGCAACTTTGGCAATTTTATTGATTTTTGGAAAAAAATACAATTTGGAAGTCGACACTTAATTTTTAGGAAAAAATTAAGAAAACCATTTTAAAAGGGGTTTTTGAATAAAATATTTTTTAATGAAACCAAAGTCTTGGGTAAGGGTTCAAAAAAGTCTCTAAGGAAGGGTTTAGGCATCTTAGAGAATCCGCTAACACGCAGTTGATCATCGGATTTAAAAGTTGACTAATTTTTAAGGAAAAACTTAAGATTACTTGTGAAAAATCTTATTTTAAAATAATAAAAGTTTTTTTTTTTTATATTTATACACTCATCTTATATCAAGTATGAAATAAGTAAAATGATAAAGTATCGAAATAATAATTTTGACGTAACATTTTATCCAAGTCGAGTTTTTGAGTCAAAAAACCAACACAATAACTTAAATGTGGATTTAAAGTTAAATATTAACTATGAAAGAATATGAATAATTCTGAAGTTAGTCTTAAAGCTTAGATTTTGCCCAACTTAAAAGAGTTTGAAAATTTAAATACTTAAAGCAAGATGAATAACAAAATAAAAAACTTGCCCAAGGATTCATCTAAATTAACAAAATAAATGTTAGAAGTCAAAATTAATTATCACAAAATCACAATATAATGAAAACAAAAGTGCAAAATCACATTATAACTTAAAAGAGTTTGAAAATTTAAGTACTTAAAGCAAGATGAATAACAAAATAGAAAACTTGCCCAAGGATTCATCTAAATTAACAAAATAAATGTTAGAAGTCAAAATTAATTATCACAAAATCACAATATAATGAAAACAAAAGTGCGAATAGAACTTGGACAATTTTAAGTCCGCTTGTTGCCTCTTATTTGCTTCTATTTTTTAATTTTCAGCCCTTTGTCCTACCATTGCTGCTGTCTTTAATGGACTTTAAGTCCAAAAACTCGAATTTTAGCCTTTTAGGCTGTTGTCATCCTGTTACTGTGTTGTTGCCTTTAATAACAAATGGATAAGTCCGAAATTCCTAAAATTTCAGCCATTTATGGCTGCTGCAATCAGCCTATTTTAATTAAAAAAATAACTTCTCTTTCACGATTTGGTGGAGGTTGACTCGAAAAGAAGAGTATGCAAGAGCTGGGGAGTCCAAATGGACTCAAACGGGTGTCACATGTAAAGAAAAACGAAGGAAAGAAGGAATAGCAAATAATCAAGAAGGGAATGATACTAGTTAAACTCAAATAGCATTTGACAATGCAAATCGAATCTATCAAACGAAAAAGGAAAATCAACATAAACAAAGAAGACAAATTCCAATCTTTACACATTTTCTTTCATGTTCAAACTAAGAAACGGCGTAAACATAAATTTTGGTCATAGATTTAAGCAAAAGAAAATCAGCCAGTAGACAAACAATGAGACAGTTTAAACAATTCGCTATAAACTTTACATTTTACATCACCCAACAGAGAAACAAGAGATTGAGTCAAAAATTTAGTTAACACAAGAGACCTCTGACCAAGTAAATACGCTTTTGGAAACAACCATGAATATAAAACTTTTTGAAGAAAAAAGTAACATGAACTCCCCGATCATAAGAACAAATAGAAATCATTTCTAATTCATAAGAAAACCAGTGGCAGCTATTACGACAGGTTAGGCATGAAAACATACGAAAAATCGATAATTCGTCTTCCAAATTCATAAACAGGTGACTAGATGTAGGAAAAAGGAATTAAGAATTCAATGGCAATAATCAGATTTCATTCATAATAGAAACATATTTCAAAAAGAAAACATTTTATATCAGATGACTATATGACTCAGCTATATCTATTTTAATTGGAAGTAACAAACAGGTCCATACTCGAGCAAAAGAAAGGAAAAGAGCTTAAGCTTGAGCTAGGATAACTTTCAACCATAAGACCGACAGTCAACTGCACTAAAACTGAAATTCGAACAAGCATACTATGATAACAAAGAAAAGCTAAATGAATCAACTGTAACTTGGTCGATTCAAACTAGACAAGAAATTAACAGAAAACACATTTTGAGAACAACAAAGCTCAACATAACGCTTTAGTCCAAATGAATTCAAAGCGGAAGAGTATACAACTAATATCTCTAATTTTATGCATCTAAAGAAGGTAGATGGAAGGGAGGAAACTATCAGTAACTATATAAATCAGCAACTATATGACATGGATTTCAAAGTCGAATAAAAATTAAAGTACCTAGAAGCACATTTATCATATGAACTTAACTTAGTAAAATAACTACAGTATTCACATTCTCTATATATGAAATCAATGCTTAAATTCAATCATAAGAACAAAACCTAAACACCACATTCGATAATCAATAAAGCTAACATTTAAGATCAAGTTGAAACAAGTAGTATCTCGATCGAAATGCCTTAAAAGAAACAATTTTCCATAGAGGTTGAGCTAAATCAAAGAAAATCTAAAATAGGCTACTCGAAACACACAAATCAAGAAGATTATACTAAGACCATGAACATATTTCCTAAACTAAAACAACCCATGACCAAACAAAATTCTACATAAACAGAAATATAATTAGGTGAAAATAATAAGATGACAGGAAGGTTACCTGGTTCTGGGCAGCGATCTGAATGATGAGTTTGACGGAAGCGATTCCACCTCCTCTTTAAACTCGAACAACCACACGAAGCCACAAAATTTTAAACTATGGAACCAAGAATTCCCAAAACTTTTAGGGTACTCTTTGGTCTTCAAAAAATCCCTCTCCTATGAATAGTAAAGAGAAGCCTATTTATAAGGAGAAAATGGGGAAGAAAAAGGGGTCTGGATCGATGTGGGAGAATCCCAATTTCAAAATTTCTCCAATGATAAGGTTTGGACAGCTACAATCGTACCAATTCCAAAGTATTGAGGATGAGAGCTCTCTGTTTAAGGGCAAGGACGACAAGGCATCAAGATGCGAACACCTGGCTTTGTACGAGAGTATTTATGTACGAGAGGATAAGGAGAGAGGAGACCGTGAGACACACGCGAGACTCGATTTGCCTGGTTCAGCGCGCTTCCGGGTTTGATTTTTGGAGTTTGGTTTGGACGCGTTCTGAGTGAAGAAGAGGAAGACGCGGGGTGAGGTCTGTCCGTTGTACGCCTGGACGCGTAAAAGGGTCTATTTTGGTATTGAACATTGTTTCATTGAAGGGAAAGGGCTGGGTCAGTTTTGGTTTATTTTGGAATTGTTGGAATGGGTCGGTTGAATGAGGAGAAGGCCCAAACTTTGGCCTTGAGATGGGTTAAGGAATTAATAATTTAGCCAAATCAAATTGGAATTGGCCAACTGAGGTTATAAACTTAACCAATTGAATTTAATTTGCAAATTCGGCTAAATCTAAATGAGATGAATTAATTTAGGAGCTTCGCAATCTTAACAAAATAAAATAATTAATACGATTATAAAATTATTAATTTAATTGCAAACTAGTTAACTCGAAATTATAACTATAATTAAAAAGTGAATTGATAAAACACTTAACTAAAAATATAAAATCTTTTGCGATGATTTTCAGATATTTATTAAATTATATAAAATATATCTATCATTTAAGAATTATAAAAATAACAAAAAATACTTAAAATGACTTGAAAAATACTTGAATTTAATAAAGCTGATTATTCCAAATCATTTAAAAATTAAGAAGCTCGAAAGTAAATTCCTATCATGGAGGATCAAAATTGGGTGTCAACAACGACTACTAGTCTACTACGAGTCTACGACTTACGAGTTACGAGTTACGAGTGATGAGAGTTGAGAGATGAGAGATGAGATTTGCAGTGTATGTTGAGAGATGAGAGATGACGACTGAATCTGGTGTTAGGACTTAGGACTTAGGTCAATCAATTTAGGGATTTTTGAATTTTGATTGGAATTTGGGTTGGGCATGGGCTGAGAATTTTAATTAAGGTTGTGGGCTATCAGCTATAATTGGACCGGCTGGGAATGGGGTAAAGAATATATACATATAATTTTGGTTTTTTGGTTAATTGAATTTTTAAAGATAAAAACCGAAAACCGAATCGAAAAACTGAAATAACCGAAAAAAGGAAACCAAAATAAAAAAAAAATCGGTTCGGTCAATTTTTTGGGTTTTAGCCATATTATGCCCAGCCTTAACTGCAACAATATTATTCTTCAAAACGATAAGTACTCCAACTATGCCAAACATATGGAATTAAAGTACTTTACTGCCAAGGAAAAAGTTCAGAAACAAAGAGTGTTACTTACACTGAGGTGTGAAAGCCCATGCGTTACGCACCCGTTCACCACCTTGTTCTCAACTCTTCTCACCTCCTGGGCAAGACAAGAGTGAGCTGGAGCGCAGCCATCTTATCCACTGAACTAGCTAGAAGCTATCGTTTCGAGTCGAAGCACGTGACTGTGTACCCCTAAAATGTAAGTTGCATGTCTTCTCCCGCTCACAGTTCATGGTGGAATCCATTGAATGAGTTGGTAAAGCACAGGGAGAATATTAGAACTGATCTTATGAATGTAGATCCGTTACAATGGGCTTACAACCAAAGACATTTAAAGGACATGTTCAAAGAATGGGTCTTGGTTGTACTTATGATTGATACATTTATGATGTTCTTACACTCAATTATGTGTTTCTGATATACATTAATGAATTTCTTGATTCTCATAATGGTGTATAGATTATTGTTTTGAGATATTACAAGATACGTCTCTATGAGACATTATTGTGGACCGTAATGCTATATGTTTTTATAGCTTATGAACCTAGTATGGTAAGTTGCTAATGTAGTAGTATATGGAATGAAGTATGTAGCTTAAAATTTATGTACAACCGTCATAACTCACATTAGTAGTTTGTTATATTGTGGTATTTGATAGACTTTATAGAAGAGATTTATGGTATGCGCTACCAATGTTTATGAAATAATAATGTTATATGGTCATTGGTCCAAGTGGGAGAATGTAAGAATTATTTATTACTTATGACCCAAGTTTACTTGTGACCAAGTAATACCATAAATAATATTTAATAAAGAATAGATCTTGTCCGTACATTGGTTACTTGATGGACGTACAAGATTAAATATTAACCAATATAAATTGGTCCTCCCTCCACCCATTAGGGTTACCACATATTCTCTACAATAATTCCATCACTGACGACTGTGGTAACGCAAGGTTAGGACAAGGAGGTAGAAACTAATTTACGACTAACGCTTTCGCTTCTCTCTGTGATGATGTCTTCCGCATTAGGTATGTACCCCTAATGATCTTTATGTAAGATTATCATGTTCAAAATCCTGATGTGTATTAAAGTATTGTATCTTATACAAATCTTTACTAATTTCTCAAGAGCAACGTTTTAGATTACAACTCAACTATCTAAGATAAGGGACTAACTCTAGTACTTCAACTAAACTATTAGTCTAACTATTCTAACTACTCTCCAAGAAGTAAAACTTTCTTCTTGTTATAAACCTCAACTACTGATTTCGATCTAGATATAAACTCAATAATAACCCTATAACAACTCAATAAAGAGTAATTACCCTAGCCTTTAACTGCCCAAACATCACACAAAATAACTCATCAACTTACTTCAACTAATGAACTCAACAAAAACCAATAACTCTCGTATTTAACTAATCAAACTTTAATATTCTATAGTATAGAATCAAACACAACTCGTGAAGCAGGTTTCACTGTTACTGTGACGAACACCTGTAGTTTTTCTCTAATGACTATCACTCTCAAGATAATGAATTTTGTGGATATGTAATAGGTCTGACTCTCAATGGTATATATATATATATATATATATATATATATATATATATATATATATAAGATTTTATATGCCCTATCTAGTATATCATTGACTAGGATTTTTACTTCAAATAGGACTTGACTTCCTATAAGGAAATATCGGATTTCCTTCCTTAAAAGAAGTTTCATCTTATAAGGAAACTTTGACTTCTCTTTGGACTTGTGCTCTTTATTTCTTTCCTCTTTTGGTCCTTTATTTGAGCTATTTAGTTCTCTTTTTTTTTGCTCTTTTATTTATGAAATTTATTTATTTATTTATTTTCTTTTGCTGCAATCTTTATATTTGTACAAGCTATCCGTTTCGCGTCTTGGGGACATGGTTTTTGATTCACTTGGTAAGTATGCATAATACAAAAAGTAGTAAATCAGGTTCACTTTGTCAATCATTAAAACTACATACATATTATCCTATTTTTGGCCAAAGTCATCCACGGCCACCTAAAGTTGTCCGCATAATTCACTTGAACACCTCAACTAAGGTTTGTACCTATTGAACACTTTATCTGCTCAAAAGTGATGTCAATTAGACACAAAACGCTAACATGGCAAAAAACGTGTACATCACTCTCCTAAAGCGCGTAAATCAATTAAAAATATATTTTTTTTCTTTTCTTTCCAACCTATACACCTAAACAAATAAATAATAATAATAATAATAATAATAATAATTAATTAAAAAAAGAAAACGAAGGAAGCTTTCTGCCATCTTCAACTATTCCAATTTCCATAATCTTTTTACCTACACCCAGCTCTCTCTCTCTCTCTCTCTCTCTCTCTCTCTCTCCCTCTCCAATTCTCCAATTCTTCTTCTTCTTCTTCTTCTTCTTCTTCTTCCTTCTTCTTTTTTATATAGATTTAATTAAAGTCTCAAATATTTCCGGCGAAGGTCCATTATTTTCGATAAAAATAAATTTTCAGTGAAGTAATTGATTTTTTTTCGACAAAAGTTTTCTTATAATTGTGATAAATGATTAGTAGTGAAAAGAAAATGAAGACAATGAATGGAAGATGTAATGCTATTAAAATGAAAGGTGAATGAAGGGTAGCTTAAATGGACATCAATGGTGTATTATCGATGTCGGTGAAAGGAATAAGATTTGATGAAGAAGAAAGGGGAGGCGATGGTATACTGACGATTGAGATACAACGGCCCAGTGCAAAGGGAAATTAGTTCTGATGGAGAAGATGAAGAAGAATGGTGGGGTGGGGTGGGGGTGGGGATGGGTTAATTCAAAAATAATTTTTGGTTTTTCTTTTTAAAATTCCTTTTGAATTATTTAAATAAAATTTTAAAAATAAGTTAATCCAATCGACACGTGTCATTATTTCATTGGTCTATTTAGTATGTTTGTGTGTTTGAGATGCACGCATGTTTGTCATTTTATTGATTATTATTTTGTGTTAAATAGGTATAAATTTGTTAAGATTTAAGTGTTCAATAGGTACTAGGTGTAGTTGAGGTGTCTAAATGAATAATGAAGACAATTTTGAGGGGCCGCAGATGACTTTGGCCCCTATTTTTCAACAATTTCTCCCATTTGATGATGACAAACAATGCACAATTATGTCATTCATGCCACATATCATCATACACCACTGATACGCCCAAATTACACCTCCATAAAGAAGTATAAGCGATCGTTATCAAATAAATAACCTAACACATGTTAGGGTAGATCCCATGAGGAATATGGTCTAGGCTTGTGAAAATTTACTGTTAATTGTACTTTTAGCTAGATTATTTCCATAAAAAGGGGAATTTGTAACACAAAAAAATGATTGATTAATGTTTTGTAACAAGTAACCAAGTAATAAGGTTCGCAGTTTGTAAGATCAATATGAGATGAAACTAGGATATATGTGTTCCCCACAAGTTCTTAACGCAGTAAACCTTTATAACAGTAACTATTTCCTATTGTTTGACATGCAAAGTCGGTAAGTTAGGTATCTCCTAAGTGATTGGTCATCTAAGAAGGGAATTTCACCGCTTAGGTATCTCCTAAGTGGTCGGTCTATGGGTGTATGCTTTACTAACCCTTATCCTTGACCCCGGATTAGCCCTTACATATTTGGGTTAGGCTATTAGATAGCGGATTATCACCGCTAAATATCCGTTGTTTAATCTCTTTTCTCATTCATTACTTCCTTGGTCGGTCAAGTAGGAATAAGGCGAGTTCTAATATTGTGCACCGTTAAAAGAGATTCAAAACGAAGAGATCAACAATACATGCATAAACACTTTCCAAGAATTACATAATTATAAGGTCTACTTTGTTAATTACTCATGGTTCCAACAACCCTAGTTGTGGATTTAGCTACACATGCTTGGTAACCAAAATTCATAATATAATTAGTGGAATAAATCATGAACTTACAATTAGGGTTGATGAAGTCTGAAATCTTGAATTGATCAACAAAAGCAAAATTATAAACCAACACTTTAATAATTAAATGCAATATTAGTCATCTTTTCAAGAAAAATATAGCATCACACGTTCTCAATAATACACATTTGTTATCAATTTAGAGCAACATACAGTCTTATCAATCATCATTAGAAATGAACGTAATAATCACAAGTAGATACACAACACAATTCAATGGTCCTCTCACGGAACCCAATTCAATGGTCCTCTCATGGAACCCACACACAACCTGTTAGCATACCGGAACGTAGTACCCGATCCAATGTTTATGCCGAAATGTGGCAACTGATCCCTTATTTATGCCGAAACATGGAAACCGATCCCATGTTTATGCCGAAACGTGGTAACTAATCCATTCAACAACCACAATCACAATCACAATGTATACTCTCACAATCATATAACAAGAGGTGATTCATGGCATATAATTATTCAATTATCCTCATTTACAATTAGGGTGATCAATAATGAAACATTCGCATACATATATGCATTATAATGAGCTATTACAAACATATATCATACCAACATGAAATCACAACAATCACCTACCTCGAATTCAAGTTTGAATCCCCTAAGGCACTTGAATCTTCCTTTTCCGGATTCTTCCAACTTGTTCGTGGTCTAAAAACATACGAATAATGCAAGGATCAATAAATGAGGCCTAATTACCCAGACTATAATCAATAATATCAATCCTAGGTCAAACCTTTGATCCTCATACCCAGATTAGGCTTTCTTCAACCATAAATCACAGATCAAAACCCTCCCCCATCTATAATTACCCACGAGTTTACATTTTACGGATCGAAAAATGGGTTCGGGAGTTAAAACCTTACCTTTAGCCTCAAGAATGGTGGAAAATTGTCAAGAAAGCACCTGGGGTCGTTCCTTAGCTCTCAAAGTCGCAAAGTGTAGAATAAAACGATTTTGGGGTTTTATTTTTGACATAAGTCGCGTCTGTCCCGCTACGGCGGGACCCAACCCGCCACAATGGCCTCGCCCTAGCGGCATTATCACGCTATGGTGGTTTGCACAGAAACAGTGAGTAAATTTAAAAATTCCAAACTCCCATTTCACAACACACCTTCATCCTATGACACTTAGAAAATACTCGATCACGCTAAGATCAGTTTCGAGAGTTCTACTCAATCGAATTCAATTTTGTAAAGTCGTACGGGTTCCTTAACGTCTTAGCTATCCACTCATGTAATCAAATTCATTAATAGATCTCTCATTTGTTACCAGATTTCCCTAGACCTCACTGACTCCGATTTTGTCCAAATCTGGACTAGGCTAGAAAATTTCAAGTTACTACGAAAGAGTTTTCTAGCCCCAATTTTTTCCCCATTGGTTTTTCCATAACGGCGGAAATCAGGTCGTTACAATAGATATCAATTTACCCATCACTCGTCCCCGAGTGATCAACTAGGAAAGACTGGCTAAAGTAAGGGTAGAGTACTATCTGAATCGTCGAATTACTAGGGACACTTGTATTGCATGCCCTTCTTACCGAATCTCATTACCCCCTAAGGGTTTCACATCTCCAACCTCAAACCAACCAATTGAATACCTACACATCCTCCCTTACAATGCCTCAATGAAGTCATCTCAACACTCGAGTGATAAATATTGTTGTGTGTAAACTTAACTAATCAACAAAACGATTCCCAACAACTACCAAAGTTGATCGTACACACGTCTGCCACATGTTATCAAGGATCTTGACACAATCATCAGGACTAATCCTTTCTCACATAAGCATGATAACATTCTAAATCAATACTCGCTATAATTAGAAGTGAACCTGAACCAACCAACACACACTCATAATACCCAACAATCACAGTTCTTAACAACATCTCCATCCCACAACATAAATTCCCATGAGCTTAAGTTATAACCAATTTGATCTTTAGAAATCAGATACTCATCGAGGGATATGTCCAAGAATACAACCCCTCCAACAACACTATCGAAACGCTAGATTTAGTAATTGTAGATTACCTCTTAAGAAGAGTAGAATTGGACCCAATGATCCCCACATTCAACCACACATAATCGATGCATGACCTCGACGACTAGAGGAATATTAAGATTGTCGGACAACCAAAATACGCATGGTAGCTCTTCTATAAATTCTCATAAGCAAGGTGCTACATGTAGAACCACTAAAATACTTTAACAACTCCAAGATAACACCAATTATGTCATTCGAAATAACCAAATCTTCCCAATCTTCCCACTCAACCAAGAGAACATCACAGGATTTGGTACCCATGATCCACCATTAGGGATCCACCCACAAAAGTGAAAACACACTAGAGCATAGCTAGTGAATCATACTCACAATACTAACAACCATCATACATACTCCAACCATTTACCTTATTATGAACCAACACTTTTAAAAATGGAACCTTTCTTAGGTATTTAACAATCAATAGTAGTAAACTTACGACTCAACCCAGGTGTAAGTCCTTTCAAATGCTCATTACCGGATACAATTGATCATTTCTCACCTTGCTAATTCATACCTTGAAAAAATACATCACCACGAATGTAGACTCACAATGAAAAATCTGAATTGTAATTTCCACCATATAACACAATCCCTTCTCTATCAACATTAGCTTGTACCTTGAAGATTTTTATGAATTCATGGATCTCCGTTTATCATTGATCGGATCTCCATCGATCTTACCATATATTACGCTAAAATTTCAATCATACTCATTACTAGACTCAAAAACAAAACCAAGCATTTGTCATCACACTCAAGCTAATGTCCGCACACTCTTTTCTCAAGTTTTTTTCGATAGTTTTTGACCAATCTGACGGACTTGTGACACTATTACCATAACCATAACAAAATGAATGAAATCACACGTCTCTGAACCCAATTGTCTACCCCTCTGAAGATACCTCTTTAGCCTTAAGAACCCAATAAAATATTCTTGCTCTCGCCTCTCTCTAAAGTCTGTACTACATTCCACTATATTTTCCTTCATTATAACTCTAGCTCTTTAACATTCTATTTGATTGGTGTCCTACCATCTCTTATTACTTTTCATACAACCACGTTACTCACTAAATATTAGAAAACCACAACCTTAGGTACTCGCAAGTCGTAATTACTATACAAAATTCGCTTAACCAGCAATCTTATTATATAGTTGCATCACGACTCTTATTATCATTACGCTCCGTCATCCTTGACTATCACTATGAAGTCAACCTTTTCATCAGCACGACACCTCAAACTCAGGTATACTCATAAAATCCAGAGGACTAACCCAATTTATACGCACTTTCTTACTAAAATACTTCAATTTCCTTCACCCAAGTATACTCATTGAGACCTTCCTTATCCATAAGTTTGTCATTCCGGTATCAATCCACTCTTTTATGGCTTAAGATCAAATCACCAGTCCTCATACTACCCTCCTTCTTCTTAACAAACAAGACAGGAACACCCCACAGGGAAGCACTAGGACAGATGAAACCTTTATCAAGATGCCCTTGGATTTGAGCTTTAAGCTCTCTCAATTCTGCTAGAGCCATACGATATGAAGGGATGGAAATGAGGCAAGTGTCAGTTTCCAAGTCAATGCAGAAATCTATATCTCTATATCGAGGCATACCAGGAAAATCCGTAGGAAACACTTCCTTACAACTCAGATACCACAGGAATAGACTCAATAGAGGGAGATTTAACCTTAACACCCCGAACATGAACCAAACAAGCCAAACAACCCTGCCCTACCAGTTTCCTATCCCGAATAGAGGATATGATCTTAGCTAGCTTAAGCTTGTATACCCCTTCCTACTCTTATCTTTCCCTACCGGGGATCTCTAGAGTTACCGACTTAGTATTACAATTAAGCCTGGTATAATAGGGGGGACAACCAAGTCATGCCTAAGATTATATCAAGTCAGTCATATCCAGCATAATCAAATCAACCCAAGTTTGAAAATTCCTAAACACAACAGGACAAACACGATAAACAAGGGTGACTATGATTGACTCTTCAATTGGGGTAGAAACATGGATGAGGGCATCAAGTATATCACAAACCACATCAAATCCCAAGGCAATTGAACTAACACACGTACGAATAAGTAGAACCTAGATTACACAAAATAATAGCCGACCGAGCACAGACAAGAGTAGCACTAGTGACCACTGCATCACACACCTCAAACTCAGTCTTGCCCGAAAAAGCATATAACTAATCCTTGTCGTCTTGACGAGCAACCTCCTCGCCTGGCTACACTACTCATCTACCTGCATTACCATTTCCTCAGCCTCCACGGCCTCGCTGATTTCCTCCTCATATGCCCAAGCTCTCCACAATTTTAACACACCTTATAACTTATATTTGATTGTTGAACACTGAATTAGATCGTGGGGGTTAATTCGGGTACGATTCAGGGTCCATAATTGTGACTAAGGGAAAACAGGGGAGACAGGGCTGAGATTCTATCTTGCCCTGTCCCGCTATGGCGGGAGGAATCCCGCACTAGCGGTCTCGCACTGGCGAGATTATCCCGCCCCAGCGACTCCGACGGAAACAGAACCCCTGCCAACAATTTATGGGGTTCCTCTCTTTTCTATATTTCCCCTAGATTTCCCGGCTATAACTAGGCATTTAAGAAAATCACTTTAGCTAGGACAATCATTGTCTACCCCCCGGTCAACCCAACGAAGTACTCACTTTAGAATCCTTTTACATCGTTTCAACACTACCACACACATATCCCCAGGATACACCCAGACTCTCACACGGTTATCAGTTGGTCGCAACGCACGTCCATATTTCTCACTTACGAACCACATCGTAATTTATCTAGACCCTTGTACCTAATCTCGTGATGACTTTCTTTTCACAACAAGTTCCACGACATTCAAGTAGTTACAACTTGTAGATAAGTACAAATTCTTTAATTAGTTCGTTCCATAGACGACCATTACTGATAATATATGCCTTATACGGCCCCCAAGGCCAGATACCAATTGGAACCTTCTTAGTTCCAATTAATTTGCTTGTGTCCCTTCAGTTCGGACTACGACGTCTTGTTTATTTCGTTAAGATACCAATTGGAATCGAGAGATACCAATTGGACTCAACTTATACCATAAGCGATAATAGTAGCTAGCGAGCCCCACAAAACTAGTAATTTCAATCATAGAACTTGGTCAAACCCAATTCTTAACAGCCTAAACCTTTAACTGATGGTAACTAGACCTTGAATCAATATTAGATAAAACCGATACACCTTGCAATTGGTCAAAAAGGTCATCTATCCGAAGCAACGGATACTTGTTCTGAATGGTGACCCTATTCAACTGTCGGTAGTCTAACACATCCTATCTTGCTAGTAATGGTGTTACCGCTGTTGTTGCTCTAACTCGAACCATAGAGTGAAGGAGGAAAGATACCAATTTGTATCACCCAGATACCAATTGGATTCAAGTCATAGCACGAAGGAGTAGAAAGAAGTGAGTTTTTCCAAAAGTCCTATAGCCTCTCGAAGAAAAGTACGGGCGTCATCTACCGCTCCGCAAGACTCTACTAAACTCGTTTTGGTACAATGAGATAACCGAACCTAGGGGTACAACCCCGAAGCTAACCAAACTAATGCAGAAGAACAACCCTTAGAACCTGAAATTTATTGTACCAAAACTCTACTAACGACAAGTCTAAGAACAAGGGGTACAACCCCGAAGCTAAACAAAACCCCTTAGACAAATAGTCTAGGTCAGAAAAGGGTGGACTTAAACAAGAAAGATCCATGGCATCCTGAAAGAATTGGCTCACCCTTGAATCCGGTCAAGCTCAATAGTCATCTAACTGAGGTCTATCAATAGCCGCCTAAAGATGCCCTGTACTCAAAAAAGAACAAGCAAGTGCAATATTAGTACACAACCACAGTGTAGTGGTAGGATCACGCAGCTATCCCTATAAGTGAAACACATGCAAGTAACCACAACATTATAAAACAGACATATACTCAGCATATACAATATTAGTCATCATTTTAGGATCAATGTAGCATCACACATTCTCAATAATACACATTGGTTATCAATTTAGGGCAACATACAGTATTCCAATATCAATCATCATCAGATATGAACGTAATCATCACAAGTAGATACACAACACAATTTAATGGTCCTCTCACGGAATCCAATTCAATGGTCCTCTCATGGAACCCACACTTAATGTTAGCATATCTGAACGTGGTACCCGATCCAATATTTATGCCGAAACGTGGCAACCGATCCCATATTTATGCCAAAACATGGCAACCGATCCCATGTTTATGCCGAAATGTGGCAACCGATCCATTTAACAAACTACAATCACAATCACAATGTATATTCTCACAATCATACAATAAGAGGTGATTCATGGCATGCAATTATTCAAGTATCCTCATTTCTTATTAGGGTGATCAATAATGCAACATTCACATACATACGTGCATTATAATGAGCAATTATAAACATATATCACACCAACATGAAATCACAACCATCACTTACCTCGAATCCAAGCTTGAATCCCCTAAGGCACTTGAAACTTCCCTTTTCGGATTCTTCCCGCTTTTTCGTGGTCTTAAAAGATACAAAAAACATAAGGATCAACAAATGAGGCATAATTACCCGGATTATAATCAATAATTATCAATCCTAGGCCAAACCCTTGATCCTCATACCCAGATTAGGGTTTTTTTCACCATAAATCACATATCAAAACCCTCCCTCATCGATAATTACCCACGAATTTACATTCTACAGATCGAAAAATGGATTCAGAGAGTTAAAACCTTACCTTTAGTCTCAAGAATGGTGGAAAACTGTCAAGAAAGTACTTGGGGTCGTTCCTTAGCTCTCAAAGTCGAAAAGTGCAGAATAAAACATTTTTGGGGTTTTATTTTCGACTGAAGTCGCGTTTGTCCCGCTACGGCGGGACCCAACCCGCCACAGCGGACCCGCCCTGGCGGCACTATCCCGCTCTGGCGGCTTGCACGAAAACCGTGAGCAAATTTAAGAATTCCAAACTCTCTTTTCACAACACACCTTTATCCCATGACACTCAAAAAATACCCAATCACGCTAAGATCAGTTTCGGGAGTTCTACTCACCCGAATTCAATTCCGTAAAGTCGTACGAGTTCCTTAACGTCTTAGATATCCACTCATATAATCAAATTCATTAATAGATATCTCATTTGTTACCAGATTTCCCTAGACCTCACTGACTTCGATTTCATCCAAATCTGGACTAGACTAGAAAATCTCAAGTTACTACGAAAAAGTTTTCTTGCCCCAATTCTTTCCCCATGGGCTTTTCCATAACGACGGAAATCAAGTCGTTACACTAGCTAGTAGCTTCCATCGTTTTACACTTACCTCCAGAAATTAACTCTTCAAAACCACGGCTCATTCCTACGGCTCGTATACTATCCTATGGCTCGTAGTCGAGTTGTCAAACAACAAAAATCACAGTTGCTGCACATTTTAGTACCAACTGCTCCAAAAAACCATTTCCTTCTGAATCCAAGCAAATTCACCATCACATCTACTAACACATGCTTAAGACACACGCAAAACCTCAAGTTTAAGGCATTAAAAATACCATAAATTTACGGTACATCAACACCCTCAAATTAAAATTATTGCTTGTCCTTAAGTGACACAACAAACTCAAAACGACACTATTTATTCTAAATGACACTATGCAGAAGCAACTCAAAAACTCAAGCTATGTTCAGCACATTGCAATTATTATGTTAAAAATCAACCTCCCTTTATAAATGTTCAGCACAATGCAATTATTATGTTCAACAACAAACCAACACATGCAGATAAATATATAACATAGATGTACAAATAGAGACATTCACACACATATAATAATCATCAAGATACTAATTCTTCAATAATGTAACTTCTGCCCTCGCCGCAAAGAAATTCCTTCGCACAAAATTTGAATTATAGTTCAAATTTAGGGACTCAGTATATGCTCACGCTCAGTACATGCACAATACCATAGGTCTGCCCTTATTTTCTACACTTCGATTTTCAAACCGTTAGATTAGGATCACTATAGGACTTTCTTAGCTTGTAACATATGCTCAGGGTCATGTATGATCAATTTAGAATTTAAGTGACTTATCTTCCCTCCTTTACATTACATCGGCTATTTTTCTCTTTTACAACCAATCCTGACATCATCTTACTTTTTGCTTCTCTTCGTATTATTTATTGAAGCTCGGGTGTGACTTTGACTTGATTTTCTTGCTTGATTCAACTTTTCTTTATTATTTTTTTCATTTGAGCTTTTCATTCTTTTATCTTTATACTTAGTCTCACCATCTCAGACATTCTTCTTCATTTCTCTACACACAATTCTTTTGATACCCTTTTCTTTTCTTGTTTTCTTCCATAATAGCCACCCTCAACTTAGGTTTTTAGCATGAGTTGAGGTGCACAATTTCCTAGGAAGGACCAGTGCCAAAATAAAGGGGAACAACTTTGGAGTAGCCACCCTCAACTTAGGTTATTAGCCTGAGTTGACGTCCACAATGTTTAAGGAGGGACCAAGACCAAAACAAAGTTTAACAATTTACTCGGAGAAGGTGAACTGAAAAAATAGTCTTCTTTAAGCTCAATGATTTGGCTAGAAAGCATGTCATTGAGATGCATTTTTTTTAATTTTGAAAATGGTAAAATATCACTGGAACATGAAGAAAGAATAAGAGAAAGCCCAATAAACATGAAATACAATGTCTTTAGTCTCTTTTATGCAGGAAGTTGTATAAACCATAAATGAAATTATTAACCACATCATTCTTCTTAATCCTTTCTTTGACTTCTTCAATGCATCGAGACTACTGGACGTGCTCAATCTTCACATGGATCCTCTTTCTTAAGATCTTGTTACAAACCTGCTTGTTGACTTTGACACCAATGACGTGTTTGGTAACATTTCAAACATGACTAGTACGTTCATGGTAGAAGTTATGAGGCATTCTATAATCTATTTTGTGAACTATTTCTCTAATGATTTTTTCTATTTCAGAGAAAACTAATATACAGAAGTGGGCAAGAAAAATGAATGGTTAGATGTAGGGGTGCGTATCGGTCGATTCGATTTTATGTACTATTGGTTTGATTTATCAGTTTTCGGTTTGTAAATACGTCAAACCGATAACCAAACCAATAACATATTTCTTATCGATTTTTGGTTAATCGGTTTATGGTACTTAACGGTTCGGTTTTTGGTTTAATCAATAAAAAAATACTCATATATATTAATATACACGATAAGAAAATTTTCATATAAACACATATGATTTTTCTAGCATTTGGCATGAAAGTAATAATCATAAAAGTAACAATCATTTTTCTTGCAAGTTTAGACACTAGACACATTCAAAGGAAAAAGTTTGAATGTAACAATTGTTTTTTAGCAAGTCTAGGCAATTGACACATTCAAGTTAGAAGTGTGCTTGCAATTACAGAATGAAACAATAATTAGGGTTTTAAGTAATACTGAGATTAAAGTAACAGGGTTTGTAAAATGTTATATAATTAGGATTTACTGGTCTAAGGATAAAATAGTAAATTTAGTATAGTCTTATCAGGTTATTGGTTTAACTATTAACGAAAATCATAAAATCAGAAACCGAACCAATAACCCAATAAAAATTTTGCAAAACCATTTAAAAACTGTTAGCCCAATAACCCAATATCAATAAATCAATAGTGTTTTTTCGGTTCGATTTATTGGTTAAATCGGTTTTTTGCACACCCCTAGTTAGATGAACGTGGATTTTGTTAGGTTCATATGTTTTAGTTTTAAAAAAATCTATCACGCTGATTCTTGAAACCACTTTAAATTTCTATCTTATTTTTTTAATTGTAATTTATTATTTAATATAAATAAAGAAATAATAATTAATAATTACTTAATTGATATTTTAAAAGTTAAAAAATAGAGATTAATTGTGGTGCTGACACGTAGGCACTATCACCTCTTTTTTAAAATTACTATTTAATATAATTACAAATAATTAATTATTAAAAAATTAAAACAATTCACATTTAAAACAATTTTCGTGGAAACGAACAATGAATTCAATTCAAATTCATTGTTATCCAAATTATTAATATATTATCATATTCAAAAGAAATATGAAATTATTTAGTTGGTGTAATATCCCATTTTAACTTGAGGTCTAAATGGTGTACAACATATTGGTGAATCTTAATATTATTTTTAAGAGTCGTCACCTAATTATGTTAAAGGTGAATTAGGACACCTATTTTGCTAAAGTTATGCTAAATTAACTATATATTAAAGTCTACTTAACCTTATGCAATTCTAGGTAATGGTTCTAATTTATCCTAAAGGGAAAGGGTAAGACATCCTATAAGATCTGTTAAAAAAAGTTAACCGGCCAAACAGATTAATTAATTTTAAAAGAAAGTGAGTGCTAAAAGAATTTGAAAAGTCAAGTAAGTAAGTTGGAAAACATTTTAACATTTGAAAACTCTTTTGTATTTATAGTAGATTAATAAAAGGTCTTGCTTAACGAAATCAATTTGCCGCTCATGGAGATGAGTATATTTTAAAAAATGATATTTGAAGTTAAATAGTTTTTGGTTCCTCTTTTTTAAAAAAATATTTTTTTAGAAATAAAAGTTAATATTATACATAAGTTAAGAAAACCAGTAGTAACTAGAACTAAAATAAAAGTTCTCAAAACCAATTATCTACCTCATGTTAGCTATTATGAAAACAAAAATTAACACAATATTCAAAACACATAAGCAAGTTAAAACAAATAAATGCTAAATAATAATAATAATAATAATATGAGAAGCAATATAAGCGACACCAAATGAGTTTCACTTGCTTTCGTTGTCATTCAGGTAGTCTAAGATATAGTGAAGACTCCATAAGCGTGTATGACGGTATCGAGTTCATGAAACTCTATTTTTGCCAGAGTCCTTAATTGGGCCTCCAGTTTTGCTCCAAAGTTCATGCAAGTAAAGAGAACGTAAAAAGAGATTAGTAAGACCAAAAATATCGACTAAATTAGATATATAACCAAATAAAGATACAATCTTGAACACAATATATGCAACTATCGGACGAGATACCCTTTTTGCCATGGATAACTTTTGAACTAACTAAATATAACTAAGTTCATGTATTTTGAGCGGCGAGCGAGCTTGAATCAAATCACACCCTTTCAAAAATTTTACACATGCTTATTTATATAAAATTTGATTAACAAAAATAGAACAGATGTAACAACAATGCTTTTAATCACATTATATTTACATTTTTCTAATTATGCAAAAATGGCAACCATCTCTTTTAAACATAATTTTATCTAAGAAAACATGGGCTGCAATTTTTATCATACAAAAGCAGCAAATGAACAATTAACGCATAATGAAAGAAACTGAGTTCATGTAAAGATTTAATCACGAAATAAAATAATTTCTTAAATAAACGACCGCTAAAACGCGAGAAGAAATAGGTTCAGTTCTCAAAGAAGATGCAATTATTTTTTAACATAATTGACAAATAAACTTCTCAAGTACACATAGCATTTTAATAGTAGTGGCGCAACAAAGGAAGAATGGGGCGAGTATTACCTGCTATAGGGCAGTGAACGAGAGAGTTTCGATCGGAAGGTATACACTCACACAATCAATCGACGAATTCGAGGAAGCTTGAGACTAGAGTTTTGGCCGAGATCGAAAGAGAATACAAAGCTATTTTGTAGAGTAAAAATCAGTGGTTCAAGGAGGCAGAAAAACTTGGTCTTAAAAATGAGTGCAGAGGTTGATAAAATTAGGCCTTTCAGATTGAATTTGGGCGGGATTTCGATTGAGAAAATGGGCGTTTGAATTTCAAACCTCTGCTTTGTGAATCTCCATTAGAAATTTCAGAAATCTCCTTGGCCTTTTCTTGAATGAATCTGTCATAAAGAGAGCGAAATGACGAGAGTTTGATTAGCCAAAACGTGAAAGAGACTTGAAGCTTAGCCAACAATGTAAAAGGAGAACGAGGCACTGAGAAGGGGAAAAATGACCTAATTTGGTTCTAGGACTTTAACATTTGCCTGATGAATGAAACGTTGGTTTGGGCCTTTTTTTGGGCTGCTTTTGATATAAAAAAGAGCAATTTTTACCTATAACAAACATAAAAAATATATTTGTATGTTATAGTTATAGTTTGCATAATTGCGCTCCATAACAAATTTTATGTTTGCTATGGAGATTTTGATTTGTATAATTCTCTATAAACATTCAATTTTATACAAATTGCTCGGTTTTGTATAAATTCATTCATATATTGTAATTTGTATACTAAGATCTTTATTTGTATAATTATAAGTGTATATGACGAAAATATATGTATTTGTATTTGTATATACACTTTCTCTCGTTTTACACAAACACATTTTATATATTATATACCGAAATGTGTAAAATGGCTAATTGTATACTGAATCAGATGGCAAAAAAAGGAGATATTGTTGCGAATTACAATTAAAATAAAGGGAAACTTACATAAATATACTATATTAAAAAAAAAAATTACGATTTATAGCAATAATAGTTTTTTTACTTGAACATTTTAATACAATTTTAATACATATTACAAAGAACTATTCATTATTCGCATATAATATAAGTTTTATTGATGGATAATACATTTATCACATATGTGTTAATTTCTTACCAAACAAACATAATATATTTTTATAAATAGGTATAATACATATATATTGCATACATAATTCACTTTTAATACATATATGCAGATTTAACATGATATTGTTATATATTGCTATAAATGGTAATAAATAAAAGGTATCGCTAAAATCAGTAATTATTTATTAAAAGGTATCCATCCAAGTAATTTTTCCTAAAATAAACTATAGCTATAGCATTTAATTTGAATTAATAATTTGCTATTTCATACAATTTTCCCTATAAAATAATGGGCTGAAATGTTTGGTCTAATTTGGGGTTTTGGGCCGATATTTTGTCTTCCTCTCTTCATTTAAATTATTTTAGGCTTCTACTTAATAACTAATACAATATATATTAAAAGATGACAACTAATAATTTACATAATAAAAATATCAATATATACAAATATAAAATAAGGATTTATAATTAGTTTAATAAGTACAAAACTTGAAATAAAGCGACAACAAATAATATTTTAAGAAAAGAAGGTGTAAAAAGTGATAATAGTAGTTTCGATAATAAAACATATAATTGTAGTAGATAAATAGTTGTAGTAAGTAAAAGTAATTGTGAAAAAAGGAAATTTGATACGTTATTAAATTAGAAGCTCGAAAACAAAGAATTAGAAGAAAGAAAGGTCGAAATTGGGTGTCAACAGTTGGTTACTCTTTTTTATTTATTTTCGGTTAATTTAAAAGAATTTTAAATTAGTTTTTATTTTTAAAATTGTTGAATTTTAGTGGTGTTGACATGTGTCATTTTTACTTCTCCTATTATATAAAGATAGATAGATAATGCAAATAATTAATAATTAATAATTAATTAATTGATATTTTAAAAGTTAAAAAATAGAGATTAATTGTGGGGCTGACACGTAGGTGCTATAACCTTTTTTTTAAAATTGTTATTTATTATTATTTAATATAATTACAGATAATTAATTATTAAAAAATTAAAACAATTCAAATTTAAAACAATTTTCGTGGAAACTAACAATGAATTCAATTCAAATTCATTGTTATCCAAATTATTATTATATTATTATATTATTATAGTCAAAGAAACATGAAATTATTTAGTTGGTTACTTTTTATTTATTTATTTTTGGTTAATTTAAAAGAATTTTAAATTATTTTTTATTTTTAAAATTGTTGAATTTTAGTGGTGCTGACATGTGTCACTTTTTACTTTTCCTATTATATAGATAGATTATTAAATTCAAAAGACATGAAATTATTTAGTTGGTTACTCTTTTTTATTTATTTTTCGTTAATTTTAAAAAAAATATTTTTTGTTTTTAAAATTGTTGAATTTTTGTGGTGCTAACATGTGTCACTTTTTACTTCTCCATATATAGATAGATATATATTTACAAAGATATCCTCCACAATAACAGTGGAAAAGATGTCAAAGTGATTTTGAGGGGTAATTGAGTGTTTACTCATTGCTAATGCATGTATTAAATCTTTTTGCATTACTAATATCTAGAAATCCATTGTATTAGTAATACCCTCCTCGATACATAATAGAGTATATAACTAATGCAAGAATTAGTTATGCTTAGCATGAAAAAATGCACCAAACAAGGGATTACTAATACATATAGCCAAGACATGCATTATTTTTGCTAATATACTCTACCAAACAACCCCTAAGTGTACAAACGTGATTGTAACTTTAAATTGTTCGAGTTTGGTCCAGAATGTGAAAACACCCTATAGAGATAGCTCATGAATTTTGCCACTCTTAAACAAGAATTTTCCCCCATATATATTTCCCATTTTTCTAAGGGATTTTCACCATAAGATTTTTGTAAATTTTCTTTAATATGTTCTAGATTAAGGCATTTACAGGATATTTTCTTTAGATTTTCTAAATATTTTTTCTTGAAAATTCCTTTATCCTTTTCTAGAATATAAGGATATTGTTTTCTTGGGACTTTAACAAAATGTCCACAAGGGATTTTTAGACTTATCATGTAGATTGTTTGATGATAATCTTGAAATTGTTGTAGAAAATCATTTCCTAGTAATAAATCTATTTCTAGTTTGTCATATGCAAATATTTTGTTTATAGAAACAATTATATAATATAATATGTGTGTGTGGGGGGGGGGGGGGGGGATATGTCTAATTATGCTTATGAAAAATGACTAGTACACATATATAGAGCTTCTACGGAACTATTGTTAGCTAGAGTTATGCTAATCTCAAACTATAATAAGTAAAAGTAAACAAAAACCTAACTCCATGCCTGTTAATTTCGTCATTTCCCCTTATTAGAACCTAATCAATAGAAGGGATCCATAAAGATATACTAATAATGAGGATTAATTAGCCTCAATACTTTTCAATGGAGTATTGGATGATTGCCACGTGCTTAAAACAAAATTAAAAGTTGGAATTTGCTTTATATAATCAATAAATAACATTACATAAATGTTTATTAAATATAATAAAAAAAAATGTTTGAAACACGTCGAAAAATATCCAAATATTGAAATGTTTAATCACATTACGAATAATAATGATAAAATATAAGCTCATAAAAGATCTAAAGTTTAAAATTTAATTGGTTAGAGAATATTAAAGACTTATAATATAATTATAAGTTGGATAAGAACAAACAAATGTTTATAAATTAAAATAGTAAAATAGTGCTAGTACAAATATATAATTTAATGCAAGTCTACGGTTACCAACTTATCGTACTGCACTTTATTAAATTTAATCATGTTGAATTAATTAATTTAGTATGATAATAATATAATATTATTAAAAAAAATAAAAAATTATGGAACTAAAATTTTTGCTATCGTACTATAAATACCCCTGTGAAACCCATTCTATCTTCCCTAAATTCTTATTATTTTAATAAATTAACATGTTGTTTTGATAATGAATAATAAATATTTAGTAAATATAAAATGAATTCTGAAAATGTAAAAAACGATCTTGGCCTTTTAATTTATTTTTTAAGCACATGGCAATCATGATCCTCACTCTAAATATTTTTACGAGAATAATTTGATTTATTATTGATTATACTTTAGAAGGAAATTCCAAGTATATAATTGCGTTGCCAAAAAATTATATTATGGTGAGTAGTGAAGATTATATAAAAAATTATATTAAATTTAGTTATGTTGAATTAATGAATTATATTATTATCAAGAGAACTTACGATTTGTTATAATGACATGATATTATATATGTTTACTAGAATTTGATATTTAAATTTCATTTAGTTGTTATAAATAAAAGTATGAAAAAAATTAATTGAATGATTTTGTGTATCAAAAAGAAGGAATGCATTTGCTAACCGTTTTAATATTAAAAAATTAGAAAAAGCGGATGTTAGAGCAAACACTTATAGCCTTTTATCGTGAAGTTATGACCAAATTGATGAACACTATTTATAAATATAGCCTCATTACTTCTCAATGCAGTATTGGATGATTGCCACGTATTTAAAACAAAGTTGGAATTTGCTTTATATATTCAATTAACAACATTACATAAATTTTTATTAAATATAATAGTAAAAAAAATGTTTGAAACACGTCGAAAAAAATACCCAAATATTGAAATGTTTAATCACATTACGGTTAATAACGAAAAAATATAAGGTCATAAAAGATCTAAAATTTTATATTTAATTGGTTAAAGATTTATAATATAATGAAAAAAGGCTTAAATGTACCATTAATATATTATTTATATATATATATATATATATAAATTTAGAATTCTGTTCATAGAAAGATGTAAACTCTTTGCAATTGATAATACCATAGTTTTGGATTTCTCTGGTTCCAATTAAGGCTCATAAAATGGTTTTAAAAACATGTAATCATTTTGTTCGACTTATTAATATTAAATATGGGTTGGATAACTAATTATTTAAAATGGATTAAATATGAATATCGTCCATGTTATCTACTAAATATGGATATTTAGACAGAAAATATAAACATCTATATTGTCAACACTCATTTGTCTTTTGCTTGTTATTTATAATTCCTTGCTTTCTAAATTTGGAGAGTTTAAACCAGTGTTTTGAAAGACTGTTGAGACTCGTCTCGGGACTCGCTTTGAGGCGGGGCTTTAACAAAATGCTTTCAGACTCAAGTATGAGACTTAGTTCTGTAAGACTTACGTCCTAGGCATTCGATTGTACGCCCTAAACACGCCCAACGTTCGGGACTTACCTAATAGATCTTACACAAATTATGTATTAATTAAATTATTTAGTTAACATTGTTGACTCTCATAATTCTTGAATAAATGAATGATACTTAATAGTTTTTAATCTATAGAAATAAGAATCTTGAGAGTAACTCAAATAACAAGTTGTAGTATCACATATTTACTATTTGGTAACACTGTGAGGGCATTTATTTCCTTTAAAAATACATAGCGAAATTTTACTTTTTCACTTATCATTGATCTTTATTCTTTGTCATATGTCTCAAAATTTTCATATTTTATTTAGCTATTTAAATGTAATTTTATTTTTATTCATGATGGAGTGATGTTTTTATTGTAATAATAATAAGCTTTTTTTATTATTATTTTCTTTTAGGGGGTACGTTGTATAGTATGATAATATATATATATATATATATATATATATATATATAATGATTCTTTTATTATTAGAAAGTTAAGATATTAGATTATTTATACTTGTATAATAATGTTAGAAGTTTTATTTTCTATGAGTTTCCTTGATCATGTTTGTAATTATTTTAAACTATTGATGGATTTTTATATATTGTGTTATTATATTATTATACTATATATTGTAAATTAAAAAAATTAAAGATCCATGGGGCTTACGCCTCGCCCTATGCTAAGTAAAATGCCCCACCTCACGCCCTTGCCTTTTACAACATTGATTTAAACTTATTTTGTGTTTTTACCTAATTATTTCTGAAATTGTAAATAACATGAATACTAATCAATTAATCAATTTTTTATTGTTAAATAAGACCAAATTAAATATTTTATTCATTTTAATTTAATCTGATTTGGTCTTTTCATATCAGTCTCAATTTACATGTTTGCCCCTCCTAGTTACAATATTTACATATTTTTATGTCCATTAACAGAGTTACGACTTCAATTACCATTTTATTAGCAAAAAGTATAGTATCCCTTATTGGATATCCAATAGTTGACACTAGATGTATTAAGACATCATTACAAAGTAAGGACATTTAATTAAGGAATAATTACTTGGGTGAATCCATTTTAAAAAATAATTACTTATTTTAAATATACTCTCTATTTATTACCATTTATAACAATATATAACAATATTATATATTTTATTAGATTTCTGTTTTTTGTCTTGCCTCTTTCTCCTTTTTATCTGTCCCCTCTTTCTCTCTTTTTTTGCCTCCATGTGCAAGGTGTCAATTTTTTAATATTATAATTGAAAGATCCACAATCTTCGGCCATACATTCAGTTCGTTATGCCTCTAAAAGGGAGAATAAATTCCTGAGTTCATTCTTTCTCTATTTGTCCCTGAAAATTAAGTTGTCAACCACTATAATTTCTGAGCTTATGTTCTTAATGAATAAAATATGTATTATACATGTCTTATAAATTGAAGTAAACTAATACGGTCAAATTAATCATTTTTTTTGTTCCGAAACATCACCAATAAACTACAAAATGAATTAAACTTGAATTAAAAATGTATTATACACATATTAAAATTGAATTAGAAGAGAAATAAACACGAATACAAAATGTAGCAAATGAATGAGCAGTCAATGATTCGTAGACTGAATAAAACTTGTATCAATAATTAATTAGACAAGTAATTTAATCGTAACAAATGAAGAAACATAATAAACTGTCAAATGAATTAAACTTGAATTGAAATGTATTACACACATATAAAAGTTGAATTAAACATGAATGGAAAATGTAGCAAACGAAAGAGCATTCTGTGATATGTAAACTGAATAAAACTTGTATCAATAGTGAATTAAACAAGTAATTCAATCCTAACAAATCAACCAATAAACTGCAAAATGAATTAACTTGTATTTAAAAGTGTATTACACAAATTTTAAAGTTGAATTAGAAGAGAGAATTAAGCATGAATATAAAAAGTAACTAATGAAAGACTAGCCAATGATATATACAGTGAATTAAACTTATATCAATAATGAATTAAACAAGTAATCTAATAGTAACATATAATAAACTTCAAAATGAATTAAATTTGCATTAAAAGTGTATTACACAATATTAAAGTTGTAGAAGCGAGAATTAAGAATACATGAAAAACGTAACTAACGAAAGACAAGACAATAATCTATAAACTGAATTAAACTTGTGTTATTCATGAATAAAACATGTATTTTATGTTTCTTATAAATTATTTTGGTTTGTATCATTAAGAACATGAGTGATGTTTGCAATATGTATTAAAAATATAGTGTGCACGTATTATAAATGTATAATAAGTGTGTTACCTAAATCATTTGGTTGGTATCACTAAGAATAGAGTAAAGTTTGCAATATATATTAAAAATGTATTGTTCACGAATAAAATTTATATTATATGTGTCTTATAAATTATTTTGATTTGTATCACTAAGAAAATGAGTGACGGTTGCAATATATATGTATTATAAATGTATTTCTCATGAATAAAACTTATATTATATGTGTCTTATAAATTATTTTGATCACTAAGAAAATGAGTGACAGTAACAATATGTATTAAAAATGTATTGTGCATGTCTTATAAGTGTATTATTAGTGTGTTACCTAAATTATTCTTGTTGGTATCACTAAGAAAGAAGTGAAGTGTGCAATATGTATTACTTATAAATGTATTATTTATGAATAAAACATGTATTCTATATATCTTATAAATTATTTTGATTTGTATCACTAAGAAAAAAAAAGCGATGTTTGCAATATGAATTACAAATGTATCGTGCCTATATTATATTATAAATGTATTACAAGTGTGTTACATAACTATTTTGGTTGATATCACTAAAAAGGGTGTGAAGTTTGCAATATGTATTATAAATGTATTGTTCATGATTTTAATACAATTATGAAACATATCTAATACAACTTTAATACAATTGCGATACAGTTCTATAAACTTTACCTTTTCGAGCTTCAATCTAATATTTCTCCTAAAATCAATGATAAACCAAAGTTTTCTTGAAATTGAGTTATAAACTCCAAACGTCGTTTTCAATTATTTGTAGGAACAATCTATCCAAATTAATTACTAATTCATAAAATTCAAATAATTAATTCAAAACTTGAAGCTTTATAATGACCATCAATGGTGAATTCTTGTTGCTGTAATTTTAGAGATTTGAAATTTCTGCTTGAAAACATGATTTTGTACAAATTTTTGATATTTTTGTTCCTCTTCTCGTCGTGTTTTTGGGTAAAAATTGTGAAATATAGGTAAAATCTTATTTGAAGATATTTCTTTAAATGAAAAATTCAAAGAAAAAGAAGAATAAAAAGAAGAAGAAAGGAGGAAGAGAAAGAATGGCAAAGAAAAGGACGAGAAGAAGAAGAATAAAAAGAAGAAAAGAGGAGGAAGAGAAAAAAGGCAGAGAAAGTGGCGAACATAAACTGTACAATTTTTTTAATTCAAAAAAGTTGTTATATTTAGTTAGAAAAATTATATTGCCATAGATAGTAAATATTTTCTTAATGTAGCATATTTATGTGATTTACCCTTTAATTAATTTTACATGAACTTAGTGCTAGCTTGTTCATCAAGGTTTTAACAAGTCAAAAATATTTATTTTAAAAAAATAAAAATAGTTAATCAAGTTTCTAAAAGAAAATAAGTAATTTTAAAAGTAGCAGAAGTTTTTTAAAAGTTTTAAAAATAGTTTTTTCCCTGAAAGATCATTTAAAAAGCACTTTTAAAAACTATTAAAAATATTTTTATAAATTTGACCAAACACTAATTATTATTTAATCAGTGCCTTTTAAATTACTTAGTTCCTTATCACCAAAAGTACATATTTTTGAAAAATCCTTTATGAGAAAAGCATTTTTTTAAAGAACAACTTTCACATATACTAAACATAAAAATTATATTTGTATGATATAGCTATAGTTTGCATAATTGCACTCCATAGAAAACATAAATATGTATATTTCGCTATACATATACAAAGAAAGCAGTTGTATAATTCAATATACATATACAAAGAAAGCAGTTGTATAATTCGCTATACATATACAAAAGAAAGCAGTTGTATAATCTGTTTCGGTATACATATACAAAAGATCAATTGTATAATCTGTGTTTGTATAAAACGAGAAAGAGAGAAAGACAAAAGAAAACTGGGTAGGGGAAGATTGTATTTGTATAATCATAAGTGTAAAGGACGAAAATATATGCATTTGTATTTGTATATTCAATTTTCTCTCGCTTTATACAAACACAAACGCAATGTATACATTTGTGTTTGTATAAAGTGAGAGAGGCGAGTGAGAGCGGCGAGCGAGATCTGGAGAGTGGCGAGCGAGAAATCTGGGAGAGGGGAATGAAAATATATATATATATACAATTTTCTCTCACTTTATACAAACACAAACATATTTTATACATTTGTGTTTGTATAAAAGCGAGAGAGGCGAGCGAGACTGCCACCAAAACGAGAGTGGCGAGCAAGATTCCACCAGGGAGAGAGGCGAAAATAGCAATAATTTGCTATAGGGTACAATTAAATCAAACTATGTTTATATAATTTAATTTGAATTAATAGTTTGGTATTATATACAATTTTTCCGTTTTTAAATAAATAAATTTTAAACAAACATGCTATATTTTTTTTTTAAATACGCATAGATGCGTTATTATTAGTGCTTCTACAAAATCTAAATGCCATTATAAGTTGGCAATTTTTTAAAACTAACGCTATGAAATCAGCGTTATTAAGGAGGAACAGTTTTTGTATAAAGTTATCAACACTACTTATAAGTTAAATAATTTAGAAAAGTTGATATTTTCTTCGTTTCGTAATAAATATTGTTTTATGATTTTTTTCCCCTCAAAATATGTTGTTTCTTTTAATCTTATACTCAATTATTTTGTAGCTTCATGATCCATAAAATAAATGGATAATTGCTAGCGAAACTCAAGAGAAGAAAGTTAGGAATAGAACGTGGGTTAAGGGGAGTTGGATACATCCATGCTCAATGATGTAGGTGTGATCAGGTCGATTTGGACAAAATGTTAGAGGCTAGAGAGACCATGAACATATTATCAACTCTGTGATTTAACAATCATTAGATATCTTACATATGCTTAACAACTATAATTAGATGGGATAGAATTACATAAACGGCCAGCGCAACTGTATGTCTTAATCTCTCTGTGAACAACTTTTGCTACTCAATCTTCTTTACTATTATTTTTTTGTCTAATTCATAAATAGAATAAATCATCAAAATAAACTCTCTAAAACGAACAACACTAATTCTAACAAGTAAAATAAGGAAATTGATAGCTTTTCAGTAATTAAGTTGTTATCAAATCGATAAACCAAATTGTACTAGTATTCACTTAATACTTGCGATCACGTACACTTATGTGTGCTAAAAAGACAACACAAAACATTTTCGTTGGTTAAAGTATTTTATTTGTCGCCTATAAATAATTAAGTTATTCATTTATAAAAGTTGGATTTTTGATATACAAGGCATTATATTAACATTCTAAGTTTTTTTTTCCATTAGTTTCTCTTCTATGGCAGATCCACAAAGCATAATACTCACACCGGAATCTCTAATCTAATAAATCTCTAATTTATAATTGAAATCAATCCATATGTTCTTAACCTCAGAATAAATTCAATTGTATGGTTTTTTTCAAATAAACAATACTCATATTCATAAATTCCTCCATAACTAATTATGTAGGAATTGAAATTCCATAATAAGTAATTTTTTTATTTATTTACTTGTATTCAGTAAGTAATTAAAAACAAATTATCATTAAAGAATCTGTGTATAATCTAAATAAATAATGGCCGGGGGGGGGGGGGGGGGGATAGGGAATAGTGGATTTGGAATGAAAATAAGGTGTGTTGAGAGAGTGAGGAGGGGCACAAGCACTGTGGAACAACACTGGTAAAACTTGTTTTCCTATTTTTATTAGAGGATTTATTTTTCTTATTTTTAAAAAATTAATATCCTAGAAAATAAGTTTTTCAAAAATTTAAATTAATCGAACATGAAAATATTTTTAAAAAAAATAGAAAATGTTTTCCATTAAACGGTACACACCCTGAATCAATGAAACACCTAAAAAGTAAAAAATATTTCTAGAGAAAACAATACAAAATTCACAAGATTAGGGCCTAATTATGTGCCTTTTTTAGTTTTCAAAATTACCTTCTGCATCATATTTATTTTGTCAGATACATATAAATGGTAAACTCAGATACATGTATTTCGGATGCATGCAAGTCAAATTAAATATAATTTGTTCTAAATACACCATATCTAATCGTAATTCACATGTATCTAGGATACACATTTACTCTCTCGCTCACCTTTATCCCTATATATTTGTATTTCAGAATGTATCTAGTATCAAAAGATATATGTTGATTCTCTCACTCAGCTCCCTCCCTGTGTATTTGTATTTCAAAATGCATCTAGTGTCTTTGATACATGTATTTGACTTAAATTATGAAAGAATGGTGTTCAATTTAGTACCAAATTATAAAATTAGTGAGAGACAATGTGTAATTTTTTCAAATTATACAGTGGATTCATACTTATGCATGGTTACAATATTTGTGTAATTAGGTAGTTTTTCCTTATTTCTAATGTCATTTTCGAATTGAAAAATAAAGTTTAAACAAACATCGTGTTTTGGATAGATTTTAGAATAATAGTGCATAGACAAGAACCGATTCAAAATGGGGTGCAATGGATAGGGTTGCTCCTCCCTTAATCAAAGATCTCGAATTTGAGTTTTGAACACATATCAAACATCAGACGGAAAAAAACAAATTCAAGATGGCATACACTAAATAAAATAAAAATAGCAACGAGGTAGTTGCGATCATTTGTTTGGTGGGTTTCCTCTACTTTTTCTCTTGATGAAAAAATTCTCATGTATGACGAAGAAATCCAATTTACAAAAGATAACCAAAAGTCAAAAGATTTTCAAGAATTTGGAGCTATAACTTAAATTTTGAAAAAAACAAATTCATATGTAAAATGCAAATACAAAACAATGATACATGATCTTGATCTTGACTAATTCATGGTCTACCATGAACTAAACCCATAGTTTAGTAGGAATCTATTTCATAATAATTAAGATGAGATTATATATGCTTAGTTTGTTTTTTTCAAAGATTATTTGGCCAGTTTGTACTTGTTTTTCTAAATGTTTTGAGCCAGTTTTTTTTTTTCTTTACAAAAAATTAAACTTGTCTTTATCAATTGTTTGGGTCTCTTGCTATATAAAGAGCTAATTCTTCCACCAATGTTGCAAGAACAACAAACTAATTTAGTTCCAATATGGGAATACCATCAAAGTTGAGGCAATGGCCCCTTCTTGTTTATGCTGTTGCCTTTTGCTTGATAGTCATTAGTGTAGCAGCTGATTATAAGCCCCACATTGATGATTCATCATCTTTGTCATACCATTATAGGCCACGATCGCCTCCACCGCCTCCTCCACGACGTCGTTACTATTATAAATCGCCCCCACCGCCTCCTCCACGACGTCGTTACTACTATAAATCGCCTCCACCGCCTCCTCCACGACGTCGTAACAATTATAAATCGCCTCCGCCACCTCCTCCACGACGTCATTATTATAAATCACCTCCACCACCACCTCCGCGACGTCATCACTATTATAAATCACCTCCACCACCCCCTCCGCGACATCATCACTATTATAAATCACCTCCACCTCCATCACCATCACCACCTCTTCCACATTATTACAAATCTCCACCACCGCCTTCTTCACCTCCCCCGCCAAATTATTACCATCATCCACCACCACCACCAATCCTTTCTCCTCCTCCAACATATCATTACGAATCTCCACCACCGCCTTCTCCATCTCCACCGCCACATTATTACCATAATCCTCCACCACCACCTTCTCCATCTCCACCGCCACCTTATTACTCTAATCCACCACCCACACCAATCCATTCTCCTCCTCCTACACCACCACTTCCATCTCCATCTCCATCTCCATTGCCATCGCCCCCATTGACTACACCTGTCGATGAACCATCTCCATCTCCATCTCTGTTGCCATCACCACCATTGATTGCACCTACCGATGGACCATCTCCATCTCCATCTCCATCTCTGGTTCCATCACCAACATTGATTTCACCTACCAATGGACCATCTCCATCTCCATCTCTGTTTCCATCACCACCATTGATTGCACCTAACGATGGACCATCTCTATCTCCATCTCCGTTGCCATCACCACCATTGATTTCACCTATCGATGGACCATCTCCAACTACATTGCCATCACCACCATTGATTGAACCTATCGATGGTCTATCTCCATCTCCATATCTGTTGCCATCACCACCATTGATTTCACCTACCGATGGACCATCTCCATCTCCATCTCCATCTCCGTTGCCATCACCACCATTGATTTCACCTATCGATGGACCATCTCTATCTCCATTGCCATTACCACCATTGATTGAACCTACTGATGGACCATCTCCATCTCCGTTGCCATCACCACCATTAATTCCACCTATCGATGGACCATCTCCATCTCCATTGCCATTACCACCATTGATTGAACCTACTGATGGACCATCTCTATCTCCGTTGCCATCACCACCATTGATTGCACCTACCGATGGACCATCTCCATCTCTATCTCCGTTGCCATCACCACCATTAATTGCACCTACCACTGGACCATCTCCATCTCCACCACCTTCTCCATTACCACCACCTCCAGTGAAGTTTCCTCCTCCTCCATTGCCATCTCCACCTCCACCACCTTCTCCATTTCCACCACCTCCAATTAGGTCCCCGCCTACTCCATCGCCATCTCCACCTCCACCACTTTCTCCATCTCCACCACCTCCAGTTAGGTCCCCGCCTCCTCCATCGTCATCTCCACCTCCACCACCTTCTCCATCTCCACCACCTCCAGTTAGGTCCCCGCCTCCTCTATCGCCACCTACACCTCCACCACCTCCAGTTAGGTCCCCGCCTCCTCCATCGCCATATCTACCTCCACCATATTCTCTATCTCCACCACCTCCAGTTAGGTTCCCGCCTCCTCCATCACCATCTCCACCACCTCTAGTTAAGTCCCCGCCTCCTCCATCGCCATCTCTGCTTCCACCACCTTCTCCATCTCAACCACCTCCAGTTAGGTCCTCGCCTCCTCCATCACCATCTCCACCTCCACCACCTTCTCCATCTCCACCACCTCCAGTTAGGTCCCCGCCTCCTCCATCGCCATCTCCACCACCTCCAGTTAGGTCCCCGCCTTCTCCATTGCCATCTCCACCACCTGTAATTAAGTCTCCGCCTCCTCCATCGCCATCTCCACCTCCACCACGTTCTCCATCTCCACCACCTCCAGTTAAGTCCCCGCCTCCCCCATCTCCATCGCCATCACCACCTCCACCACCTTCTCCATCTCCACCACCTCCAGTTAAGTCCCCGCCTCATCCATTGCCATCTCCACCACCTCCCATTAAGTCTCCATCTCCTCTATCACCATCTCCATCTCCACCTTCTCCATCTCCACTACCTCCAATTAGGTCCCCGCCTCCTCCATCGTCATCTCCACCTCCACCACCTTCTCCATCTCCACCACCTCTAGTTAGGTCCCCGCCTCCTCTATCGCCACCTCCACCTCTACCACCTTCTCCATCTCCACCACCTCCAGTTAGGTCCCCGCCTCCTCCATCGCCCTATCTACCTCCACCACATTCTCTATCTCCACCACCTCCTATTAGGTTCTCGCCTCCTCCATTACCATCTCCACCACCTCTAGTTAGGTCCCCGCCTCCTCCATCGCCATCTCCGCCTCCACCACCTTCTCCATCTCAACCACCTCCAATTAGGTCCTCGCCTCCTCCATCGCCATCTCCACCTCCACCACCTTCTCCATCTCCACCACCTCCAGTTAGGTCCCCGCCTCCTCCATCGCCATCTCCACCACCTCCAGTTAGGTCCCCGCCTCCTCCATCGCCATCTCCACCACCTTCAATTAAGTCTCCGCCTCCTCCATCGTCATCTCCACCTCCACCACGTTCTCCATCTCCACCACCTTTAGTTAAGTCCCCGCCTCCCCCATCGCCATCACCACCTCCCCCACCTTCTCCATCTCCACCACCTCCAGTTAAGTCCCCGCCTCCTCCATCGCCATCTCCACCACCTCCCATTAAGTCTCCATCTCCTCTATCACCATCTCCACCTCCACCACCTTCTCCATCCCCACCACCACCTTCATCGAAATCTCCACTTCCGCCTTGCAATAATAAATCTCCTCCCCCACCATCTTTTTTCCCTTTTCCAATACTATTTCCCTGGTTGCGAACTCCACCTCCGCCGCCTAATTGTACTCCTCCACCACCACTAATAAACTCCCCCCCTCCTCCATCGCCACCTCCACCACGTTCTCCATCTCCACCACCTCCAGTTAAGTCCCCGCCTCCTCTATCACCATCTCCACCACCTCCCATTAAGTCTCCATCTCCTCTATCACCTTCTCCACCTTCACAACCTTCTCCATCCCCACCACCACCTTCATCGAAATCTCCACTTCCGCCTTGCAATAGTAAATCTCCTCCCCCACCATCTTTTTTCCCTTTTCCAATACTATTTCCCTGGTTGCGAACTCCACCTCCGCCACCTAATTGTATTCCTCAACCACCTCCAGTTAAGTCCCCGCCTCCTCCATTTAAAATAATTACTCCACCATTTCTACGAGTACCTCCACTCCCATTTCCCTTTAATCGGCAACCCTAGTACTACAACCCACCTCCACTACCATTGAAATCTCATGGTTATCATTACACATCATCTCCTCCTCCTTCACTACTAAAACACGTTTGACTTTACAATAATTGCATGATATTGCATCTTGTCTCAATTGAACTGTGTAATCAATTGGTGTTTCTCTTTTAAGAGATTTGCTTATTTAGTGTATATTCTAAATAAAAATGATTCGAATGAAATTCGGTTTCAGTTGCTATTTATTTTGCAATCATAGTATTCTCCACTTCCTATTTTATTGAACACTATATGATTAGATCACTTGTATGTTAATCTGAGTTGTATATTTATCAGTAGTAGGGTAACATATTATCAACCTATAGTTGAATTTGAAAAAAATAATATGTTATATTATTATTAATATTATTATTTAAATTCAAAAATATCTTGTAAATATTTCACCCAAAGATTACCATCTATCTATTATTATAAATTAGTAATGTTTCCAGAAAAATGGAAAAGTACACGTACATTTCAAACTATAAAGTATAAACCTTTAGAATGTAATATCATAAAACTCTACAGGTAAAAAGGTAGGGGTGTACATGGTCGGGTTGGTTTGAGTTTTTCAAATATCAAATCAAACCATTCGTGTCGGATTTTTGAATTTATAAACCAAATCAAACCAATAAAACTTGGGTTTTTCAACCTCGGGTTTTTTCGGATTTTTTTCGAGTTTTTTGGATTTTCGGGTTTTTTCGTGTTTTGGTAAAGTATTCATACAAATTACATATTTACTTGTATTTCAAATATTTCTTTAGTCCTACCAAAATACAACTATCTAAGGTGTTTCTTAAGAAAATAACACAAAATATGATATGATTAATGACACTAAAATATCCAATAAAACAATTATAATGAAATCGTGTAAAACAAATATTGCAAATTAATAAGTAATAATAACAATGATCATAATTTAAAAGTACTAAATCATGCTAAAATAAGTTTAATAATTAAGTATTAGTTACATGACTACATATTAAAGGAAATTAAAATTAGATTATGTATTTTAATTGTCTAAACCTATGTAAAACTAAAGAACAAATATTCAATATTATTGTCATTCTTAGTGTTGAATTGATTTTCTTTTTGCATTAGTATTAATTTGATTTTGATTTAAGTTTTATTATAATTACCAACATCTATGGACTATAATCTTTATTGGACAATTAAGAATTCTAACTTTCAAACATGAAATAATATATTAAAAGATAAAAACTATGAAAAAGTATAAGAAATATTTAAAAATTATATCAGTAAATATTTTTACGTATAAAATAAAACTTTAAAATTATATATATAATGTCGGGTTGGTTTGGTCTCGGGTTGGTTTTTTTTAGTTGAAACCAAACCAACCCAAATATAGTCGATTTTTTTTCTAATACCAAACCAAGTCAAACCAAACCACTAATCAGATTTTTTCTTTTGATTTGACTCAATTTGCAGTTTGGTTCGGTTTTTGGTTCGATTTTGTACACCCCTAAAAAAAGGGATTCAATAGTCTTGACATAGGAAAATTTATAAGTTCCTTTTGTATTTACAATCCCACACTTTGTACTAGCATGTTCGTCACAGGGCTTTGTCATTGACTCCTACGTTGAATATTTTCATTCCAAAAAAAAAAAAAATACACACAAGAGGAGGACTATGACTTTGCCTCCCCATCGCTAGAGTATGTCATCTTATACAGAGGGTCAGGTGCGCAGGATATATGCAAACCTAACGACTAACATAGGACAACGACTCATCTTATTTAAATTTTGTCATATCCAACTTAAATAAAGGAGACCCTGCTTTTACACAAATTTACAAAGGAACTAAGATACATCAAAATATTAATAAAAAAGATGGACATAATTTTCCTTTTAACAGTTATTTCAGTTGTTGTGGTATGGTGCCTTGTGGTGAATTGACATCCCTTATTTTCCCATTATGTGTGCTTCAAAAGATGTTGTAGAAAATAAAAAAGAGCTATTCTGATTATTCATTTCTAGCTTTGCCAAATGATCCACTACTTTATTTGCCTCTCTTAGGCAGTGAGTAGCTTTGAGATTAACTTGTTTAATCTTTTGTTGAACCTTCACTACAACAAATAAAGGGTATAGAGTCAATCAATTAATTTTCGTTATATTATATTTAGTGTCAATAAGAAAGATGAATATTTATAACCAATACTTTATATAAATGTCGTTAAAGAATTACTTTACCCACTACATGTATTCAGAACATGTTCCTATAGACGCATTAAGCAGTAGAGAAATAAAATTAACAAGACATAAATTTATTGTGCAAAATTATTTACTCAAGGGAGTAAAAATTACGACCTACACTGCGTAGGATATCAACCACAAACCTCCACTAACTTCTCAAGAGCAACATTTTAGATTACAACTCAACTATCTAAGCAAATGGACTAACTCTAGTACTTCAACTAACCAATTACTCTAACTATTCTAACTACTCTCCAAGAAGTAAAACTCGTTTCTTGTTACAAACCTCACCCACACAACTACTCCCTTCGATCTAGAAATTATTACAACTTAATAAAGACTAATAACCCTAGCCTTTAACTGCCAAAACATCACACAAAATAACTCATCAATTTTCTTCAACTAGTGAACTCAACAAAAATCAATAACTATAGTCTTTAACTAATCAAACTTTAATATTCTATAGTATAGACTCGCACACAACTCGTGAAGCAGGTTTCAGTGTTGTTGTGACGAAGTCCTGTAGTGTTTCTCCGATGACTATCACTCTCAAGATTATGAATTTTGTGGATATGTAATAGGTGCGGCTCTCAATGGTCTTCATGTAATATATATATATATATATATATATATATATATATATATATATATATATATATTTGTTATGCCCTATCTAGTATATCACTGACTAGGATTTTTACTTCATATAGGACTTGACTTCCTATAAGGAAGTTTCGAATTTCCTTCCTTAAAAGAAGTTTCATCTTATAAGGAAACTTTGACTTCTCTTTGGACTTGTGCTCTTTATTTCTTTCCTCTTTTGGTCCTTTATTTGAGCTATTTATTTCTCTTTTTTCTCTCTTTTATTTATGCAATTTGTTTATGGCAATCTTTCATATTTGTACAAGCTATTCGTTTCGCGTCTTGGGGGACCTGGTTTTTGATTCACTTGATAAGTATGCATAAGACAAAAAGTAGTAAATCAGGTTCACTTTGTCAACCATCAAAACTACACACATAGTGTCCTATTTTTCAACAATTTCTCCCTTTTTGATGATGACAAACAATGCACAATTATGTCATTCATGCCACATATCATCAAGCACCACTGATACGCCCAAATTACACCTCCCTAAAGAAGTATAAGTGGTCGTTGTCAAATAAAGAACCTAACAAAGGTTAAGGTCGATCCCACGAGAAATATGGTCTAGACTTAGGCCAATTTACTGTTACTTGAACTTTTAGCTAGTTATTTCCATAAAAGGGGGAGTTTTGTAACACAAAAAAATGATTGATTAATGTTTCGTAACAAGTAACATGATTCATAGTTTGTAAGATCAATATATGAGATAAAACTAGGATATATGTGTTCCCCACAAGTTCTTAACGCAGTAAACCTTTATAATAGTAACTTTTTCCTAGTATTTGACATACAAAGTCGGTAAGTTAGGTATCTCCTAAGTGATTGGTCATCCGTAGAGAATTTTACCACGCAACTTGGTCGGTCTACGGGTGTATGCTTTACTAACACTTACCCTTGACCCCAGATTAGCCCTCACATCTTGGGTTAGGCTATTAGATAGATGATTATCAACGCTAAATCTCTGTTGTTTAATCTCTTTTCCCATTCATTACTTCCTTAGTCGGTAAAGTAGGAATAAGACGAGATTTAATGTTGCTCACCGTTAAAAACATTCAAAACGAAGAGATCAACAATACATGCATAAATACTTTTCAAGAATTACTGAATTATTAAGTCTACTTTGTTAATTACTCATGGTTCCCACAACCCTAGTTGTGGATTTAACTACTCATGCTTGGGTGATCAAAATTGATAATATAGTTAACAGAATAAATCATGAACTTACATTTAGGGTTGATGAAGTCTGAAATTTTGAATTGATGAACAAAAACAAATTTTATAAACCAACACTTTAATAATTAAATGCTAAAAATATTTGCAAGATAATTCTCAAAGCCAAAACAAAAGGTCTCAAATCGTCTAACAACCCAAAAATGAAATATTACAACTAATATTTAAAGACATCAAATCCTAAACATAGTAGGAAAAGGAACCAAAGGAAATTCGGTTGTGGGCAGTGGTCGCTACAGTTCAATCCTACGGCCAGTAGGACGTTCGACGATTTGTAGGAACCGTCTATTAAAAATAGTAGCTTCAACTTTATTCTGGAATTCTCTACGGTTTATGTTCTACGACCTATAGAACTTAGTACGAACCGGCCTATCATCTCATCAACCAAGTACTGGAGCTCAACTTCTCTGAACCTTTCTACAACTCATGTGTACGACTAGTAGAGGGGACTACAACTCGTTAATAGCTTCCGTCGTTTTACACTTAGCTCCAAAAATTAACTCTTCAAAACGACGACTCATTCCTATGGCTCATAGACTATCCTATGGCTCGTAGGTCGAGTCGTCAAACACCAAAAATCACTGCTGCTGTACATTTTAGTACCAACTACCCCAAAAAATTATTTCCTTCTAAATCCAAGCAAATTCACCATCACATCTACTAACAAAGGCTTAAGACGCACTCAAAACCCCAAATTTAATGTATTAAAAGTACCGTAAATCCACGGTTCATCAACACCCTCAAATTAAAATTCCTTAAGTGACATAACAAACTCAAAACAACACTATTTATTCTAAATGACACTATGCAGAAGCAGCTCAAAGACTCAAGCTATGTTCAGCACAATGCAATTATTATGTTAAAAATCAACCTTCCTTTATAAATGTTCAGCACAATGTAATTATTATGTTCAACAACAAACCAACACATGCGGATCAATATATGACATAGATATACCAATAGAGATATTCACATACACATATAATAAACAACAAGATACTAACTCTTCAATAAGGTAACTTGTGCCCTCGCCGCAAAGAAAACCCTTTGTTCACACATAATTTGAATTATAGTTCAACTTTAGGGACTTAATATATGCTCACATTCAGAATCAAATTCAACACAGTACATGCACAATACCATAGGCCTGCACTTATTTTCTACACTTCGATTTTCAAACTGTTAGATTAGGATCACTATAGGACTTTCTTAGCTTGTAACATATGCTCAAAGTCAGGTATGGTATATTTAGAATTTAAGTGACTTATCTGCCCTCCTTGACGTTACATCAGGTATTTTCCTCTTTTACAACCAATCTTGGCATCGTCTTACTTTTTGCTTTTCTTCGTATTATTTGTTGAAGCTTGAGTGTGACTTTGACTTGATTTTCTTGCTTGATTCAAATTTTCTTCATTTTTTTTTCATTTGAGCTTTTCATTTTTTTTTCCTTTATATTCAGTCACACCATCTCAGACATTTTTCTTCTTTTCTCTACACACAATTCTTTTCATACCCCTTTCTTTTCTTGTTTTCCTCCATAATAGGCACCCTCAACTAAGGTTTTTAGCATGAGTTGAGGTACACAATGTCCCAGGAAGGACTAGTTCCAAAACAAAGGTGAACAACTATGAAGTAGCCACCCTAAACTTAGGTTTTTAGCATGAGTTGAGGTACAAAATGTCCAAGGAGGGACCAGGGCCAAAGCAAAGTTTAACTATTTACTCGGGGAAAGTGAATTGAAAGAATAGTCTTCTTTAGGCTCAATAATTTGGATCGAAGGGAGCAACTCATTTATTTGAATAAATAACAAAACATGTCATTAGGATGCAATTTTTTTATTTTGAAAATGGTCAAATATCACTGAAACAGGAAGAAAGAATAAGAGAAAGCCCAATAAACATGAAATTCAATGTCTTTAATCTCTTTTATGCAGGAAGTTGTATAATCATAAATGAAATCATTAACCACATCATTCTTCTTAATCCTTTCTTTTATTTCTTTAGTGCATCGAGACTGATGGACGTGCCCAATCTTCACATGGATCCTCTTTTTTAAGATCTTGTTACGAACCTGCTTGCTGGCTTCAACACCAATGGCGTGTTTGATAACATTTCAAACATGACTAGACGTTCATGGTAGAACTTGTGAGGCATTCTATAATCTATTTTGTGAACTATTTCTTTACTGAAATTTTCTATTTTAGAGAAGACTAATATACCGAAGTGGGCAAGAAAAATGGGAGGTTAGATGAATGTGGATTTTGTTAGGTTTATATGTTTTAGTTTTAAAAAAACTGTCACGCTAATTTTTGAAACCGCTTTAAATTTCTATCTTGTTTTTTAAATTGTAATTTATTATTTAATATAATTACAAATAAATAATAATTAATAATTAATTAATTGATATTTTAAAAGTTAAAAAATAGAGATTAATTGTGGTGCTGACACGTAGACGCTATCACCTCTTTTTTTAAATTGTTATTTATTACTATTATTTAATATAATTACAGATAATTAATAATTAAAGAATTAAACATTTAAAACAATTTTGGTGGAAACCAACAATGAATTCAATTCAAATTCATTGTTACCCAAATTATTATTATATTATTATATTCAAAAGAAACATGAAATTATTTAGTTGGTGTTATACCCCATTTTATCTCGTGCTCTAAACGGTGTACAATATATTGGTAAATCATAATGTTATTTTTAAGAGTCACCATCTAATTATGTTAAAGGTTAATTCAGACACCTATTTTGCTAAAGTTATGCTAAATTAACTCTATATTAAAGTCTACTTAACCTTATGCGATTCTAGGTAATGGTTCTAATTTATTCTAAAGGAAAGAGGTAAGACATCCTTTAAGATCTGTTAAAGATAGTTAACCGGCCAAACTTAGGTTAATTAATTTTAAAAGAAAGTGAGTGCTAAAAGAATTTGAAAAGCAAGTAAGTATGTTGGAAAACATTTTAACATTTGAAAACTCTTTTGTATTTACAGTAGATTTAAAAAAAGGTCTTGCTTAACGAAATCAATTTGCCGCTCATTGTCACGACCCAAAACGAGTCATGAATGGCACCCACACTCAACCTCCTAGGTGGCCGAACCAATGAATTCAAACCCCAACATATATTAATTGTTAAACTTACGAAATACAAATCATAATGCGGAAGCTCAATCTCATTAAGGTAAGAAACACAAATCCACTAAAGTCTACTATATGTCATTCCCATAACCTAAAAGTCATCACATCAAGTACATCTAATCTCCAACTACTAACTCTAAGAGTATCAAAGACACCAATATAAATGAATAAAGTAATTTGTGTCTGACAACTAAGGACATCATGTCATGACCGAGTGAATCCAACACGAGCTCGAATGAATAGCTCACCCTTGAACCTGATGTGATGGAGACTGGCTAGAGCTGAGGGCGAGTCAAAGTCCCTGGTACACTCGTTGCACTCTATAAAAGGAAAACAAAGAAAAACACAAGTAGGGCTCAGTACAGGGAACATGTACTGAGTAAATATCATTGTCGCACTCTATTTTGAGCTGGCCGAAATAGTTCACAATATAATATGGCTGCCACTCTGAGTTTTTGAAAAAAAATTGTTTTTTGTTTTAGAGTCGCCACCTAAATTTTAAGGAAAATATTAGGAAAACCATTTTTTAATATTTAAATGTAAACTCTGTTTTGATTTGCCAAACCAATGAGATTTTGAGTAAGGGTTTTGGTTACTCGAGGGGAAGGTATTAAGCATCCCTCAGAGCCTATCCGAAGATAGTCCTTAAACTCAATTTAGGAAAAAATAGTTAGGAAAATTTGTTCATTTATTGCTTGAAAATCAAAGATAAGTAAATTTTGTTAGTTTGAGAAAAGGGTAAAATACAAGGTATGACATATATACATCTATAAAGTAAATTTAATAGCAGTATATTTATCATACGGTAAAAAAAAATGTACTAAGATGTATGGCAATTTTATATGTTGAAAAATATAGATGTGTCCTATATAAATGTATCCAAAATAAATGTTGAGTTTAAAGGATATAAAAATTTGTCATTTTATTTATATATAGAATTAAGATGTGAAAGAAAATGAAAATAAAATGAGATAGTAATCAGGTGAAAATTTGTAGTAAAATAATGTGTATATTAAAGTGTAGAGATTTACAAATAAAAAAATAAGTAAGTAAAAGTGATAGTAGATGTGAGGAAAGAATAATATGAAGTGTGACCAAATGATAAGTCACGTATAGAAAAAACTAAAAAATATAGAATTTATACCTTTCTGCGTATGACATATATATGTATGTACCTTGTATTTTGAACCTGTTGATATATCTAAAATCTTGAAATAACATGTTAAGAAATTTAAATGTTTTAATAATATTTGATTTAAAAGAGTGACAATAGCAAATATATTTTCATAAAGGGGTGATGTCATGAATATAATATGGGCCTAACTATTGAGACTTATTCTATAGTTACATTTATTTTGTTAATAAAATATATAGACCTACTTCCTTATTTATTTTATATTTTTCTTTTTAAAAAAAAAAGAATATTTCTAGAACGGTAACAACTATAGTCTTACGCTAGTTTCAAAATCATTTGGGAGTTTTAAGTGATAAATTTTCCTTAACATAAAGTCCTAAGTGAGAATTGATAGATAAGCTAATAAATATTTTGGTCCTTCTCGGAACGAATAACTTAAGCCGTGTGTTTTCAAGACTAAAAAAGTGACAATCCTAGCGAGCCTTATAACATTCATTTTAGTCTTTTAAAATCATATTTTCCTTTTGAGAGTGGTATTTTAAAAGCACCTTTGGACCCAAACAATTGCACTTTTAAACTCTCAAAGTATAGTGGTTAGCTCCAAAAATGTACTTTTAGATCCTAAAAAATGGTGTTTTCAAGCTTGAGTGAAAAACTACATTTTTTACACTAAAAAAATCTGCATGAAGGGATAAAAAAAATGACAGTTTCGTCTCTCAAAATCTGTGTTTTAAGGCTAAAATATGCCTTTCAAAGCTCACGAAAAGAGTTGGTTTTTGAGCCTCAGAAGCCTGCATTTTTTACACTCAAATTTTGCACATTTTAAGTTCAAAATTCTGCATCTTTTGGGTTCAAAACGCTGCACTTTGAGACCCAATATACCAACAGCTTTAAACTCTAAAAAAGTGATATCTTTAACCTTAAAATCTGCACTTGTTTTTAAAACTGAAAATACATCACTTTGTACTCAAAACACCACATCATAAAGCTCCCATGACATAGCGTCTTTTGTTCCGAACAAACACACATTTTTTTGCACTAAAAATCTGCACTGCCAGGCTCTTAAAAGTTGCAGTTTTACCTCTCAAAAATCTGCAATTTGCAAGTTAAAACCTGCACCTTTTAACCTCAAAAATCTGCATTTTTCTTTCATTAAGTAGCTGAGAATTTTGTTTTCAACTCTTATGTTATCATTAAAACAAATCTAAAATGTATACCTTCCGTGAAAAGGGGTTATTCCCAAGTTCACTTTTTCCGCAAAAGTTAAGCTTTCATGACCAAAAGATATGTTAAGTAACGAATGCAAACTAAGTTATAAAGCGTCATCCTAAGCCAAATGGTCATGCTAAATCCAATATCTAGGGGGGGATGGGAGATGAACGAAGACGTCTTACTAGTATTCTTAGTTGGTTTCTATAAACCCCAAACAAAATAAAGCAAGCATAAATATAAATACGAAAACATTAATATGGAAAATGTTAGTCAAAAATAGCAACACATATATGTATATAAAACACATGAAACTTTGAAGCGAGAAGGAAGCGTTGGACACTATTGATGCGATAAAGGCTGCTAGACACGAGCTTATAATGTATCGATGAACACAAATCTGATTTGGGACAGATGAATGGAGTCGTATCACAACTCCAAATGAGCTCCCGAGTGTACATGTGAAATAAAGAAAAGAAGAGAATTAGCAAATGGATCTTAGATTTATCAGAAGACATAAAATAAGTATTATGTAGTCATAGACATATTGGAAAATATACTCATAAAACACAACAGCATGATATTATCTTGGCAGTTCCGTGATGACATTTAAGCAGTTAGTATACCAAACTTTAATCAGTCCAGGGGGTTGCTGATCGACTTTAAGATACCTTTCAAACAAGCCTGTAGAAACATTTGAATAGCTATATCGATGTGCGAGTTTTACAATGATTTCTCAATTGGTTGCTGATCATGCTTAAAAAAATGAATTTCATACTTCCTGTAACTTATTCAAACTAATATGCGATCAGGGACTGTCTGCTGAGTATATATACAGAATAGGCTTTGATCAACCTCGACCGTAAAAGATTAGAATTAACCAATTAGCACGTCATAATAAATTAGTGGCTAAAATATTTTGTCAAAGTTGTAGTGTTACTGCTCTGCTTATATCTAAGAGCAACAGAACCCGGTTCACGAGCTTCATAGAGAGACATGAAAAGATTAACGAAAGCGCAATTGCATACTCGTGTGAAGTAAGAGTTCTCATGGGGAACAGAATGAATTACAACCAGGGGCGAATCTATGAAGGAGTGTGGGGGGTGCCACGCCACCCCCGAACTTCGACGAAAACTCTATATATACATAGGTATATATATAATATTTATATAAATATAAAGCGTGCCACCCAGAGAACAAAATTGGCTTGTGGTGCCACGGTAGGAGGGCAACTTTAGAAGGCTGATGTTGCGGGTTTGAATCCCATTTGTACCTATTTTTTTGAGAAATTTGCTGCATACGTTTTTTAAGAAAAAAAAAAGGCTCCAAGCACGCTCTTTTAAGGAAAAACAGCTGGCACATTTTATTTTTTTTATAATTGTTAATTGATAAGTCTATTTGGCACCCACAGACTCTAAATCCTAGATCCGCCACTGACTACAACACCATTATAACGCAGGATAAAAATCAGTTAAGAAGAAAAAAAACAGAGACAACAAGTGTAAGGCTTTTGAATCTGATCATTTTAGTGAATAACTGATCCAAAGTATGCAGATCTCTCAGGAGGTAAATAATGCACCTTAGGCTTCAAAAATTTCAAACAACCAACATATCATGCCTATTCTATGATCAAGATAGATTTTGTATCAACTTTATGAATAAAATTACGTCTCCCTATCTGTACATGACATTTAAAGATGAAACAGGTCACAGTTGATTATACTGGAGTAATGGTTAAATCAATTAGTTCATATGAATTTTGATGGTGGCTAGTGACATACATTACAAGCTGATAGCCCTATATTATTCTAAGGGAGTCAAAAATAGAGAAGAAAGATTTTCACGTATTGCACATTCAAGACAATTGAAACGGAGAAGAGAGGACTTCATGTTGGTCTCTTAACTAAAGAGCTTTAACAGACTTAAAGTCTAGGCTAGAGGACATGAACTTGACGGAGCTTTCTAAAGTATCGAATATGCTTACATACTATAAATAGCTTAGCTATTTTAACAAATAAAATAGAATGGAGTTTTAATGAAAAAAACAGATTCATTTTGTGTCAACACTCTTGAGAGAAAAGCAGTAATCTAATCCAATACATTAAAATTCTATTCTAATTTTTATACTTCCACACTACCATCCATAAAAGAACCAACATAAGAGAGGAAATTAATTCCATAATGAAAAATTGAACCAGTAGATCTCAAGAGTTAAAAATGGCTCATTAATACTTAGAAAATGATTATTTCGACAAATCTTGGTTATACTTGAAAACAAAATTTAAAATCAAGGCTCATTAAACATTTAAATGAAATCTGACTTCCGAAACAACAAGATAACTTATGAAATATCTGTTATCTCCTATATTTAGATTAGCAAACCAGAAATAATAAAAGACGAAAAGAAAAACACAAAGAACTATCCGAGTCCACAAAATCCACTGTGTGTCCTTAAGAAAATTTAATCCCCTCAAGTATTCGAGATTGCAGATTAATTTCTCCTAAGATAAAACGGATTAATCATAAAGAAGTAGCGGTACCTCAAACTTCAAAAATTTCAACGAACTCAAAATGACAGCAACGAATCACACACATAGACACGATCGATCGATTTTGTTTTGTAAGAAATGTATGCAAAATAAGGGAAGAATTCGATGCAGAAAAATGAGAGAAAACCTCTCTATTTATAGCCAACAAAGGGTAAAAGTCACAACTCTTTGGAAAGAAGACAATCTTTTAGAAAGGTCACAACACTTTGGAAAAGGCACAACCTTTCAAATGGTCACAACCCTTTAGAAAGGGCACAACCTTTCATAAAGGTCACAAACCTTCGACGTAGTCACAACCCTTCAAGAGAGTCACAACCATTCATTTCCTGTTCACACCTTTAAAACCCAACAATCCCCCACATGAAAAGGGAATGACTATTGTTAAAACATATGCATGAAAAACTGTGTGATTCGTAAGTAAGGATTGATTGCATCTGGATAAGTGTGTTTCCCTTTGAACTTTTCATAGTGAACATATATCGGATATACTCGGTCAATCGGTAGATTTGATATCTTTGAACCGTCGAGCTTTGTGTATACCTAGACAACACAAGTCATACAATCAACCCTTGAACTGTTTTTGGTTCTCATTGTTTTGTTCGTTTCAACCATGAACACGTCTTGGTTTATAAGTGCGTAGAGAACTGGCCTTACCAGATTCTCCTTGAAGCGGTACATAGGTGATTTCTAAATGTGTTATCTCGTAGATTCACCATTTGATATACCCTGTATCAAACTTAGAAACCATTAAAAAGTCCTAATGCCTTTATTCTTGTTACTGAACATTGTCTTATCATGAGAATGGACCATAAAAAAATATTTTAACAATGTTGAACCGTCATCAATGACTTTGTTTGATCTCTTTGAACCTAGATCTTGGATCTCTAGTCTTCTAGGTAGAGTTACCGCCACAATGACTTGTCCTTGGCCATAGTCTCATTCCCTTGGATAATCTATCAACTTCCTCTCTAGTTAGGCCTTTTATAAGTGGATTCGTCACATTATCTTTGACTTTACATAGTCAATTATGATAATTCCACTAGATAGTAGTTCTCTAACAATATTATGTCTACATCATTTATGACGAGACTTTCCGTTAAACATCATGCTTCATGCCCTACCTATTGCAACTTTAACTCTCACATTGTATGCATACTGGAGCTAAAAGGTTTGGGACAAAAATCTTTCAAAAAATTTGGAGTCATTTAACTTCTTCACCGGTCTCATCTAGAGTGATAAGCTCAGATTTCATAGTAGAGCGAGTGATACATTTCTATTTGAAAGATTTCCAAGAGATTGCTCCTCCACATAGAGTAAATACATATCCATTCGTGAATTTTACTTCATTTGACTAGGTGATTCAATTTGCATCACTATATTCTTCCAATGTTGTTGAATATTAGTTATAATGCAAAAACAATAGTTTTTAAGTACGTTTTAAATTCTGCAAAACTATTTTTATTGTCCTCCAATGAGTTTGATTGAGATTACTTGTGAACAGACTCAGTTTACTAATAGCACATGCTATACTGATCATGTACACTTTATGATATATATATATATATATATATATATCATACTTCTCAATACTCTAGCATAATCCAATTGTGAGTCATTTTTGCCTTCATTCTTTTGAAGTACAAATCTCACATTTATTGAAGTCTTGACAATATTGAAATTCAAATACTTGAACTTGTCAAGTACCTTTTCAATCACATCAGTAACTTCAATGTCTTTCATATCGAAAAATATGCTTAATAACATTTATGTCATAAATGTCTCTTTTGATGATCAACATGTCATCAACATAAAAACAAACAATGACCTTGTGATTTGGAGTGTCTTTAATGTAAAAACATTTATCACATTCATTAATATTGAATTCATTTGCCAACATAGTTTGGTCAAACTTCGCATGTCATTATTTGGGTGTTTGTTTTTAGTCCATAAAGTGACTTAACAAGTTTACAAACTTTATTTTCTTTATCGGGAACCACAAAGCCCTCGGGTTGTTCCATGTAAATTTCTTCCTCCAATTATCCATTTTTTTAAAAATGTTTTCACATCCATTTTGACAAATTTGAAGGTCATATACCGCAACTAGCACAATTAATATATGAATTGATGTAATCCTAGTTAGTGGCTATTATGTGTCAAAATAATCAAGGCTTTCTTATTGTCTAAAGCCTATGACAACAAGTCTTACTTTGTATTTGTCAATAGTTTCATCAACTTTCTTTTCCTTTTGTAGATCCACTTTGAACCCAAAGGTTTATTTCCTGGAGGAAGATCAACCAACTCTCAAGTAAGGTTGCTCAAGATTGAATATATCTTACTATTGACAGACTCTTTCCAAAAAGAATCAGTCCACAGAGGGCATAACTTCTTCGAATTTATGAGACTCATTTTCAAGAAGAAATGTTACAAAATCAAACTCGAAGGAAGTAATTTGTCCATTGACATTTACTACGCCTCTGAATCTTTTTATTAAGTACATTCTCATTTGGTTCGTTCCAAGGTCGTTTAGAAACTTCACTTAAACTATCTGACGGTTCTGACATATGAACCATAAATTGACATGCTTTACTATTTGTAGCATATCCAATGAACGTACAATCCAAAGTCTTAGGTCCTATTTTGACCCCTTTGGGAATAATTTCCTCATTTCCATTTCTCATATGGAATAGACTGTATTGAAAATTGTTAGATCTCATCTTTCAAGAGTTATTGCTTGTATATGCTTTAAGGGGCGACAAGCAATTCTCTATCAGGATACAACAATGCCTGAACAAACAAAATTTTTTGTTGCTCCCTTTCTTAAAAAACAAAAGTTTTTTTTTATTTGTTGCTTCCTTTCTTAAAAAAACAAAAGTTTATTTTTTATTTGTTGCTCCCTTTACTAACAAATAAAACTTTTGTTCCTCTCTTTCTGAACAGACAAACTTTTTGTTGTTCTCTTTTGCTATAATGATAGCATCCCCACAAATTTTGTGGTAAACCTGAACTTATAAGTATGACATTCAACATTTCCTTCAAAGTTCGATTTTTTCCTGTCAACAATTTCAATTGATTGAGGTGAGTATGTGCAGTAATTTGATGGATGATTCCATTTTCCAAATATATTTCTACAAAAGAAGATTCATATTCTCCACATCTACCACTTCTAATCAGTTTTATATTGCCTATATGTTTCTATTGCTTCATCCTTACCGTTTAGCAAATAGACATAACACTATCTAGTGCAATTGTCAATAAAATTTATGAAACACTTTTTCCCACCAAGAGATGATGTTGACTTTATATCACAAATGTCAGTGTAAATCAATTATGAGGGATTACAATTTCTTTCAACAACAGATACTTGACATTTTGATTTATTGCACTAGAAATTAGGCAAAACTTCTAAGTTGATAAGTTTTTGAAAGGTTTTGTAATTGACATGTCACAAACAATATGATTCAAGCAAGTAAGAACAAACATAAATATTGAGTTTGAAAAGACCTTCCGTGAGGTAACCTTTTCCTACAAATGTTTTGTTCTTTACTTTTTATAACTTTGTCAAATACATACATTGTTTTAGAATCAGCACCTTGTCATATGCCCTTTTCAGAAGGACCTTTCCATAACATTCAATTTGTTATAGAATTACCCATGACCATAGTCTCATCGGTCCAATAAGGGCAATATGACCCAAATATTTGTTTTACAACAAAAGCAATACAAATTACTTTTCACCAAGGTTCATTTCTAGACAAATAAATTTATTTTAATAAACACATATTTTCATGAAAAATCACAATATTTTAAGTCACACTTTTTTCATCAAAGAATACAATTCTTTTGAACGAGTAATACAATTTTGTGGTTTTATACTAGTCATATCATATACTAGTAAAGAGAGACTCAACGACCACAATATCAAATATACTCTAAGAATTTTATGGGCCTAACATAATACAAGAATGTCACTAAATTTCATATCTTGTACTTCAAATTTAAATTAGATATTAAGTCTAATTTTGTCTTTATCACAGGTAAAGAACCCCACATTTTAAATATATTCTCAAAAATATTTTTCAAGTATTTGAAATTATTTTTCACATATTTTTTCCTATGCTTTCAAATTGTATACCATCAAAATACACTTTGGCAACATGAAGCCTTTTTTGGAGATTTAATCCATAGAAACGCTCATTGCAGGCACACAAATCACTAATTTTATGTCACTAGTATTTTTTTTTCTCTTTCTGTAACAATTAGACATACCATTTAGTATTTAGAATACTAACAATAAAGATTCAATATTTATACAACTTGTTTCTAGTTTAACAATGAAGTTTTTATATTCTTCTAATCGTTAACCGAATGAACCTTAAATTCTGATGAAGTTTTTATATTCTTCAAATCAGTTTCACATTCAGACAGAGTAGTAAACCAAAAATGTTTTAATCTCCAGAAACCTCAAATACAATACTGTTTCTAGCTAACGATGAAGATTTATCTTTTTCAAATCATTTAGCCTTAATATTCCTGACAAAGATTTTGTACTCTTCAAGTCAGAATATTCATTCAAACAGAGTATTTAACAAATTGGTGAAGTTTCTATATTCTTCAAACCAATGCACAATTTGATTTGTTCGTGAAGTTCTTATATTCTTCAAACCAAAGGAGTAAAAAAAAATCAGAAGATTTTAGTCTCTGAAAGTCAAACACAATCAAATTTCACATGGAGTAGAAAACTACAAAAGTTTTTTTTCCTCCGTTAAACAGAATACATATTAATAATAATAAAGACATATTCTGAGATCATCACATAATGACCATCTATACTAATATTTATGAAATAAATCTCATAACTTATAAAGGATAGAAAAAGAAAATAATAATCAAGGAAAATAAATATAGAACCTGATTTTTACTCTCATTGAATCATATTCTATCTGTCAACAATGATTCCATGCAAGTCACTTTCTTGCTAATTTTTTCTTTCTTTCCAAGTTTCCATCATATTCCAATTTTCCTTAGAAGACATTGGATTTCAACGAGAGACTAAACTAATGATCAAATATTGTTAGGAGACAACATTTTTTTCATTTACTTCTTCTCATAGTTATATAAAACTAAGAATATAGGAAAAAAATAAAAGTGCATATTTTAACCTTTATGCACAAAATAACTTTTTTTTTATTGGAAAGAAAACTGAAGGGGTGCAATGCTTCAATGCACTTGGGAAGAAAATAAAAATAATTTTACCCATCCAAGGAAAACATACTATAGAAAACATACTCGAGCATAGTAAAGTAGTACTAATTCATCCCAAAACTCTTTTATCATATGATAAAATAATTCTCTTTTTCTTTCTTTTTTCCAATAAAAAGAACACAGAAGTAATTTCTTTACCACTGAAAATACCAATAATTAGATTTCTTAAGCTTGTTATAATTTAGATTAGCAAACCAGAAATAATAAAGATGAAAAGAAAAACACAAAGAACTATCCAAGTTCACAAAACCCACTGTGTGTTCTAAAGAAATTTAATCCCCTCAAGTATTCGATGTTGCAGATTAATTTCTCCCAAGATAAAACGGATTAATCATAAAGAAGTAGCGGTACCTCAAACTTCAATAATTTCAATGAACTCAAAATGACAGCAACGGAAACACACACAAACACAATCGATTGATTTTGTTTTATAAGAAATGTATGCAAAATAAGAGAAGAATTCGATGCAGAAAAATGAGAGAAAGCCTCTCTATTTATAGCCAACAAAGGGTAAAGGTCACAACTCTTTGGAAAGAAGACAACCTTTTGAGAAAGGTCACAACACTTTGGAAAAGGCACAACCTTTCAAACGGTCACAACCATTTAGAAAGGACATAACCTTTCATAAAGGTCACAACCCTTCGGCTTAGTCACAACCTTTCAGGAGAGTCACAACCATTCATTTCATGTTCACACCTTTAAAACCCAACAATATCTAAGGCGCAATACATCAGCCTAAATATGGATATCACTTAGCAGCGGAGAGCAACATAAATCAAGCTAGTTAAACATTTCACAAAGTTGATATGTAGAACTCAGAATCAGTAACATAGGCAGGTGTTATGTTTTCTAAGCCGATTTCAACTCGAATTTACATTGATTTATAACACGAGAAAATGCAGATTTATATGGCTTAACAAGCAGCAGAGTTATAGTTTTTCTGTCCATAACATGACTCTAAAGAAAAACCAAACGAGTAGCACATTAAGCTAGATTGGAAAGTAATAACATGAACTATGTGGAGTTAGGGTAAGCACATATGAAGTAAGATGCTAAAATGCAAATTTTAAAACCATGATTTTTTAAGTAGGAAGTTAAACCCAACAACAACCTTAGGACATATACTCAACAAAACATAACAACTAGAGCAACACCATATAATAAGCAAGAAGGATACTAAGTTATTTTTTTAAAAGAAGAGAAAACTGAACTAATTTTTTGCCAGTGAACAAATTTGACAACTAAAAATAAATTGAAATTTCAAAAGGATTTTACGTTGTGTTGAGTAGCAAACTAAAGCTTTGACGTCAAAGATTCCAACTTTGAACTCCTTTTCCGGACTCAAACTCAAGAAGCAGAAAGAAAAGAGACAAACAAACAGTTGATTCTCGGATTTCTGGATTGTTTTTTGGATGATTTCATTCGTTGATGGATCTTTTCAGTCGATTCTTGGATGATTTTGATGAGAACCGAAGTCCTCCTTTTATAGCCCAAATTCAGCTTCAAGAATTCAAAATTTGAAATCTTGGAAATGCAAATCTCAGAGGCAACAAGAAAGAAATGATGAAGGGGACGGCCAAATCTCTCAAGTATCAACCTTTTCAGGTCGATTTGAGAGGATAAGTGATTGATGAGGCATTTTTCCGGTGGCCCAGAAGCGTTTCTGTGATGGAGGGGATGGGGGAGCACTGTCACGCCCCAAGCCTACACCCTATACGTGGCTGACACTCGAGAACCATTGCTGGCCCCAAGCAAACCCTTTGTCTGGCTTACTTACTCAGCGAAAAAATTTTAAGCATTAAGAAGAGAATGCAAATGAAAGATAACTCAACAGTCTCAAACTAAATTCATAATGTTTCATAAATAAAGATTTACCTTAACCAAGTGGCAACTCAAATCTGAACATAAGCTAATAACAGGATAATGACGAATGAACTAACATCTAACTGTCTATCTATGAAGCCTTTAAACAACTGAGATGGATGTTGGGACAAGACCCACGACATCCTAATGAACTAACTAATACTGAAAGCAATAAAAAAGGATCCTCCGGAAGCAATGAGGCTCACCAACAAACTATGGAGTTGAACTAGAATTAACGATGCGCTGGAAGCTGATCCTTGTTACCTGTGTTTGCATCATAAGAAGATGCAAGCCAAATGGAATCAGTACATTGAATGTACGAGTATGCGAAGGGAATTCTAAAACAAGACATAAGCTTGAAAGGAATTGAAGAACTTGCCTGGCTCAACTTAACTGAATTGAACTCATTTCAATATAAACTAATAAAGTAAATACAGTATACATAAAAGCTTTTAAAACATGAATGTCAACTCTGTGCATTTAGAAATACAATAATACTCTGAGTGTATGCAAAGATACGATATAAACTCTGAATTGTATATAAAAATACAAACAAATTGTATATGTAAGAATACAAATACTTCTGTGAGAGTTTCTCTAACCGACAACCATCACGTAAGAGCTATTGTAATGATATATCATTTTACCTTACGCTGCCAGGGTCGTCCTACACCTTGCCAAGGGTATAGAACCTAACTACTAAGTGGATCCACTAGTCTATGCTAAAAAGACTAAGGAATCATCTAAAAAGTATGACCATTTTCTACCCATGATGGCTACATGGTTTATGGAGGCTGGGAGTTGTCTGAATTCTCCCCCATATGGGTGCTCAATACTACTCCCAAAAGTATGATACTAGCTCATATGTTTAAAAACATACTTCTTTCTGTGGTTTGAGATAATTGCTCAAAAACTTAGCTTAAGGGTTATCTTGGAAATCAATGTTTCCTCTCTTGCTTAATTGTGCAAGCATTTTCTCTTTTATGAAAACTAGCTTAAAGGCTCTTTGGAAATCAAGGTTTCCTTCTCTTGTTTAAATGTGAAAACATTTTAAATTCTTTGAGAATACATAGTCCCCATTTACTTTTGAAGAAACTAACTTCAACATTTACTCTTTACTCAATTTGAACTTTAAGTCTTAAAACAAAGTTAAAACATTTGGAAAAGACTTTTGAAAAACTCTAAGAACTTTTCTTGACTTGACTCTTACTTCTATTAACTTTGATCTTAACTTTCTTTGAATTGGATTATGGATTCAAGGTTCATGATCTCATGTTATGGATGATTTCATGTTGTTTAGACATACCTTAGAGTGTAGAAATCGACTAGAAAAATAGGTACCTAAGGAACTAGTACGGAAAGAAAGGAGGAAAATGGGAGGAACTGGCGTCCCTGACGCTCTGAGAGGCGAGGGGCACCAACCCCTAAACTTCTGGGACTGGGTTGGAGAGCGCTGGCTAGTGCGGCGCCCTAGAGCCCAAATTACTGAGGCCCCTTCTTGGGGCTTTGAGAGTGGCGGCGCCCCAGGCCCCTACCCGGATGCACTCCGACTTTTCTCCTTCGTTTTTCAACTCTAAACCCCCTATTTCGACTTGGCTTTTTCCATTAACACTTAGAATCAACTATACCATCAATATGTGTAAGATTCTACTAAAAACACACCCAAAATCATGAATCAATCTCAAGAGACTTCAACAACAAGAACCCACAAGATTTCAAATGATATAACATCAAGAACTCATAGGATTTGCTTTAAAAACTAAACAACTTCGCTGAATTGAATCATGATTGATGTGTGTGTGAACTAACCCAACGCTATGTGATCTCACATGCCTCGTAGGGATCACCCCTTGATGAAATCCACAATCTTAACTTCGAGAATTTGATGATTCTTGCTTCTTCTCTTATTTTCTCTCCTCTAAAACCCTAACTCAATATTGTAAAAGCGTAAACTGAATCCTATTAGTTTAGACCCTAATTAATTATCAAAAAAGAAATTAAATCATGGGGTATGGAAAAGACCATAATGCCCCTCCAAAATCTGGATTAGACTTTCCTTATTTGAACAGCCCAACTTCAAATTAGCATATCTCACTCATACGAACTCGAAATTGAGTAAACTCGGCGGCGTTGGAAAGATTATTCCAAGATCTTTCCTAAGATATCTGTAAGAACACCTAAATCATCCTGAGCTAGGATTTATGGTCATTTGAAGTTGACAAAAAAACTCAAACTTAACATAACCTTAGGAACATTCGTCCTCGAATGAGATTACTCCTACTAGGCTAAGGGTGTAACATCAATCATTCAGTTCAAACACCCAACTAGAAAAAATGCAAAAACAATATGCCAAATTATAAATAAATACCAAGAAAAGGATTAGTACCTTAATTTGGAACTTCTCCGGATTTGAAGAGATGTGGATATTTCTTCTTCATGTCCTCCTCAGCTTCCCAAGTAGCTTCCTCAACAAACTGATTCCTCCAAAGAACGTTGACTGATACTACCTCTTTTGTTCTCAACTTGTGAACTTAGCGATCTAGAATCTGAATAGGAATCTCCTCATAAGACGAGCTATCATTGATCCTAATATCTTCAGTTGGTATAATCAATGAAGGATCACCCATGCACTTCTTCAACATGGAGATATGAAATACCGGATGAACCACTGCTAACTCTTGAGGTAGCTCTAACTCATAAGCAATATTACCAACCCTTTTGGATATTCTATAAGGGCCAATATATCGAGGACTAAGCTTCCCCTTCTTACCAAATCTCATAACACCCTTCATGGGTGAAACTTTCAAGTATACCCAATCATCTACTTCGAACTTTAACTCCCTTCTCCTAACATCAGTGTAGGATTTCTGATGAATCTGCGCCATTTTCAACCTCTCTTGAATAACTTTCACCTTTTCCATAGCTTGATGAACTAAGTCTGGTCCTATCAACCCAGCTTCACCAACTTCAAACCATCTAATAAGAGATCTGCATCTTCTCCTTTAAAGAGCTTCATAAGAAGCCATATAGATGCTAGAGTGGTAACTATTATTGTAAGCGAACTCAATGAGAGGCAGGCAATCATCCCAATTACCCTTGAAATCAATCACATAAGCTCTAAACATATCCTCTAAGGTCTATATAGTGCGTTCTGCTTGACCATCTGTTTGAGGATGAAAAGCAGTACTTAAGTTCACCTTTGAACCCAAGCCCTTTTGGAATGACTTCCAATACTGTGCAGTGAATTGTGTATCTCTGTTTGAAATAATGGAGACTAAAAATCCATGAAGTCTAACTACTTCTTGAAGGTACAACTTGGCATAGTCCTTTGCTGAATGGGTGGTCTTTACCGACAAAAAGTAGGCTGCTTTTGTCATTGTATCAACAATCACCCAAATAGAATCATGTTGCCTCCAAGGCCTTGGTAAGCCTGTGATGAAATCCATATTAATCATCTCCAACTTTCATTCCGGAAGTTCTATATTCTGAGCCATACCACCGGGCCTTTAGTGCTCTACTTTAACTTGTTGGCAATTTGGGCACTTAGCAACAAATTATGCAATTCCCTTCTTCATACTACTCCACCAATATACTTCTCTCATGTTGCGATACATCGATCTTTGTGGAACCCGGATGAATGGAATATCTGGAGCTATGAGCTTCCTCCATGATCCTCTCTTGGAGTTCATCCACCCTTGGTACACACAACCTACGTTGATACCTCAATACACCATCTCCCCCTTGTTCAAAAGCCAATACTTTTTGCTTATGAACATTTGCCTTCAATTCAAGCAAAATAGGATCATGGTCTTGATTCTCTTTCACTTCCGACACTAAGGATGATTCAGCCCCATTCATCACCACTACTCCTTCTTCTATGGAATCCATTAATTGAACCCCCAATCGTTCAGGTCTATGCACATCTCTTGCTAGCTCTTTTTTATCTTCCTCAAAATGGGCGGTACCACCCATAGATAACCTGCTCAAGGCATCAGCAACAACATTAGCCTTACTTGGGTGATAAAGAATATTCATGTCATAATCCTTGAGTAATTCTAACCACCTCCTTTGTCTGAGATTAAGCTCCTTCTAACTAAACACATACTAAACACTCTTGTGATGAGTGAATACATCAACATGAACACCATACAAATAATGACGCCATATTTTCAAAGGAAATACTACGACAACCAATTCTAAGTCATGGGTTGGGTAATTCCTCTCATGAATTTTCAACTGTCTGGAGGCATAAGCTATAACTTTGCTATTCTGCATTAACACACAACCCAAACCAACTCTGGACGGATCACAATACACAACAAAACCTTGAGTACCTTCTGGTAAGGTCAATACTGGGGTAGTAGTCAACCTCTTTTTCAACTCCTGAAAGCTCTTCTCATAAGCTTCAAGCTATTGAAACTTCACTGTTTTCTGAGTCAACTTGGTCAAAGGGGACAAAATAGATGAGAACCCCTCTACGAACCTTCTGTAATATCTGGCCAAACCCAAGAAACTTCTAATATCAGTTGGAGATATGGGTCTAGACCAATTCTGCATTGCCTCTATTCTTTGAGTATCAACTTTAATTCCATCACTGGAAACTATGTGGCCCAAGAATGCCATAGACTCAAACCAAAGCTCACACTTAGAGAACTTGACATATAACTCTCTATCCTTTAGAGTCTGGAGAACAATTCTGAGATGGCTAACATGATCTTCTTCATTCCTCGAATAGATTAGAATGTCAGCAATGAACACGATAACAAAGATATCTAAATAAGGCTTGAATACTCTATTCATAAGGTCCATGAACACCGCAGGCACATTGGTTAAGTCGAATGACATGACAGAAACTCATAATGACCATAACGGGTCCTGAATGTTGTCTTTGGAATATCACATTCCCTTACTCTTAACTGATGGTAGCCAGATCTGAGAGAAACAAATGGCACCCTAAAGTTGATCGAAAAGATCATCAATCCTTGGGAGAGGATACTTATTCTTGATGGTGACCTATTTCAACTGACGGTAATCTATACACATCGTAAGGGAATCATCCTTCTTTCTCACAAACAAGACCGGAGCTCCCTAAGGCAAGACATTTGGTCGAATAAATCCCTTATCATGGAGATCTTTCAACTGTTCTTTTAGCTCTTTCAACTCTGCTGGTGCCATTCTATATGGCAGAATAGATATAGGACGAGTATCTGGAAGAAGGTCTATACTGAAGTCTAGCTCTCTCTTAGGAGGGACTCCGGGAAGATCATCTGGAAAAACTTCTGAAAACTCTTTTACTACTGAAACTGACTGAATATTACGTATCTCAACACTAGAGTCATTAACTCGGACTAAGTGATAGACACACCCCTTGGAAACTAACTTTCTCGCCTTAAGGTACGAAATAAAACGACCCTTAGGCACTGCTGAACTTCTCTTCCACTGGAAACTAGAACTTGACTACTCAAGTTCTACAATATATTGATGCATAACAGGCATAAAGCCAATACATGCCTAAAATGACATCAAAATCTACCATATCTAACTCAACTAAGTCAGCCATGGTACTCTTGTGATTGACAGAAATGGGACAATCACGATAGACTCATTCTACTAGAATAGACTCACCAACAGGTGTAGAAACACTGAAGGGTTCACTAAGTTGCTTAGGAATAACATGAAAATTCATCGCAACATACGGAGTTACAAAGGATAAACTCGCTCCTGGATCTAGCAAAGCATAAACATTAAAGTTAAAAACTTGGATCATACCAGTAACAACATCTGGTGAATCCTCTTGCTCTTGGCGAGTTGTGATAGCATATAGGTGGTTTGTTCCTCCGCCAGTACCTGAAGTAGCTCCTCTAGGTGCAGCCCTATCTTGTGGAGCAACTGAAGAAGATTGGGCTCTATTGCCCCTATTACCATTACCCTGCTTGTTCTTTGGACATTCTCGCATGAAATGACCATTCTGGCCACACTTGAAACAACCAGTGGAGCCCTCACGACATGTACTTGAGTGGTTCATACCAAACTTAGTGCAGGCAGGAGGCTTACTACCCCCTTGTACCATACTACCTTGAGAATATGCAGGTTTGGCTCTGAAATTCTTACTATTGTACTCACTTTTGTTCTTAGGTGCAGGTGCACTAGAAAATGATGGAGTAGGACCCTTCTGTTTCTATTGGAAGGATGACCAGTTGGCATTACTCTTCTGCTGCCCGGATTCATTCCCTGTCTTAGCTCTCTTATTCTTAAACTCTTCTTTATCCCTTAATTTGTCCTCCTCAACTTGTTGAACATGGATCATCAACCTTGCTATCTCCATATCCCCTATCAGCATAGCTGTCTTGCCTTCCTTACTTGACAGACGAGACAACCCAGTAACAAATAAACTCATTCTGCTCCTCATGTCAGCAAACATCTCCGGAGCATAGCAGGAAAGTTGTGTGAACCTCAGACTATACTCATGAACTCTCAAAGTATCTTGCTTAAGTGTGAGGAACTCTCGTACGTTAGCCTCTTTCAGTTCTCGAGGGAAGAAACGCCTCAAGAGGGCCTTAAAACAAGCCCAACTCCCAGGTGGTGCTTCCTCAACTCGATTCTTCTTCCATTGGTCGAACCATATCCTAGCGACACCCTTCATCAGGTATACAACTAGTTCCACCCTCTCAGTATCAGTAACATGCATGATCTCAAAAACTTTCTGAAGTTCTTCAACAAAATTCTCTGGATCCTCAGTAACACTAGAACCTGTGAAGTTTGGAGGATTTATCCTTAAGAACTCGCGGATCCTCGAAGTATCAGCCACTTCCTGATGATTCCCTCTATGTTGTCTAGCCTGATTGGTCACAACTTGGCTCAACATCTGGATAGCCTCACAGAACTCAGCATTGGTGACCTCTCATTGGGGTTGCACTTCTGGTGCATTAGGTACCCATTCTTCTTGTGGTTCAACATTCCTTATAGTTGGATGACCTCTGATAGCTCTTCGTGGAGGCATGATCTGAAAGACACGTGCAAGCACGAGTTAGAAGAAACTTTTAGAGATCAAACTCTAACGCACGAAATGAGTGTGAAAGAAGTGACATAATCTCCTAAGTGTTGCAGCCTCCTAATTATAGATGTGGCGCGCTTCACACCGATAACTAGGACTCTATAGACATGGCTTCATAGACTCCCTAGGACTCTTGAACTCTGTGCTCTGATACCAAGTTTGTCATGCCCCGATCCTACACCTTGGACGTGGCTGGCACTTGAGAACAATTGTTGACTCCAAGCGAACCCTTAGCCTGGCTTACTTACTTAGCGGAATACTTTTAAGGATTAAGAAAAGAAGCCAAATGCAAGATAATTCAACAGTCTCAAACTAAACTCATACTATTTTAGAAATAAACATTTAACTTAGCCAAAATGGCAACTCAAATCTGAACATAAGCCAATAATAGAGGAAGAGACACAAAGTGTGATTCATTGCCAAACTTCAACTACAGAAGAAGATGCATCATGTCTTGTTCATCATCAAAGTCACAACTACAAAAAAAGATACACTAGATGTTGTTCATCATCAAAGTCGTATCTTCAAAAGAAGATGCACTAAATGTGGTTCGTTGTCAAAGCCGCAACTAAAAAAAATGATTCATGTGTGGTTCATTATCAAAGTCGCGATTGTAGAAGAAGATGCACTAAGTGTGGTTCGTCGCTAAAGCTGCAATCACAAAAGAAAGATACATCAGGTGTGGTTTGTCATCAAAGTCACAACAACAAAAGAAGATGCATTATGTGTGGTTCTTCATCAAAGTCGTAACTACAAAAGAAGATTCACTAAATGTGGTTCGTTGTCAAAGTCGCAACTGCAAAAGATGCCTCATGTGTGGTTCGTCATCAAAGATACGATTGTAGAAGAAGATGCACTAAGTGTAGTTTGTTATCAAAGCTGCAATTGCAAAAGAAAATGCACCAAGTGTTGTTTGTCGCCAAAGCCGCAATTGCAAAAGAAGATGCACGAAGTGTGGTTTATCTCAACCAAAGCCACAATCGCTAAAAACAAAATTGCGCCAAATGGTTCCTCACCAATTATGGATTACACCTCACATGTTTTTGGTTTGATATTGAGAATATTTTCGGTCCATCATAAACCTGCAAAAAAAAAAGAAGGAAAAGTGATGTGTCTCTAGGTGCCAATTGCATGAAGCTTCAAATCGGCATGGTGAAAATTATGGCATATGCTCTCGCGCTCGTCATGATGAATATGGTCCTATTGGCTTAAGAGTTTTATGTTGTATCTCCATATAGATGATGACAAAATTCTCAATCAATACGGAAATCAATATGAGGCTCTTCGGTGAAGATGCAGAGAAGTGAACTCATGGATGTTGTCCAAAGTCAATTGGATCGCTAACTTTAAAAATATCAATTTTGGTGAATTCATAAGAACTTTGACTTTGATTTTTTGGATAGGTTGTATAATTAATAGTCTATTTTCTATCGAATCAAGTAGCTCTCCATTCGAGCTCTCCTACACCAAGATGCAAACGTTTTGGTGAGACTCCATAATCTGCAAAATAATAATGACAGAATTGAATACCAACTTCAAAAATTAATTCTCAACAATTCATGCAGAGTTTTACCTTGATTTTTGGATATGTTGTAGAATTTGATGTCTAGTTTCTATAGAAACAAGTCGCTCGTCATTCGGATTCTCCTACACCAAGATAGAGACGTTTGGTGGGACTGCATAGAGCAATTAAAAAAGAAGACAGATTTGATAGCAAACTTCAAAAACCAATTTCTGCCAATTCATAAGGTTTTTGATTTTGAATTTTGGATATTTCGTAGCTCTCTGAGTCTAGTTTCTATAGCATCAAACGGATCATGATTTCAATATTTCTACAATAAGTTATGAACTTTCTACCGCAGGCGTATTGTGCTGAACAAGAGTGACGAAAATTGAGTTTTGTATGCCTCAAGTTGACAATTAATCATTGTAAGAGCATGTGTATTTATAGAAATCAAAAGTACATAAATTGTGTTCCTACAAATTATGGAAAACCCAAATTTAAAACAAAATTATGGTAAATTGTAACGACATGATTCCGTCGTTAGGGAAAAACCAATGGTGAAAAAATTGGGGTCAGAAAACTTTTTGGTAGTATCTTGAAATTTCCCAACCTAGTCCAGATTTGGACGAAATCGGAGTCATTGAGGTCTAGGAAAATTTGGTAACAAATGGGAGGGCTAATTGTGAATTTGATCACATGGGTAGATAGCTAACACGTTAAGAAATCTGTACGACTTTACGGAATCGAATTCGGACGAGTAGAACTCCTGAAACTGATCTTAGCGTGAACGGGTAATTTCTGAGTGTCATGGGTTGAAGATGTGTTGTGAACTGGGGGTTTGAAGCTATGAATTTAGCTCTTTGTTTCCATGTAATCCGCTATGGCGGGATTTGTCCCACCAGGGCGAGGCCGTTGTAGCGGGATTGGGCCGCCACAACGTGACAATCGTGAAATAAGTCGATATTAAAAACCCAAAAATGTTATTATTCTGCACTTTTCAACCTTGAGAGCTAAGAAACGACCCCAGTGTTTTCTTGACAGTTTTTCACCATTCTTGAGGCTAAAGGTAGGATTTTCGCTCCCCGAAGCCGTATTTCGATCCGTAGACCATAGTTTCTTGGGTAATTATTGTTGAGGGGAAGGTTTTGATCTGGAAATTATGGTGGAAAAAGCCCTAATTTTCGATATTAGGATCATGAGTTTGGTCTTGGGTTATTGGGTTTGTTATAATCCGGATAATTAGACATTTGATTGTTGATCCTTGCATATATTACTTGTTGTAGACCTAGAACAAGCGGAAAGAATCCATAAAGGAAAGATTCAAGTGCCTTAAGGGATTCAAACTTGGATTCGAGGTAGGTGATGGTTGTGATTTCATGTTAGTGTGATGTATATTGGTAATTACTTCATTATAATGCATGTATGTATGTGAATGTTGCATTATTGATCACACTAATCGTAAATGAGGATTGACTTGACATAATTGTATGTCATTAATCATGACTTGATTGTATGATTATGAGAATATACATTGTGATTGTGACTTGTTGAACGGAGCAGGTGTCACGATCCGACACACTAACTTGGATCAGGTGCCACGTTTCGGCGCATATATGGGATCGGGTGTCACGTCTGGCACACTAATTTGGATCGGGTGCCACGTCCGGCACACTAACTTGGATCGGGTGCCACGTACGGCACACTAACTTGGATCGGGTACCACATATTGGTACACTAACAGTTTGGGTGTGGGTTCCATAAGAGGACCATTGACTTGTGATTGATATTTTCGTATCTACCTGCTATTGATAATGTGGAATTGAACATGTTTCCTGATAAGGTGATTAATATTGTATATGTTCGGTGTATGCATGTTTATTATGTTGTAATGACTTATATATGTTTCAGTTATTGGGATAGCCGCGTGATCCTACCTGTACACTGTGGTTGTGTACTGATACTGCACTTTCTCTTTCTTTGTTGAGTACAGGACATCTTCAGACGGCTATTGATAGACCTCAACTAGGTGACTATTGAGAGTGACCGAATTCAAGGGTGAGCCAGTTCTTTCAGGCTGCCATGGATCTCTCTTGTTTAAGTCCACTCTTTTCAAACTCAGACTATTTGTTAAAGGTGTTTGTTTAGTTTTGGGGTAGTACCCCTTGTTCTTAGACTTGTCGTTAGTAGAGTTTTGGTAGAATGACTTTCAGGTTCTAGGGGTATTTCTGCATTAGTTGTTAGATGTTAGTTGAACTTTCAGAGTTTATGGGGACTCCGTATTAATTATATAGTTATTTAAACCTGCTTCTATAGCTTTAAAGGTGTAGTACTTTGGTTAAGTTGATTAGTTGGACTATAATTTTGGTTCTCCCACCGAAGGATTAGTGTGGATGCCACTCACGACGGTCTGGGTCATAACATAAATTTTCCTAGGAACCAAATAATGGTTAGTTTCTATAGGAATCAAGTTATGGAAAATTCCATTAGAATCAAGTTACGGAAAATTTCCATTGGTATCAAATATGAAAAGTTTTGAATGACTCCATAAAAAAAAATAAAAAATTCACGAATGCTTCAAGCCTTGTCTTTAAAGGTTGGACAAGTTGGACACCGCAACAAGCCTCGAAGCAGGGGGGATTTGTAGATAGTGAAATTTTATTGATAAATCCATATTAAATTTTGGATTAATCCATAAATTCATGATATATTGACCAAGTCAAATTACTGGTTAATAAGTTGGATTAATAGTTAAGTCAAAATATATGACTTAAAAAAAGTCCAAATTACATTTGGGTCAGTCTATTAAGTTGACAAGACGAGTCCAACTCATGTTCTTCAAGCCCAAGGACCAAAATTGTTTGAACAAAACTGTAGACACATAATTTTTTACCAAACTTAAGTCTTGGACCATTTTTAGTACATAAATATTGCTTTTACATATAAATTAGATATTTTTCTTTTATCTTAAATATTTGAAAACTACAAAATAGAGTTGCATTATTAGTGTAAGTTTTGTTATAAAGAAAATAAAATTTACAAAAAATATATATTTTCTTTTAATTTAGATTTAATAAATAAACTAGTTATTTCTTAATTGTATTCTTAATTAGTCATTTAGTATTTTTTATATTTCATTTGTTCAAAATAATTAATATTTTTAATATTATAATTTTATATATATTTAATTTATAAAAAATACCCATTATCCTCTCCTAAACTACCCCCACTACCCCAACCCACCTATACTACACCCCCATTACCTCACCCTATTACCCCAATTCCTCAACTCCACTCACCACCCTCACATCCCACACTACCAAAGACATCAGCAACACACACTTAAATATCTATACAAAACACTACAAAACCAAACAAACACAGGCAACAAACAAAAAAAAAAGGCCACCAAAATATCTTCTTCAAACATACCCACACAAAACGTACAGAAAAATGAAACAAAAAAAAAAAAACAAAAAACACACCCTCAGACTTGCCAAATATACACACAACACGTAACACACCAAAAAAAAAAAACATTCACAATCTACAACAATTTGCACAAGAAAAGACAGACACGGACAAAGGAAGAAAAATTAACATACAACACAACACCAAAATACACAACACGCACAGCAACACAAAGAAATAGAAAAAAAAACATACATAAAAATCAGCAATACCAAAAACGACCAAAAATCCCACAACCCAAAAAAACAAAAACTCTCACATTCTTTTTACTTTCTTTCAAAAATCCACAACACATTAACATTTTTTTTCTTCCTTTTTCATTATTTTCATATAAACACAATACATATACCATCACAAACAACCTACAAAAAATTTGTGGGTATTCTAATAGAGCTTCGGTCAAGATTTTGCGGTATTCAACTTTACCTTATCTCTTAAATTTATTTATGGAATTTGATGTAATTTTATGATAAGTTTTCCTATATTTTGTTTATTCATAATTTGATTGAAATGAACAACTTGTTAGTTGTTATATCTTTGTTTAATGAATGAAGGTAGCTTTAATCAGCGGTTACTTTTAATTTTATTTATTTATATTTGTTAGTTGTGGCCTCTTAAAAATGAACGGGTCATGGCATTGTTCTTGTCTTGATGAAAATAATAATGATGAAGTAGGGATTGTTAGTCTAAAATAAATAAATAAATAAATAAATTATTGTTGTTTTATTTTATCAAACAAAAAATGAGATTTATTTTTAACAATTCGTTATTGTTTTGTTTGATTGACGTTAATTTTAAGAGTGAAAAAAATATAAAATATAAAATAAAAAAGATATAGAAGTGAAGTCAGAATTATATATTGTATCCTCAATATTTTTATGTATTTTACTTTATTTGTTTTTTATATAAAGGAAAATATTTGCTTTTTAATGACTAGATGAATTTTAGGCATGGTAAAAATATTTGTTTCAATTAAGAGTGTGGTTACATATCTTTTTTGAAACACATAAAAGAAATTTAAGGATGTGGTGACGCACCTTGGCAAAATTATTCTAATAAATATTTTATTTAATTGAAATCAAGATGTGAGACATAGAATATTAGGTAACACACTCAAGAGAATAAAACAGTTATGCTTCGAATATGTAAATATCGAAACCAAAAATGCGGTTACGCATCTAGGTTGAAACCAAATAAAAGTTCAACAATAAAGAATGCAAGCAAATAATGGCATGTAATAATATATCCAAAAATATTTTAAGTCAAGTATAAGTCAATAAAAGTGACTGTGCTAGAACCACGGGACTCGAGGGATCCTAATACCTTCCTCTCGGTCAATAGAATTCCTTACCCGAATTTCTAGTTTGCAGACCCAAATTAAGAGTCATTCCTTTTGATTAGTGATTAAAAAGAAAAGATGGCTTGAAACACCATAACTCAATTCCAAGTGACGACTCTGAAAGATAAAAAATAATCTCTAATCAATACCATCACTTTAATTGGAAAAACCCTTCTGCCATGCGACAAAAAATACCCCTAAAACCTTAGCTCAAGCCTATATAAAGAGGTCTTCATAAGACCAAAAGGGAAAAAGAAGGAAGAAAAGAAGAATACACACAGAAATACATAGTTGCTCTTCAGTGGCGATCTGCAAGTCTTCCGCATACAAAGAAGTCTTCGCTCCAAGTGTTGAGCCGCAAGTATTCCATCAAATCAAGAACATCTGTGAAGAGAAGAATCAGGGAATTACATATCTTTTTCTTAAAGATTTTATAAAGATTGTAACCTTCACATAAATTCAAATATAAATATTGTTGTTTGCTTGCTATTTCTCCTTTCATGTTTGTTGTATTTCAGGATTGAAACTTTAGACGCTTACAACAACTAATAATTTACATAATAAAAATACCAGTATTACAAATTTACGATTATATTAAATATACAAATATAAAATAAGGATTTATAATTAGTTTAATAAGTACAAAACTTGAAATAAAGCGACAACGAATATTCTTTTAAGAAAAGAAGTTGTAAAAAGTGATAATAGTAATTTCGATGATAAAACATATAATTGTAGTAGATAGTTGTAGTAGTAAAAATAATTGTGAAAAAGGATAATTTGATTGGATACTAAATTAGAAGGTCGAAAATACTGAATTAGAAGAAATGAGGGTCAAAATTGGGTGTCAACAGTTAGTCACTCTTTATTTTATTTTTTTTGGTTAATTTAAAAGAATTTTAAATTATTTTTTATTTTTAAAATTGTTGAATTTTAGTGGTGCTAACATGTGTCACTTTTACTTCTGTCATGACCCAAACCGTCGTGACTGACACCCACACTAACCCTCCGATAGGAGAACCATTACTACAATCCAAACTAACAAATTTAACCAAAACTAAGCAGTTAAAGATACGGAACCAAATTTAAATGACAATAAAAACGGAGTCTCCATAAACTCCAAAGGCTTAAACAATTAACTAGTCAAACTAATGCGGAAATTCAACCCCTAGAACCTGAAAATCATTGGACCAAAACTCTACTAAGGACAAGTGTAAGAACAAGGGGTACAACTCTGAAACTAAACAAATACCATAAACAAATAGTCTGAGTCCGAAAAGAGTGGACTTAAATAAGATAATCCATGGCAACCTGAAAGAACTGGCTCACCCTTGAATTCGGTCACGCTCAAAAGTCACGTAGTTGAGGTTTATCAATAGTCGCCTGAAAATGACCTGTACTCAACAAAGAACAAGCAAGTGCAGTATCAGTACACAACCACAGTGTAATGGTAGGATCACGCGGCTATCCCAATAAATGAAACACATGCAAATAACCACAACATTATAAACAGGCATATACCGAACATATACAATATTAGTCATCTTTTCAGGATCAATGTAGCATCCCACATTCTCAATAATACACATTGGTTATCAATTTAGATCAACATACAGTCTTCCAATATCAATCATCATTAAATATAAACGTAATCATCACAAGTAGATACACAACACAATTCAATGATCCTCTTACGGAACCCAATTTAATGGTCCTCTCATGGAACCCACACCCAAACTGCTAGCATACCGATACGTGGTACCCGATGCAAGTTTATGCCGAAACGTGGCAATCGATCCAATGTTTATGCCGGAACGTGGCAATCGATCTAATGTTTATGTCGGAACGTGGCAACCGATCCCATGTTTATACTGGAACGTGGCAACCGATTCCATGTTTTTGTTGGAACGTGGCAACCGATCCAAGTTAGCGTGTCGAAACGTAACACCCGATCCATTCAACAAACCACAATCACAATCACAATGTATATTCTCACAATCATACAACAATAGGTAATTCATGGCATACAATTATTCAATTATCCTCATTTACGATTAGAATGATCAATAATGCAACATTCGCATACATACACTCATCATAATGAGCAATTACAAACATATATCACACCAACATGAAATCACAACCATCACCTACCTCGAATCCAAGCTTGAATCCCCTAAGGCACTTGAATCTTTCCTTTGCGGATTCTTTCCGATTGTTCTAGGGCTATAAACAACAATTTATACCAAATGATCAACAATCAAGACCCAATTACCCGGATCATAATCAATAATATCAACCCTAGGTCAGACCCTTGATCCCCATACCCAGATTAGGGCTTTTTCCCACCATCCAAACAGTTCCAAAACCTTTCTCCAACAATAATCATCCAAGAAACTAAGTTCTACGGATCGAAAAACAGATTCGAGGAGTGAAAACCTTACCTTTAGCCTCAAGAATGGTGGAAAACTGTCAAGAAAACCCCTGGGATCGTTCCTTAGCTCTCAAAGTCGAAAAGTTCAAAATAAAACATTTTTGGGGTTTTATTTTTGACCTAAGTCACATTTGTCCCGCTATGGCGGCACCAACCAGCCACAACCGCCCCTCCCTGGCGGCACTAATCTCGCTCTGGCAGCTTGCACGGAAACAGTGAGCAAATTTAAGAATTCCAAACCCCCATTTCACAACACACCTTCGTCCCATGACACTCTGAAAATACATGTTCACGCTAAGATCAGTTTTGAGAGTTCTACTCACCCGAATTCAATTCTGTAAAGTCGTACGGGTTCCTTAACGTCTTAGGTATCTAGTCATGTGATCAAAATCATAATTAGGTATCTCATTTGTTACCAGATTTTTCTTGACCTCACTGACTCCGATTTCGTCCAAATCTGGACTAGGTTAGAAAATTCCAAGTTACTACCAAAATTTTTTGACTCCAATTCTTTCCCCATTGGCTTTTTCCTAACGACAGAAATCATGTTGTTACAATAGATACCAATTTACCCATCACTCGTCCCCAAGTGATCAACTAGGGAAGACTGGCTAAAGTAAAGGTAGAGTAGTACTTGAATCGTTGAACAACAAGGGATACTTGTTTCGCATGCCCTTAGATTCCGAACATCGCATTCAAGAATTTCAATCGGTTCTTTCTCAAATAGAAGGTTTTGTTTAACAAAACTGAGTCTTACTTTATGATATAATCCCCGTCCCCAAACCAACCAATTGAATACCTACACATCCTTCCGTACAATGCCTCAATGAAGTCATCACAATACTCGAGTGATAATTATTATTGTATGTACACTTAACTAATAACAAAGCTATTCTCAATAACCACCGAAGTTGATCGTACACATGTTTGCAACATGTTATCAACATGTTATCAAGGACTTCCACACAAACATCAGGACGAATCCTTTCTCACATAACTATGATAAAATTCTAAATCAATACTCGCTACAATTAGAGGTGGACCTGAACCAACCAACACACACTCATAATACTCAAACAATCATAGTTACGCATGGTAGGTCTTCTATAAATTCTCATAAATAAGTGGTACATGTAGAACTACTAAAATACTTTAACAACTCCAAGACAACACCAATTATGTCATTCGAAATAACCAAATCTTCCTAATCTTCCCACTCAACCAACAAAACATCGTAGGATTTGGTACCCCTGATCCACCACTAGGGATCCACCCACAAAAGTGAAAACACACGAGAACATAACTAGTGAATCATACGCACAATACTAACAACCATCATAAACACTCCGACCATTTGCCTTATTATAAACCAACACTTTTAAATGAAACCTTTCTTAGGTACTTAACAATCAACAGTAATAAATTTTTTGAACTCAACCTAGGTGTAAGTCCTTTCAAATGCTCAATATCGGATATAATTGATCGTTTCCAACATTTTCAATTCATACCTTGACAAAATATATCACCACGAAAGTAAACTTATAATGAAAAATATGAATTGTAAATTCAACCGTATAACACAATCCCCTTATCTATCAATATTAGCTTATACCTCAAGGATATTTTTATGAAATCATGGATCTTTGCTTATCATTGATCGCATCTCCATCGATCTAACAATATCTTTTCGCTAAAATTTCAATCGTACTCATTACTAAACTCAAAAACAAAACAAAACACTTATCATCACACTCGAGCTAGTGTCTGTACACTCCTTCCTCAAGTCTTTTCCAATAGTTTTTAACAATTTTGATGGACTTGTGGCACTATTACCATTGCCACAACAAAACGAATGAGATCACGCGTCTCTAAACCTAATATCTACCCCTCAGAAGATATCTCTTTAGCCCTTGAAATCAAATAAAATATTCTTGCTCTCGCCTCTCTCTAAAGGTTGTACTACATTCCACTATATTTTCCTTCATTATAACTTTAGCTCTTTAAACTTCTATTCGAGTGGTGTCCTACCATCTCTTTAAAACTTTCCATACAACCACGTTACTCACCAACTATTAGCAAACCACGACCTTGGATACTCGATACTCGCAAGTCGTACTTACTATACAAAAAATTTGCTTAACCTACAATTTTATTATATAGTTGCATCCTATCACAATCCATCACGAACTATTATTACCGGTATGCTTAGTTAGCCCTGGCTATTACTACGAAGTCAACCTTTTCATCGATACGACGTCTCAAACTCAGGTAAACTCATCAAATTCAAAGGACTATCCCAATTTATACACACCTTCTTACTAAATACTTCAATTTCCTTCACCCAAGTATACTCAATGGGACTTTCTTTATCCATAAGCTTGTCATTCTGGTATCAATCCACTCTTTTATGGCTTAAGATTAAATCATTGGTCCTCGTACTACCCTCTTTCTTCTTAACAAACAAGACAGGAGCACCCCACAGGGAAGCACTAAAAAGGATGAAACCTTAATCAAGAAGCTCCTGGATTTGAGCTTTACGCTCTCTCAATTCTGACACCACAGGAATAGACTCAATAGAAAGGGATTTGATATCCACATCCCGAATATGGGCCAATTACGCCAACCAAATCCTGCCCCACCAGTTTCCTACCCTGCACAAAAGATATGCCCTTCCCACTCTAACATTTCCCTACACAGGATCTCTAGAGTTACCGACTTAACATTACCATTAAGCACAACATAATAGGGGAACAATCAAGTCATGGATAAGATTACATCAAGTCAGTCTTATCCAGCATAACCACATCAACCCAAATATGAAAATCCATAAACACAACAGGACAACACTATATACATGGGTGACTATGACTGACTCTTCCACTGGAGTAGAAACATGGATGCATGGGGGCATCAAGTATATCACAAACCACATCAAATCCCAAGGCAATTGAACTGACACATACGAATAAGTAGAACCCGGATCAAACAAAACAATAGCCATACAGGCACGGACAAGAGTAGCACTTGTGACCACTGCATCACACACCTCAAACTCAGTCTTGCCCGGAAAAGCATATAACTAAGCCCTGTCATCTTGATAGGCAACCTCCTTGCCTGGCTGCACTGTTCCTCTACTCGCATTACCATTTCCTCGGGCTTCACGGCCTCGCTGATTTCCTCCTCATATGCACATGTTCTCCACAATTTTAACACACTTTATAACTTATATTCGATTGTTGAACACTAAATTAGATCGCGGGGGTTAGTTCAGGTATGATTTGGGGTCCATAATTGTGATTAGGGGAAAACAAGGGAGACAAGGCTGAGATTCTGTCTCGCCCTGTCTCTCTCTGGCGAAAGAAATCCCGCACTGGCGGTCACACCGTGGCGGAAAAATCACGGCCCAGCGGCCCTGACGGAAACAGAACCTCTGCTAACAATTTATGGGGTTCCTCTCTTTTCCATATTTCCCCTAGATTTCCCAGCTATTACTAGACATTTTAGAAAATCCCTTTAGCTAGGACAATCATTGTCTATCCCCCGGTCAACCTAACAAAGTACGCACTTTAGAATCCTTTTACATTGTTTCAACACATATCCCAGAATACACCCAGACTCTCACACAGTTATCCGTTGATCGCAATGCACGTCCAGATTTCTCGCTTACGAACCACATCGTTATTTACCTAGACCCTTGCACCTAATCTCGTGATGATTTTCTTTTCACAACAAGTTCCACGACACTCAAGCAGTTACAACTGGCACAATTTCAACATTTAGGCTAGCACATTGCACTTATCAACATTCAGACAAGCAATACTGGGCACATAATCATATCAAAGCATTCAAGTAATACACCCTTCACATTCATAGTTAATTTCAGACAACTAGAAGCACACATTCACCATTCCAAGTTACAACTCGAAGACAAGTCCAATTCTTTAATTAGTTCGTTCCATAAATGACCATCAACCACGCCTTATATGGTCCCTAAGGCCAGATACCAATTGAAACTTTCTCGGTTCCAATTAACTTGCTTGTGTCCCTTCAGTAAAGACTATAACGTCTAGTTCACTTCGTTGAGATACCAATTGGACTCAACTCATACCACAAGCGACAATAGTAGCTAGCGAGCCCCACAAAACTACTAATTTCAATCATAGAACTTGGTAAAACCCAATTTTTAACCGCCTCAATCTTTAAATGATGGTAACCAGACCTTAAATCAATCTTAGAGAAAAACCGATGCACTTTGAAATTGGTCAAAAAGGTCATCTATCTGAGGCAATGGATACTTGTTCTGAGTGGTGACCCTAGTCAACTGTCAGTAGTCTATACACATCCTCTCTTGCTAGTGATGGTGTTACCACTTCTGTTGCTCTAGTTCGGACCATAGAGTGAAGGAGAAAGATACCAATTTGTATCACTCAGATACCAATTGAATCAAGTCATAGCACGAAGGAGTAGAAAGAAGTGAATTTTTCCTAAAGCCCTATAGCCTCTCGAAGAAAAATACGAACGTCATTGTACCGTTCCGCAAGACTCTACTAGACTCGCTTTGGTACAATGAGATCAACGAACCTAGGGCTCTAATACCAACTTTGTCACAACCCATACCGTCGTGATTGGCACACATACTAACCTTCCGGTGGGAGAACCATTACTACAACCCAAACTAACAAATTTAACCAAAACTAAGCATTTAAAGATACGGGAGAAGATTTAAATGACAATAAAAATGGAGTCCCCATAAACTCCAAAGGCTTAAACAATTAACTAGCCAAACTAATGTGGAAATTCAATCCTTAGAACCTGAAAGTCATTGTACCAAAACTCTGCTAACGACAAGTCTAAGAACAAGGGGTACAACCCCGAAACTAAAAAAAACACCTTAAACAAATAGTATGAGTTCGAAAAGAGTGGACTTAAACAAGATAGATCTATGGCAGCCTGAAAGAACTGGCTCACCCTTGAATCTGGTCACGCTCAAAAGTCACCTAGCTGAGGTCTAACAATAGTCGCCTGAAAATGACTTGTACTCAACAAAGAACAAGCAAGTGCAGTATCAATACACAAACACATTGTACTGGTAGGATCACACGACTATCCCAATAAGTGAAATACATGCAAGTAACCACAATATTATAAACAGGCATATACCGAACATATACAATATTAGTCATCTTTTCAGGATCAACGTAGCATCCCACATTCTCAATAATACACATTGGTTATCAATTTAGAGCAACATACAGTCTTCCAATATCATCATCATTAGATATGAACGTAATCATCACAAGTAGAAACACAACACAAATCAATGGTCATCTAATGGAACCCAATTAAATGGTCCTCTCATGGAACCCACACCCAAACTGTTAGCGTACCGGTATGTGGTACCCGATCCAATGTTTATGCCAGAACGTGGCAACTGATCCAATGTTTATGCTGGAACGTGGCAACCGATCCCATGTCTATATCAAAACGTGGCAACTGATCCAAGTTAGTGTGTCGGAACGTAACACCCGATCCATTCAACAAACCACAATCACAATCACAATGTATATTCTCACAATCATACAACAAGAGGTGATTCATAGTATACAATTATTCAATTATCCTCATTTACGATTAGAATGATCAATAATGCAACATTCGCATACATACATTCATCATAATGAGCAATTACAAACATATATCACACCAACATGAAATCACAACCATCAACTACCTTGAATCCAATCTTGAATCCCCCTAAGGCACTTGAATCTTCCCTTTTCAGATTCTTTCCGCTTGTTCTAGGTCTACAAACAACAATTTATATGCAATGATCAACAATCAAGACCCAATTTCCCGGATCATAATCAATAATATCAACCCTAGGTCAGACCCTTGATCCTCATACCCAGATTAGGGCTTTTTTCCACCATCCAAACAGTTCCAAAACCTTCTCCAACAATAATCACCTAAGAAACTAAGTTCTACGGATTGAAAAATGGATTTAGGGAGTGAAAACATTACATTTAGCCTCAAGAATGGTGGAAAGTTGTCAAGAAAATCCATGGGGTCGTTCCTTGGCTCTCAAAGTCGAAAAGGGCAGAATAAAACATTTCTGGGGTTTTCTTTCCAACTTAAGTCGCGTCTATCCCGCTATGGTGACCCCAACCCACCACAACGGCCCCACCCTGGCTGCACTAATCCCACTATGGCAGGTTGCAAGGAAACAATGAGCAAATTTAAGAATTTCAAACCCCCATTTCACAACACACCTTCATACCATGACACTCAGAAAATACCCATTCACACTAAGATCAGTTTCAGGAGTTCTACTCATTTGAATTCAGTTCCATAAAGTTGTACGGTTTCCTTAACGTCTTAGTTATCTAGTCGTGTGATCAAAATCATAATTAGGTCTCATTTGTTACCAGATTTCCCTAGACCTCACTGACTTCGATTTCGTTCAAATTTGGACTAGGTTAGGAAATTCCAAGTTACTAACAAAAAGTTTTCTGACCCCAATTCTTTCTCCATTGGCTTTTCTCTAAAGATGGAAATCAGGTCGTTACAACTTCTCCTACTATATATAGATAGATAATACAAATAAATAATAATTAATAACTAATTAATTGATATTTTAAAAGTTAAAAATAGAGATTAATTGTGGTGCTGACACGTAGACGCTATCACCTCTTTTTTAAAAATTGTTAGTATATTATTATTTAATATAATTACAGTTAATTAATAATTAAAAAATTAAAACAATTTTCGTGGAAACCAACAATGAATTCAATTCAAATTCATTGTTATCCAAATTATTATTATATTATTATATTCTAAAGAAACATGAGATTATTTAGTTGGTTACCTTTTTTATTTATGTTTGGTTAATTTAAAATTTAAAATTATTTTTTATTTTTAAAATTGTTGAATTTTAGTGGTGCTAACATGTGTCACTTTCTACTTTTCCTATTATATATACATAGATTATATATAGATAGATTATTATATTCAAAAGAAACATGAAATTATTTAGTTGGTTACGTACTCTTTTTTATTTATTTTTGGTTAATTTAAAAGAATTTTAAATTATTTTTTATTTTTAAAATTGTTGAAGTTTTGTAGTGCTGACATGTGTCACTTTTTACTTCTCCTATTATATATAGATTGATATTTATTTACAAAGATATCCTCCACAATTATGGTGGAAAAGATGTCAAAGTGATTTTGAGGGGTAATTGAGTGTTTAATCATGCTAATGTACATATTAAATCTTGGGTGTTTAGTCATGCTAATGCATGTATTAAATCTCTTTGCATTACTAATACCTAAAAATTCATTGTATTAGTAATACCCTCCTCAATACACAATATAATATATAACTAATGCAAAAATTAGTTATACTTAGCATGAAAAAATGCACTAAACAAGGGACTACTAATACATATAGCTAAGACATTCATTATTTTTGCTAATATTCTCTACCAAACGACCCCTAAGTGTACAAAAGTGATTGTGACTTTAAATTGTTCGTGTTTGGTCCAGAATGTGAAAACACCCTACAGAGATAGCTCATGAATTTCGCCTCTCTTAAACAAGAAATTTTCCCCATATATATATGGCAATAAAATATGTCTAATTATGCTTATGAAAAATGATTCATACATATATATATAGAGCTTCTATTAATAGTTCCCTGAACTATTATTAGCTAGAGTTATGCCAATCTCAAACTATAATAAGTAAAAGTAAACAAAAACCTAACTCTTTGCCTGTTAATTTCATCATTTCCCCTTATTAGAACCTAATCAATAGAAGGGATCCATAAATGATATACTAATAACTCCAGTACAATTAGCCTAATTACTTTTCAATGGAGTGTTGGATGGCTGCCACATGCTTAAAACAAAATTAAAAGGCTGAGATTTGCTTTATACTTTTTTCATAACTCATTTAACATTAAACAAATGTTTATTATATATAACAGTAAAAAAAATGTTTGAAACACGTCGAAATAAATACCCAAATATTGAATGTTTAATCACATTACGATTAATAATAATAAAAAATAGTATAATTTACATAAATCTCATAGTGTTAAGAGCTAATTACATTTTTTCTCTACTCTTTTTCAAATTACAAAAAATCTCTTAAAATTTATGGATTTCGAATATATCATTGGACTTTCGGTACATCACTGGACTTCCGGATACATTAGCAGACATCCGGATACATAGATGAGTGATGTATCAGAGAGGGGAGTGATGTAAGGAGAGATATATCAGCGAGAGGAGAGTGATGTATCCGAGAGGGGATTTTTGAATTTTTTTAAATGGTAGAAACTTTTAGAAATTATGATAAAATAAAATGTGTATTTAGGTAATTTTTCCAAAAGGTATAAGCTCATAAAAGATCTAAAATTTTAAATTTAATTGGTTAGAGAATATTAAAGACTTGAAATATAATTATAAGTTGGATTAGAACTAACAAATGTTTATAAATTAAGATAGTAAAATAGTTCTAGTACAAATATATGATAGTTAATTTATTAAATTAATCATGTTGAATTAATTAATTTAATATGATAATAATATATTCTACCTTCCCTAATCGATGATGTGACTTTTTTTATTATTCGTTTATTTTAATAAATAAACATGTTTTTTTTAATGAATAATAAATAATTATTACATATAAAATGAATTATGAAAACTGTAAAAAATCGATCTTGGCCTTTTTAATATACTAGTATACGAATTCGCGCATTGCGCAGATATTTTAAAATATGATAATGTTTTAAATTAAAATAATTAATAAGACGCATTTAGTAATGTATATTTTAAAATTAATAATACAAATAATTAACTTATTTATTCGAGCAACTTAAATTTACATTATTATTACACAATTTAATTTTGTAATATTAAAATATTATTTTATTGTTTGGTTTAGGTATAACATTTTATAATTTTTTTTGATTACTTTACATTGATAAAAAACATACAGTACTTTAATCCAAAAAATATAAAATAAAAAATTTTAAATTCCTTTCTGCTACCTATACGTTCATTGTATAAAACATACAATTAACTTTCAGATTATTTAAAATATAATATATTTACTTTCTAATATGTACATACGTATATGTATATATTTTCCTGTAAAAAAATGCTCAATTTTAAAAGTTTTTGACTAACTTTCTACTCGTTGAAAGAGTGAAAGATTAACATTGAAAGATGGACATGATCTTCGTGTAATTTTTCAATGTTACTGAGAGATTCATCGTCACTATCTAGGCCACTAATGTTATTTCATGAAACTATCTTCATTGATGTCTTTGATTTTATGTTTTGATCAATAAACTTACTTTCTTGGTTACTTCCATTTTTAAAAAAATAAAGATAAAACTTACGTGAATTCATGATTGCTTTAAAAAACTTTCAAGTATATATGCAAAATCTTGTAAATATTCAACCTAAAGTTAAATTATTTCACATCTAAATATTATCATACTAAATATTAAAAATCAAAAAATAATCTATAGTAACAACATAATTTTTTTAAAAAATAATACATTCATTTTTTAGAGTTTCAATTTCTTTCATAATTTATTTATCATTTTTTTAATCCTCTATATAGTACATAAAAAACAACATATTTCCTAACAAAATAGGAAGAAAAAACACAGAGGCCTCAATAAAGTGAGATTTTCCCATAATTACTACAAAGTCTGTTCAGTACCATAGTTTGCAACGAACTCCTATTTCTTGAGATATGAATTGCTCAACTTAATTGTTCAACTTCTCTTGATTTTTCTCGATCATTTTTTCTTGACTCGATAATGATCATAAATTTGTGCCTTCTTTTAATAAGGATAAAGAAATTTTTGGAAAACTATTACGTTGATTGGGGAAGAATTATCCGTTTGTTTGAATATTTTATCACTAACCACTCCTTTTATTTTATTAGGATAGAAGTGGGAAGTTAATTGGAATTTTTTTAGTTTTTTCTTTTTAATATTTTTTATGTGTAATTTAGTAGAAGTAGATAATGTTAATAAACTTCATTATAACACCTTTTATATATGCATTCACTAATTTTTTTAAAATAGCATTCTTTTTCCGTCTATTTTTTAAATACAGATTAAAAAGGATTAATTAAAATTTGTAAATTGTATATTAATTTTAATTAATAGATTATATAAAATTAATTTTAGGTAATTATTAAATTAGTGATCATAATCTGAAGTTGCATATATATATATATATATATATAAATAAGTATAAAAAAACTATTAAAAATTAAAAAATAAAACAAAAAGTAATGGACTTATAAAACATATAATTAACTTTCAGATTATTTAAAATATAATATATTTAATTTATAATATGTACATACGTATATGTATATATTTTCATGGAAAAAAAATGCTCAATTTTAAAAGTTTTTGACTAATTCTCTACTCGTTGAAAGAGTGAAAGATTAACATTGAAATATGGAGATGATCTTCATGTAATTTTTCAATGTTACTGAGAGATTCATCGTCACTATCTAGGCCACTAATGTTATTTCATGAAACTATCTTCATTGATGTCTTTGATTTTATGCTTTGATCAATAAACTTACTTTCTTGGTTGCTTCCATTTTAAAAAAAAATAAAGATAAAACTTACGTGAATTCATGATTGCTTTAAAAAACTTTCAAGTATATATGCAAAATCTTGTAAATATTCAACCTAAAGATAAATTATTTCACATCTAAATATTATCATACTAAATATTAAAAATCAAAAAATAATCCATAGTCACAACATAATTTTTTTTTAAAAATAATACATTCATTTTTGAGAGTTTTCAATTTCTTTCATAATTTATTTATTATTTTTTTAATCCTCTATATATTACATAAAAAACAACATATTTCCTAACAAAATAGGAAGAAAAAACACAGAGGCCTCAATAAAGTGAGATTTTCTCATAATTACCACAAAGTCTGTTCAATACCATAGTTTGCAACGAACTCCTTTTTCTTGAGATATGAATTGCTCTACTTAATTGTTCAACTTGTCTTGATTTTTCTCGATCATTTTTTCTTGACTCGATTATGATCATAAATTTGTGCCTTCTTTTAAGAAGGATAAAGAAATTTTTGGAAAACAGTTACGTTGATTGGGGAAGAATTATCCGTTTGTTTGAAATATTTTATCACTAACCACTCCTTTTATTTTATTAGGATATAAGTGGGAAGTTAATGGGAATTTTTTTAGTTTTTTCTTTTTAATATTTTTTACATGTAATTTAGTAAAAGTAGATAATGTTAATAAACTTCATTATAACACCTTTTATATATGCTTTCACTATTTTTTTTTAAATAGCATTCTTTGTCCGTCTATTTTTTAAATACAGATTAAAAAGGATTAATTAAAATTTGTAAATTGTATATTAATTTTAATTAATAGATTATATAAAATTAATTTTACGTAATTATTAAATTAGTGATCATAATCTGAAGTTGCATATAAATATAAATAAGTATAAAAAAACTATTAAAAATAAAAAATAAAACAAAAAGTAATGGACTTGTAAAACATATAATTAACTTTCAGATTATTTAAAATATAATATATTTAATTTCTAATATGTACATACGTATATGTATATATTTTCATGGAAAAAAATGCTCTATTTTAAAAGTTTTTGACTAATTCTCTACTCGTTGAAAGAGTGAAAGATTAACATTGAATTATGTAGATGATCTTCATGTAATTTTTCAATGTTACTGAGAGATTCATCGTCACTATCTAGGCCACTAATGTTATTTCATGAAACTATCTTCATTGATGTCTTTGATTTTATGTTTTGATCAATAAATTTACTTTCTTGGTTGCTTCCATTTTTAAAAAAATAAAGATAAAACTTACGTGAATTCATGATTGCTTTAAAAAACTTTCAAGTATATATGCAAAATCTTGTAAATATTCAACCTAAAGATAAATTATTTCACATCTAAATATTATCATACTAAATATTAAAAATCAAAAAATAATCCATAGTCACAACATAATTTTTTTTAAAAATAATACATTCATTTTTGAGAGTTTTCAATTTCTTTCATAATTTATTTATCATTTTTTTAATCCTCTATATAGTACATAAAAAACAACATATTTCCTAACAAAATAGGAAGAAAAAACACAAAGGCCTCAAAAAAGTGAGATTTTCCCATAATTACCACAAAGTCTGTTCAGTACCATAGTTTGCAACGAACTCCTCTTTCTTGAGATATGAATTGCTCAACTTAATTGTTCAATTTCTCTTGATTTTTCTCGATCATTTTTTCTTGACTCGATTATGATCATAAATTTGTGCCTTCTTTTAAGAAGGATAAAGAATTTTTTGGAAAACAGCTACGTTGATTGGGGAAGAATTATCCGTTTGTTTGAATATTTTATCACTAACCACTCCTTTTATTTTAGGATAGAAGTGGGAAGTTAATGTGCAGTTAAAATATATTTTTTTCACTATTATTAAATAAAAAATGTGCCGTTAGATGGTTCAAATTTAAAAAATACCTTTCCAAAAAAAAGCACCACAACGTTGTGCTTTTTAAAAAAATAATTTTTAATTTTCTTTTTAGTGTTTGAAATTTCTATTTTTATTTTTAGAATTCCAATTAATTTGAATAATTTACAAATTTTGTTTTTTTTTGGTAGTGCTGACAATAAACATCTATAAATTTTTTAACAGTCCAAAAGGTGTTAAAAATATATAACAATTATTTTTATTTATTAGTTTTTATTTTCAATGTATCTAATAAAATTAACAGAAAATAGATCATCACTATCTAATCATTGTATAAAATTTTCTAAAATTTATGAATATTATATTCGTTATTTGACAGAAGATATAAAAATCCTCAAGAAAAAAATTTGTTCTCTCAATGCGGGTGAATTTTTTTAAGACCAACGATGTTGAATTTGAGAAAAATGAAAACGGTTCAGTGATTTAAGTTGAAATTATCAAATTAAAAAGTGTTGTGTTAAAAATAATACAATTTGCGTACAACTTTGATATATTTTTTAAATGATATTTTAGTATTTCATTATGTTAAAAGAAATACTATTCGTGTAAATATAATTTGTTTAATTTATAAAAAAATTAATTAATCAAGATTTAGAATTTGTGTTTGAGTGGGAATTTAATGGGGAGTTTTAAAACTGTCTATTTATATTCTCATTTTTAATTAAATAAAGAATTTTTTTATAAAAAATAATAATTATAAAACAGATCATTCAAATATCTAAAATCTGTAAAATGGTTAAATAACATTAATTTAAAGTAATTATTCAATAAAATGAATTTTTTAAATTTTTGCTTTGATTTTAAAATGGCAATTCATGTGTCTTTTTAAAACTAAACCCACTATTTTAAAAGAATTAATTGCAATTACATGTGTCTTTTTTTGATTTTTTTCAAAGTACAATTTTATAATATATATTTTTAAAAGAATTTTTTAGTTGGTTACTCTTTTTTATTTCTTTTTGGTTAATTTAAGATACATATATAAAACATATTTAATTTTTTTTTTGAATTTTTAAAATTGTTGAATTTTTGTTAGTATTTTATTATTTATTATGTTAAAAGAAATGCAATTCGTGTTATAATTGGTTGAATTTTACTAATTTTTACTTAATCAGGTTTTAGAGTTTGTGTTTGAGTGGGAATGTAATGGGATGTTTTAAAACTACCTATTTATATTCCTGATTTTATTTAAATAAAATTTTTTTTTGAATTTTTTCATTTTTAATTTTTATCTTTATATTAACAACAAAAAATTAATATAATTTAGTACAAACAGTATTATATGTTCTACAATCTTTATTGTAAATATTATTAATAGCAAATTTTTGTGTTGAATCATTATGTTACTTTTTTTAAGCGAATTCATTGTACAATTTTCATATTATCACTGATATTCTTTTTGTAAATATTGTTTGTTGTATGGTTTAATTAGTTTTCCTCGTATAAAATTTTACATGTAATTGAAATAAGGTTATATTAATTTGAATCCAAAATATAAAAAGAGATACTCTTTTTTTTTCAATATTTTTGCTTATTAAAAATCTACCGAAGTGTTTTTTATATAATATGTGATGAGATGCTAAAATTTTATTCCACTTTATTTTCAATATAGAATTTGAGATTATGTTCAAATAATTTTATTTCCCATATGAAAATTTAGTTAATTTTTTTTTATACTTTATTGTGTTGCTAGAAATTCTTTTTTTATATATATAATTTTGTTTATTCCTGACTTTATCTATTAAGAATTAAGTTACATGATATTATACATTGCATGATTTCTTTATACATTATAATTCTCTTTTTTTTTAATTCTTTTTCTTCAATGATATTTTTACTAACTTTTTCATTTTTTATTTCATTTATAGTTCAAATAATGTCATTATTAAACTGTGATTATGAAATAATTCTCTTACATATAAAAATTTGAGTTTTACCTTGATAATTGAAATATCCACGTGATAATTTTGAATTTTATTTTTATTTCAAATATGTTTTTTGAGAGTTTTTTTTATTGATTAAATTTTTTTATTTTTGTTGTTATATAGTACAATTTCAATTACATGAGCTTATTCATATAGTATACTCCCTCCGTCCCATTTTATGTGAGGTAGATTGACTCGGCACGAAGTTTAAGAATGAAAGGAAGGCTTTTAAAATTTGTGGTCCAAAATGAATGATACAAATTTGTGTGGCTGTAAATCATTTCATTAAGGGTAAAATAGACATTTTATAGTTAAATTGTTACTTAATATAGAAATATGTCATTCTTTTTGGGACTGACCAATAAGGAAAGTAAGTCACATAAATTGGGACAGAGAGAGTAACTTTTTTTATATTTCAAAATACTTTCTCAATCTCAAATTTAAATGTTTATACTTTTACATTGAAATTATGTATTTATATGTTTTTCATTTTCTTGTTCATATCTATTGTTATTGTGCTTACCCATTTGTCATGTGTTCTTTTTTTTTAAAAAAAAAATCATTGTCCTTCTCTATTACGCATCTTCTAAAATAAAAATAAAAAAAAGTAAAAATTTATATCAATAATTACCTAAGGTATGACGACATCTTTATTTCTGAATCATCTCAAGTCTTTCATCTTCTCCGTCAATATTCATATTGATTTTATTCATCATCATCATTATTTATATTAATTTTATTCTTTCAAAATGAAAGACCTATTGAATCGTTAAAAGAATATGAAAACAACATAAATAAGGAACACCAACCAAATTTAAATTGTAATTGAGTTTAGTATGTATATTCATCTAATAACCTAATAAATCACTTAAAAAGAGACCATTTTAATTTAGCATAAAATGAACATAAAAAGGATAATAATAAATCACTTAAAAAGTGACCATTTTAAATTAGAATAATATGAAAAAAGGAAATATTAGATGTCATGCAAAGTATTAAATCGACGAAATAATTATCATAGCAGTAATTTATGTACCAAAAATATTAAAAGGTGGCGTACATGGTTCACTATCATAAAAATTCTTCAGAATTCCTCCATTTCTTTATCATTAGTTTCTTCTTCTTCCTCGTTGCACTGGAGAGGATGGTGGTCCTTCGCCTTCAACCATAATCAAATAATTTCACATAAAATAATTAAGAAAGAGGACATACAATTAAGAAAAAAGGCATACATACATACAATACATTGATATACTTCCACTCAATTTTCTTTTATGATCTCAAGTGCAATCAATTTTTTTTTTTGAATGTGATTTTTGTTACACATTTTTGAATAAGAGTTGGTTTAAGAAGATGTGGATGATAATGTAGTTAGAGTAATAATTTTCACAGATATGGCTTATAAAGTTTAACTGCTTTTTAAGGATAAGGTTAGTTATTATTTAAAATTTAAATTTGAAATTAATTATTTAGTGTTTTGTCTGGGATAGAGCTTTCTTTTTATTTTTTAAAGAACGTGGTTCTGCTTCTTCTTCTTTTTCTTTTTTTTAATTTTTATTACTGAAAGCTTTTTCTTTATATTATTTAGGAAAAATTGTATAAAATAGAAAATTATTAATTCAAATTAAATGCTATAACCACAGTTTGATTTAATTGTAACCCGTAGCAAACTGTTGTCATTCGCCTCTCTCCTGAATTTCTCGCTCGCCACTCTTGTTTCTCATTGGGCAGTCTCTCCTCGCCTCTCCCAGTTTATACAAACACAAATGTATAAAATGTGTTTGTATTTGTATAAAGCGAAAGAAAATTGTATATACAAATACAATTACATATATTTTCGTCCTATACACTTATGATTATACAAATACAGATCTTCCCCTACCCAGTTTTTTTTGTCATTCTCTCTTTCTCGCTTTATACAAACACAAATTATACAATTGATTCTTTTGTATATGTATACCGAAACAGATTATACAATTGCTTCTTTGTATATGCATAGCGAAATATGCATATTAATAGTCATATCAAACATAAAGTTTGATATGGAGCGCAATTATGCAAACTATAGCTATAGCATACAAATATAATTTTTATATTTGCTATATGTGAAAGTTGCTCTATTATTTAATAAGGCATATGATCGAGATGAAATTTTAAATTTTAAAAAAGGAACAAAACTATCTCATTTTCCCTATGAAGATCCACTGTTTTAAATTATTTTTCTTACGAATCTGTTTTTAATATTATAAAACTATGTGTATTAATTAAAAATTTTTTTACAGTTATATCACCATAATTTTTTAAATTGTTTTAAATTTCCATTTAATTAATTAAAAATGTGTTTTTTGTGGTGCTGACATGTGACACTTTTTCCTCTCCTATTATATATAGATAGATTTTTCAAGCACATGAGAATCGTGATCCTCACCCTAATAAAATGCCTCCCTAGTGTACTACACTTCAACACAATTTCACATTTATGAAAATAATAATTTGATTTATTATTGATTATGCTATAAAAGAAATTCCAAGTATATAAATGTGTTGTCAAAATAATTATATTATGGTAAGTAGTGAAGACTATACATAAATAGATCTACGGTAAAACCTTGTTATAATTGTTGTGTTTGTCAAAAAAAATATTATAATTGTTATAGTGAGATGATACTTTATATGTATACTAGTTTTTGATACTTAAATGTTATTTAGTTATATTGTATATAAGAGTATGTTAAAAATTAATTCAGTAATTTTGGCTACCAAAAAGAAGGAATTTATTTGTTAACCAATTTAATATAAAAAAAAAAATAGAAAGAGTAGGGCAAACATTTGTAGTTTTTTCCCATGAAGTTATGATCAAATTGATGAATACCATTTATAAATATAATTTTTTTTTCTTTTAGATATTCCTACTTGGAATTTATTATGTGCATAAAATTATAATAATTACCATATATATTTAATATCTTATTTTTATATATTACATATTTCTTACAAAATATAATTACACGATATTTGAATATGATAGATATAGGGGGTAATTTTACAAAAAAGCGTATCACTGTAGTGAATGTCATTTACAAAGAGGGTTGATATATAGTCTTCACTACTCTCCATATATATATATATATATTAGTTAACAAGAAATATATTAATAATATGTATATATAATAGGATATTTTGATTTTAAAAAATATCTGCTTTTACTTCTAGTTTTTTTAAGAAGCATAATTGTTTACAAACCACAGAAAAATTACTTCTGCTCTCATTTTAAATTAGTTTTACTAAATAACCAAATACCTTAACTTTTGAAGAGAAATGTTTTTTTCCTAAAAAAATAAAATATTTAACTTCCCAACTACTTGGCTAAACAATCTCTTAGTGTCACCATTCAATTCAAGATGCCGATAAGTATTTAGTGAACTATATATTACTCAAACGGCAAATTCATACTTTAAATAAAAACATCTTATGAAAAATATGTAAATCATAAAAGAATCTTATGAAAAATATGTAAATCATAAGAGACTTACAATAAGTTTAAAATAATATTACATTAAGCATAAGTCTAAAAATATAAATAAATTAACCTATAAACTAATTTTTGTAATTATATTATTATAGTGTGGTGAACTATTACTAGCTAGAGTTAAGCTAATCTCAAACTAATAAGTAAAAGTAAAGAGAAACCTACCTCTTTGTCTGTTAATTTGGAAAAGTATCTTGTTTACTAATTATTTTGAAAGATAGAAGTCTTAATTGACAATTCAGTTTTTCCACTGGGTTCCTACTTGTACAATTTAGTCAAAATAAATAAAAAAAAAATTGAAAAAATTAAGGCATTTGGCAAATCAGTAAAACTGCTTTTAAATGGAAGCAGAAACAGTTTTTCTGCTACTCGAAAGAAGCTAAAAAATCCTGCTTCTTTATAAAAAAAAAATGCAGAAGCAAAAGCAAAAAAATATATTTTTCAAGACCAAAAAATCGCTTCCATATATACATATTTACCAATATATCACTTATTAATTAATTAGCATATCTCATAAGTTTAGTTGAGTTTCATTTCAGAATTTTATTTTTTATTTTTATATAATAATTTTTAAATTTTATTTTACGTTAAAATATTATATATTATTTACATATTATTTTGCAGGATTATAAAAAAAGGTAACAATATTTTTGTAGAATTATATCATTATTTAATTTATCATTTTATTTATCTATGTATAAATACTGATTGACAATTTGAATATATACATTTTAATTTAATAAAAAATTAATTTAATTAAATTTTTGTAGTAGATATTTATAATATTTTCTCTCTGTAAAATAATCTTAATATTTAAAGTACATTAATACTTGTCCTTTTTCATATTTGACTCAAAAACATACTTTTAAAAAAAGTTAGTCAAATACAATTTGCTTATAAAAAACACTTTTTAAATGAATTAACCAAACATATTTTTATTTTTATTTTACAAAAAACACTTTTCTAAAAAACTATTTTTGAAAAGTACTTCAAAAAATTAATAGCTTTTAGCATCGCCAAACATTCACTTATTTTCTAAGAAATAACTAAAAGGAAAAATATTTTCCGTCACTGGCTGTCTATGTGTGTATTAAATCTCAAATTGTTTTGGCATAAAAACAATAGTGTGTTGTTATTTTAAGACTTTCTACATAAAATTTATTTTTCATAAATTAATAATTCATTATTTGCTTTGTTCATTTGTATAAAAACTAAGAACATACCCTAATTATTCATTACAATATAAATTGATATAAAAATCTACATATATTTATTTTTTTAAAAATTAATAATTTCGATACAATTTGATTCGATCGATTTATTCAATTTTTAAAGATCAATTGACACCCTATCTACATGTGACTTGGAAAAGAGATTTGGCCGAAGTTCATAAACTGTTAATTTTTACGACCATGATTAAGGTATAGTCAAAATTAAATTTTATATGTTCAGTTACTTGAACTTGATTTCAAATCTATGAAATTGAAGTTAAGATCCAACTTGAAGTTATGAGCATCAGGTCTACGTGTTTGGGACTTGTCAAAGCAGACGACACATAATTTGAAAGCAAGTAATCTTCATACAATTTGAAATCAAGCAAACTTTAGGCATTTTTGTGTCACGACCCAAAATCACAAGTCGTGATGGCACCTATGTTCTCAACCTATAGGTAAGCCAACCCAATACTTTTACCATTTCAATTAAATAGTTAAAGTAGAAAGATAAGCGAAAACATAACATCCAAACACTAAGTCATTTACAAGTATGAAATGCGGAAACCTAAATTACCACCCCAAGATTTAGTTGTCATAAGTACAAGAGCTTCTAAAATATGATACAAGTCTGAAACTAAATGACAGCCTAGACGTGAGAAATATCATGTCTAAATACTAAAATAAAATGATAACGTCTAAAGACATAGAGGGAGGTGTGGGCCACAAAACAACCAAGTAGCTCACCACAACTCCAAGATAATTCAAAACTCGGCTCTGAAAGCTCCACGAAATGCACTCGAAATTGAAATTCTATCTGCACCACAAAAAGGTGCAGCAAGTGTAGTATGAGTACGAAACCATGTGTACCCAATATATCTCATAGACTGACAACGAAGAAGTAGTGACAGGAGTATATAAGAAAATAATTCTTTAATTTTACAATTCCACAATATATTTATCAACAAAAGTTTCATCAATATGGACAATCAAATTTCACGTAATGTCCAACCACCAAATAAACACATAATCAACAAGAATGAAGGATGTAATGAGATGCTATGCAATATGACATCATGAAATGATATGCCTCAGATGCCAAGTACTCTCTCAACTGTATATACATGATACTGCTCGAAAATACATCGAGAGTTCATGACCCATGGGGGACTCGCGAGGTCCATATACCGATACGGACGATGTCCACGTGTCTATGCGGACGTTCTCAATGCACTATTATAAAATCAAATAATCCCCAGCATGGACGATCTCCACGTGTTAGACCTTTACTCATACTCAATCTCATGTCAATGCATGTGCACGATATGATATCAACAAAAAGGGGATGATGCAACATCTCAATAAATCAAATGTCGCTATGACATATAATCACCTCAATTATCACAATTATACGGGTTCAATAAAGAAACAGAACCATACAAAGGAAATGGAGTCACTAAATACATCAGCTAATGCCCATATGCTTTGGCATTCTTGAATTACAATCTATCATATTATAGTAATAAATTTTTCCTTTAATAACACTGTTACTCGTACCAATGCCCGTCACACCATTGGTACGAGACCCTCATCTTTCGCCCTTACCAATTGTCTATTCCATTTTTAATCTTTAATTAGGAAAATGTCCTTCAACGAAGTCTAAAAGTCTTAACATACGTTGAATGCCGAACACGTGTCACGAATCCTCAAGATTTTGCCTTTCCCTTTCGTAAAACTTCATAATGTTCTCAATCTATCAAATATACATTATTCGTAAGTAAACAAATTTGTAGACACTCATAGTGCTATATCTCTAGCCTAGACCCAACACTCATCTCAATCTACAATTAAATTCATAATTATTGCTGCCAACTAATATGCCAAGTCTCATATTCTTAAATTTTTAAGTCTAGGATTAAGTCTTAATTCCTCTAAATATCATAAATTTAATTGTATTCATATAATACGATACAATTAATAATTAATTACATATCTCAATATTAAAAACTAAATTTATGATATGAAACAAATAATAATGTTTGAAACTAGAGCTACTAATTTTGAAACCAAAGGCGACAACCATTAAACCCAAAATTGTTGACCACCGAATTTAAAACAATTGTGCATCAACGTAACAATTACACCAAAATTTCTTCTTAAGGGCTTAACCTAAAATGTTCATATCCTTCCAAATTATTAAGAAATCATTAATTTCCTATTATGTTGCCATTATTGAGTAGCTACTCGATATTTGCAGAAAAAGACACAATTCCAATTGTTTCTACTCCACTAATATAATATTAACATTATTCGATAACCTATCTCTAGTAGTTAATGAGTAAAGAAAATGTGCTCCCTCAAATCTTCCCACCCTAAAAGAAGTGACACCACACAGTGGCTGATTATTACCCCCTCCGTCCCATTTTATGTGGCACTTTTGAATTTCGAGATTCAAACAAGTCTAATTTTGATCGTAAAGTTTTCATAAATCTTTTAAACATTTTGAATCATCAATTATTGTGACTTATAATACTTTTTATGTAGTTTACAAATATATAAATTTTATTCCAAAAAAATTGAAGATTCCATGAGCAAATTCCTGGTTAAACTTAAACTGTTTGACTCTCGAAAAACGAAAAATGCCACATAAATTGGGACAGAGGGAGTATTAGTGGACAAGGGTAATAGTGTTAATTAATTTCCTACACCAACAAATATAAAAAGACAACATTGACAGAGATGTATTAAACCACGTATTCCTCTTGCCGTTCGTGATTTGACGCCGCAGAGGATTGTGAGTTTCCGTCGATTAAGACGAGAGGGAGTTGCTCGGATGGTAGGCACCCCTCACTTTCAATCCGAAGATTGCGAGTTCGAGTCACCAAGGAAGCAAAAGGGGTGGGAGCTCCTAGGGACGGTAAAAAAAAAAAAGTTTCCATCGATTAATTTTACATCTCATTTAACTCTAATTTTAATTTATACATGGGCCAAGGGCTTAGGATATTAAGTAAATTACAGACTTGGCCCATTAACCATCAATTAAATTGTATATTTAGAATTTATTTGTGAACTAAATAATCGTAGTTAAATGAATAGTTTAAAATTACCAATTTAAATTTACGGAAAAATTAAAATAGTTCTAATTCTCAAAACGACCTAGCGGGTCGTTACATTTTGTCTAAAGTTTTAACATGAATATTTCAAACTTCAAATATTTCTATTTAAAATTGTGTATGACAATTAAAATTTTAAATAATTTTATCTGAATCTATGGCGTTTTGATAATACCATAGTTTTGGATTTCTATGGTTCCAATTGCTCATAACATGGTTTAAAAAACAATGTAATCATTTCATTCGACTTATTAAATATGGGTTGGATAACTAATTATTTAAAATGGATTAAATATGAATATTGTCCATGCTATCTACTAAAATATGGATATTTAGACAGAAAATATAAATATACATATTGTCAACACTCATTTTTCTTTTGCTTGTTTTTTTTTTGTTTGTTTTTTAATAATTCCTTGCTTTCTGGATTATGAAAGTTTAAGCTTATTTTTATTTTTATCTTATGTTTTTACTTAATTATTTCTGAAATCATAAATAACATAAATATTGATCAATTAATTAAATTTTTATATGTTAAATAAGAACAAATTAAATATTTTATTTATTTTCATTTAATCTGATTTCGACTTCTTATATCAGTCTCAATTTACATGTTGTCCCCTCCTAGTTAGAATATTTACATATTTTTATGTCCATGTATGATCATAATTAACAAAGTTACGACTTCAATTACCATTTTATTTGCAAAAAGTATAGCAACACTTAACTAGTCCTTTCTATAGTGATGGATAACTAATAGTTGACACTAGATGTATAAAGACATCATTATTAAGTAAGGACACTTAATTAATTTTACATGAACTTAGTGCTAGCTTGTCCGATCAAGGTTTTAAAAAGTCAAAAATATTTATTTTAAAAAAAAAGCGAAAATATTTGATCAAGTTTTTTTTTTTAAAAAAACAATTTATAAGAGTAGCAAAAGTTGTTTTTTTTTTTAAAAAAAAAAAATTAAAAATAAGTTTTTCCCAAAAAGATCATTTTAAAAAGCACTTTTAATTATAAATTTGACCAAACACTAATTATTATTTAATCAGTGCCTTTTAAATTGATTAGTTGCTTATCACCAAAAGTACATATTTTTGAAACATCCTTTTTGAGAAAAGTATTTTTTAAAATAAATAAATTTTAATCAACACTTGCTATATATATATATATATATATTTATTGTAAACGCATAGATGCGTTATTATTAGTGCTTCTACAAAATCTAAATGCCATTATAAGTTGGCAATTTTTTTTATATGTAAAGTGCAAATACAAAACAATGATACATGCTCTTGATCTTGACTATTTCATAGTCTACCATGACTAAACCCATAGTTTAGTAGGAACCTATTTCATAATAATTGAGATGAAATTCTATATACTTAGTGTGTATTTTTCAAAGATCATTTTTCAGTTTGTACTTTCCTCTTCCAAATGAACCATACTTGTTTTTCTAAATGTTTTGAGCCAGTTTTTTTAATTTTACAAGAAAAAATAATAATATTGTCATTATCAATTGTTTGGCCCTCTTGCTATATAAAGAGCTAATTCTTCCACCAATGTTGCGAAAACAACAAACTAGTTTAGTTACAATATGGGAACATCATCAAAGTTGGGGCAATGGCCCCTTCTTGTTTATGCTTTTGCCTTTTGCTTGATAGCCATTAGTGTTGCAGCTGATTATAAGCCTCACATTGATGATTCATCATCTTTGTCATACCCTTATAGGCCACGAACGCCTCCGCCATCTCCTCCACGACGTTATTACTATTATAAATCTCCCCCGCCTCCTCCTCCATGACGTCGTTACTACTATAAATTGCCTCCACCGCCTCCTCCACGACGTCGTTACAATTATAAATCGCCTCCGCCACCTCCTCCACGACGTCATCACTATTATAAATCACCTCCACCACCGCCTCCGCGACATCATCACTATTATAAATCACCTCCACCACCGCCTCCGCGACGTCATCACTATTATAAATCACCATCACCACCTCCTCCACATTATTACAAATCTCCACCACCGCCTTCTCCACCTCCCGCGCCAAATTATTACCATCATCCACCACCACCACCAATCCTTTCTCCTCCTCCAACATATCATTATGAATCTCCACCACCGCCACCTTATTACCATAATCCTCCACCACCGCCTTCTTCATCTCCACCGCCACCTTATTACCATAATCCTCCACCACCACTTGATTACCATAATCCACCACCACCACCAATCCATTCTCCTCCTCCACTATATCATTACGAATCTCCACCACCGTCTTCTCTATCTCCACCGCCACCTTATTACCATAATCCTCCACCACCGCCTTCTTCATCTCCACCGCCACCTTATTACCATAATCCTCCACCACCACCAATCCATTCTCCTCCTCCACCACCACCTCCATCTCCATTACCATCACCCCCATTGACTACACCTGTCGATGAACCATCTCCATCTCCATTTCCATCACCACCATTGATTGTACCTACCGATGGACCACCTCCATCTCCGTTGCCATCACCACCATTGATTGCACCTACCGATAGACCATCTCCATTGCCATCACCACCATTGATTAAACCTACCGATGGACTATCTCCACCTCCATCTCCATTGCCATCACCACCATTAATTGCACCTACCGATGGACCATCTCCATCTCCATCTCTGCTACCATCACCACCATTGATTGCACCTACCGATGGACCATCTCCATCTCCATTGCCATCACCACCATTAATTGAACCTACCGATGGACCATCTCCATCTCCATCTCTGTTTCCATCACCACCATCGATTGAACCTACCGATGGACCATCTCCATCTCCGTTGCCATTACCACCATTGATTTCACCTACCGATAGACCATCTCCATCTCCATCTCCGTTGCCATCACCACCATTAACTACACCTTTCGATGAACCATCTCCAACTCCATCTCTGTTGCCATCACCACCATTGATTGCACCTATCAATGGACCATCTCCATCTCCATCTCCATTTCCATCACCACCATTAATTGCACCTACTGATGGACCATCTCCATCTCCATTGCCATCACCATCATTGATTGCACCTACCGATGGACCATCTCCATCTCCATCACCACCATTGACTACACCTATCGATGGACCATCTCCATCTCCATCCTTATCTCCACCTATATATCCGTCTCCATCTCCATCACCTCTAATAAGGACCCCTATTCCTCCACTTACACCTCCGCCTCCACCATGCTATAATAAATATCCTCCCCCGCCATCTTTATTCCCTTTTCCACTACCATATCCCTTTATTCGACCTCCACCTCTACCATTTAATAATTGTAATGCTCCTCCACCACCTTCTCCATCTCCACCACCTCCAGTTAATTCCCCACCCCCTCCATCACCATCTCTATCTCCACCTCCACCTCCACCACCTTCTCCATCTCCACCACCTCCTCCATCGCCATCTCCACCTCCACCTTCTCCATCCCCACCACCTCCTCCATCGTCATCTCCACCTCCACCACCTCCTCCATTTCCACCACCTCCAGTTAAGTCTTCACCTCCACCACCTTCTCCATCCCCACCACCTCCTCCATCGCCATCTCCACCTCCACCCCCACCTCCACCTCCGCCTTGCAATAATAAATCTCCTCCCCCACCATCTTTATTCCCTTTTCCAATACTATTTCCCTGGTTGCGAACTCCACCTCCGCCACCTAATTGTACTCCTCCACCACCTTTAATAAACTCCCCCCCTCCTCCATCGCCATCTCCACCTCCACCACCTTCTCCATCTCCACCACATCCAGTTAAGTCTCCACCTCCTCCATTGCCATCTCCACATCCACCACCTTCTCCATCTCCACCACCTCAAATTTAAGTCCTCGCCTCCTCCATCGCCATCTCCTCTACCTCTAGTTAAGTCCCCGCCTCCCCCATCGCCATCTCCACCTCCACCTCCACCTCCACCACCTTCTCCATCTCCACCACCTCCAGTTAAGCCCCCACCTCCCCCATCACCATCTCCACATCCACCACCTTCTCCATCTCCCCCACCTCCAATTAAGTCCTCGCCTCCTCCATCGCCATCTCCACCACCTCCCATTAAGTCCCCGCCTCCTCCATCGCCATCTCCACCTCCACCACCTTCTCCATCTCCACCACCTCCAGTTAAGTCTCCGCCTCCTCCATCGCCATCTCCTCCTCCACCACCTTCTCCATCTCCATCACATCTAGTTAAGTCTCCGCCTCCTCCATCGCCGTCTCCGCCTCCACCACATTCTCCATCTCCATCACCTCCGGTTAAATTTCCGCCTCCTCCATTTCAAATAATTATTCCACCATTGTCACAACTACCTCCACTCCGATTTCCGAAATCCCTATTTCCCATTGGTCGGCAACTCTAGTACTACAACCCACCTCCACTACCATTGAAATCTCATGGTAAACATTAAACATCTATACCTCCTCCTAAAACACGTTTGACTTAACAATAATTGCATGATATTGCATCTTGTCTCGTTTGAACTTTTTAATCAGTTGGTGTTTCTCTTTTGAGAGATTTGTTTATTGAGATTGTAATGCTTTTTCTTACGGATTTAGTGTAATATTCTAAATAAAAAGGATTCAAATGAAATTCGACTTCAGTTCTGTTTATTTTGCAATCATAGTATTCTCTACTTTCTATTTGATTGAACACTATATGACTAGACTAGTATGTTAATCTGAGTTGTTCATTTATCAGTAATAGGGTAACATACTTTCAACCTATAGTTGAAAAGTTATTTTGAAAAAACTATATGTTATATTATTCTTTTAATTCAAATATCTTCTAAATATTTCACCCAAAGATTACCCTCTATCTATTAATATTATTGTTATTATTATAAATTAGTAATGTTTCCAGAAAATGGAAAAGTACACGTACATTTCAAACTATAAACCTTTAGAATGTTATATCATAAAATTTCATTGGTAAAAGGGATTCAACAGTTTTGACATAGGAAAACTTATAAGTTTCTTTTTTAATTAAAGTTAATCCTACACTTCATACTAGCATGTCGTTACAGGGCTTTGTCATTGACTCCTACCTTAAATATTATCATTCAAAATAAAAAATACACATAGGAGGAGGACTACGACTTTGCCTCCCCATCGCTAGAGAGCATAGGCTCATCTTATCAGGTGTGTAGGATATATACAAACCTAACAACTAACACGGGACGATGACTCTTCCTATTTACATTTTGTCATATCCAACATAAATAAGGGAGACTCTCCTCTTACACTAATTTATAAAGGAACTAAGGTACATCAAAAGATTAAAAAATGTAATTAGATATAATTTTCCTTCAACACTTTCTTTCAATTGTGGTGAATAGGCATCCCTTATTTTTCTACTATTTTTCTGATTATTCATTTCTGGCTTTGCCAAAGACCCACTACTTTATTTGCCTCTCTTAGGAAGTGAGTAGCTTTGAGATTAACTTGTTTAATCTTTTGTTGAACCTTCACTACCACAAATAAAGGTATAGAGTCAATCAACTAATTTTCGTTATATTATATTTAGTGTCAATAATAAAGATGAATATTTATAACCAATACTTTATATAAATGCCGCTAAAGGCTTTATTCCATCACTTAGCTTGTGGTTGTGGTTCTTGCGTCTGATGGTTCTTGATTGTCCTCTGATTGCCAATGGCTCTTCAAAATTCCACAAATGTTGTGTTTCCTCATCATTTAGATACATTGAAAGAATTTCTTTACCCCACTGCACGTATTCAGAACATGTTCCTATAGACGCATTAAGCAGTAGAGAAATAAAATTAACAAGACACAAATTTATCATGAAAAACTATTTGCTCAAGGGAGTAAAAAATTATGACCTACACTGCGTAGGATTTCAACCACAAATTTCCACTAGCTTCTCAAGAGCAACGTTTTAGATTACAACTCAACTATCTAACCTAAGGGACTAACTCTAGTACTTCAACTAAACAATTGCTCTAACCATTATAACTACTCTCCAAGAAATAAAACTCGCTTTTTCTTACAAACCTCACCCACACAACTACTCACTTCGATCTAGAAATTATTACAAGTCAATAATAACCCTAGAACAACTCAATAAAGACTAATAACCTAGCATTAACTGCCCAAACAGCACACAAAATGACTCATCAATTTACTTCAACTAGTGAACTCAAAAAAAATAATAACTCTAGTCTTTAACTAATCAAACTTTAATATTCTATAGTATAGACTCGAACACAACTCGTGAAGCAGGTTTCAGTATTGCTATGACGAAGTCCTGTAGTTTTTTTCCTATGACTATCGCTCTCAAGATAATGAATTTTGTGGATATGTAATAAGTGCGGCTCTCAATGGCCTTCATATTATATATATATATATATATATATATATATATATATGTGTGTGTGTGTGTGTGTGTGTGTGTTGAAGATTCGCTATGCCCTATGTAGTATATCAATGACTAGGAGTTTTACTTCAAATAGGACTTGACTTCCTATAAGGAAATTTTGGATTTCCTTCCTTAAAAAGAAGTTTCATTTTATAAGGAAACTTTGACTCCTCTTTGGATTTGTGCTCTTTATTTCTTTCCCCTTTTGGTCCTTTATTTGAGCTATTTATTTCACTTTTTTGTTTGCTCTTTTATTTATGCAATTTATTTATTTTCTTTTGTTGCAAACTTTTATATTTGTACAAGCTCTCTGTTTCGCGTCTTGGGGACCTAGTTTTTGATTCACTTGGTAAGTATGCATCAGACAAAAAGTAGTAAATCAGGTTCACTTTGTCAATCATCAAAACTACATACATATTGTCCTATTTTTCAACATTTTTTCCCCTTTTTTATGATGACAAACAATGCACAATTATGTCATTCATGCCACATATCATCGTGCACCACTGATACGCCCAAATTACACCTCCCTAAAGAAGTATACGTGGTCGTTGTCAAATAAAGAACCTAACATAGGTTAGGGTCGATCCCACGAGGAATATGGTCTAGACTTAGGCCCATTTACTATTAATTGTACTTTTAGCTAGATTATTTCCATAAAAAGGGGAGTTTTGTAACACAAAAAAATGATTGATTAATGTTCGTAACAAGTAACCAAGTAACATGATTCGCAGTTTGTAAGATCAATATGAGATGAAACTAGGATATATATGTTTCCCACAAGTTCTTAACGCAGTAAACCTTTATAATAGTAACTCTTTCCTAGTGTTTGACATGCAAAGTCGGTAAGATAGGTATCTCCTAAGTGATTAGTCATCCAAGTAGGGAATTTCACCATGCAACTTGGTCGGTCTACGGGTGTATGTTTTACTAACCCTTACCCTTGACCCCAAATTAGCCCTCACATATTTGGGTTAGGCTATTAGATAGCGGATTATCAACACTAAATATACGTTGTTTTATCTCTTTTCCCATTCATTACTTCCTTTGTCGGTCAAGTAGGAATAAGGCGAGTTCTAATGTTGCACTATTAAAAAACATTCAAAACGAAGAGATCAACAATTCATGCATAAACACTTTTCAAGAATTACTTAATTATTAGGTATACTTTGTTAATTACTCATGGTTCCCACAACCCCAGTTGTGGATTTGGCTACTCATGCTTGGGTGATCAAAATTCATAATATAGTTAATAGAATAAATCATGAACTTACAATTAGGGTTGATGAAGTCTGAAATCTTGAATTGATGAACAAAAGCAAATTTTATAAACCAACACTTTAATAATTAAATGCTAAAAATGTATGCAAGATAATTCTCAAAGCCAAAACAAAAGGTCTCAAATCGTCTAACAACCCGAAAATGAAATATTACAACTAATATTTATAGACATCAAATCCTAAACATAGTAGGAAAAGAAACCTAAGGAAATTTGGTTTTGGGCAGTGGTCGCTACAGTTCAATCCTATGGCCCGTAGGATGTTTTACAGTTTGTAGAAATCGTCCATTAAAAATAGCAGCTTCAACTTTCTTTTGGAATTTTCTACGATTCATGTTCTACAACCTGTAGAACTTAGTACGAACCGTCATGTCATCTCGTCAACCAAGTATTGGAGCTCAACTTCTCTGAACCTTTCTACGACTCATGTGTACAACTCGTAGAAGGGACTACGGCTCATTAGTACCTTCCATCGTTTTACACTTAGCTACATAAATTAACTCTTCAAAATCACGGCTCATTCATACGGATCGTAGACTATCCTACGGCTCGTAGGTCGAGTCTTCAAATACCAAATCCACAGTACATCAACACCCTTAAGACGCACGCAAAACTCCAAGTTTAAAGCATTAAAAGTACCTTAAATCCACAGTACATCAACACCCTCAAATTAAAATCATCGCTTGTCCTTAAGTGACACAAAAAATTCAAAACGACATTATTTATTCTAAATGACACTATGCAGAAGCAGCTCAAAAACTCAAGCTATGTTCAGCACAATGCAATTATTCTGTTAAAAATCAACATTCCTTTATAAATGTTCAACACATTGCAACTATTATGTTCAACAACAAATCAACATATGTGGATTAATATATAACATAGATGTACCAATAGTGACATTTACACAAACAGATAATAATCACTATGATACAAACTCTTCAATAATGTAACTTGTGCCCTCGCCGCAAAGAAATCCCTTTGTTCACACAGAATTTGAATTATACTTCCATTTTAGGGACTCAATATATGCTCACACTCATAATCAAATTCAACACAATACATGCACAATACCATAGGCCTGCCCTTATTTTCTACATTTCAATTTTCAAACCGTTAGATTAGGATCACTATAGGACTTTCTTAGCTTGTACATATGCTCGGGGTCAGGTATGGTATATTTAGAATTTAAGTGACTTATCTGCCCTCCTTGATATTACATTGGCTATTTTCCTCTTATAAAACCAATCGTGACATCATCTTACTTTTTGCCTTTCTTCGTATTATTTATTGAAGCTCGGGTGTGCTTTGACTTGATTTTCTTACTTGATTCAACTTTTCTTCATTTTATTTTCATTTGAGCTTTTCATTCTTTTATCGTTATATTTAGTCACACCATCTCAGGTATTTTTCTTCTTTTCTCTACACACAATTCTTTTCATACCCCTTTCTTTCCTTATTTTCCTCCATAATAGCCACCCTCAACTTAGGTTTTCAGCATGAGTTGAGGTGCACAATGTCCCGGGAAGGACCAGTGCCAATACAAAGGTTAACAACTCTGAAGTAGCCACCCTCAACTTAGGTTTTTAGCCTGAGTTGAGGTACACAATGTCCAAGAATTGACCAGGGCCAAAGCAAAATTTAACAATTTACTCGGGGAAGGTGAATTGAAATAATAGTCTTCTTTAGGCTCAATGATTTGGATCGAAGGGAGCAATTCATTTATTTGAAGAAATAACAAAACATGTCATTGAAATGCATTTTTTTTTATTCTGAAAATGGTCAAATATCACTGAAACAGGAAGAAAGAATAAGAGAAAACTCAATAAACATGAAATTCAATCTCTTTAATCTCATTTATGCAGGAAGTTGTATAAACCATAAATGAAATTATCAACCACATCATTCTTCTTAATCCTTTCTTTGACTTCTTCGGTGCATCGAGACTGTTGGACATGCTCAATCCTCACATGGATCCTCTTTCTTAAGATCGTGTTACAAACCTGCTTGTTGACTTCAACACCAATGACGCATTTGGTAACATTTCAAACATGACTAGTACTAGTACATTCATGGTAGAACTTGTGAGGCAGTCTATAATCTATTTTGGGAAAGAAAAATGGGAAGTTAGATAAACGTGGATTTTGTTAGGTTTATATGTTATAGTTTTTAAAAAAAATTGTCATGCTAATTTTTTAAACTGCTTTAATCTTCTATCTTGTTTTTTAAATTGTAATTTATTATTAAATATAATTACAGATAAATAGTAATTAATAATTAATTAATTGATATTTAAAATTTAAAAAATAGAGATTAATTGTGGCGCTGACACATAGGCGCTATCACCTCTTTTTTAAAATTATTATTTATTATTATTTAATATAATTACAGATAATTAATCATTAAAAAATTAAAACAATTGTAACGACCCGAACCGTCGTTACTTATGAAGGGAAAAACGTCGTGAGTAACTGGACCCCACTATCCCGCCAAGCGGGATGATGGCCCTACGGTGGCAGCGCCCCAATGGGATGGGAGTGCCAGAGAGGGATGGTCGGAGGGTAGAACTTGGTGACGTGAAGTCTTATTTCCTCCTTTTTGTCTAAGTGCCAAAAAGAGGCGAGGGTCACCCCAGAAACCCTCAAAAGACTGCTCTAGGCTTTGAAAAGAAGGAGAAATAGATTTCTAGCGCAATTGATGACAACTCGTTGATTCCCAGCCAAAATCCACTGTCTTGTTGTTCGGAAAAAAGGATTGGACCAACAATCCCTCTGCAGCTACTTGGCGCCAGTTAGGCTAGGTTTACTTACTAGTTGTCGTAAATTAGTGCTCACTACGTAATATATTGCTAATTGACGGTAGAATTCATGTTTAGGCCTTTGGGAACGAAAAAAGGGACGGTTGTACATGTAATCCTAGTTGTTAAATATGATGTGTATCGTGGAGGGGGGAAGCCTTGTCCTCTGAACTAAGGGTAGGTGATGGTTTGACTTCCCGTTTGTGTTATATATGCTTGTTAATTGCTCCATTGTATGCATGCATGAATGTGAATAGAGAAAAATGAATCGAACCTAATGAAATGACTAAGTACAGACAATTACATGCCATGAACATGTTACTTGACTATGTGACTATGTGAACTATTCATTATTGGTGTGATTGGGACTGTGGTTGTGCTGACTGGATCAGGTGTCACATTCCGACACATATATTGGATCGGGTGTCACATTTTGACACATATATTGGATCACGAATCACGTTTCGACAAAAATATATTGGATCGGGTGTCATGTTCTGACACACTAACAGTTTGGGTCTGGGTTCCAAGAGAGGACCATTTGTGACTACTACATTCATATCTACCTGTCATTGATATAGGGGAATTGTATATTGCTCCTAAAATGATGACTGATTATGCATCTCGGTATATGAGTGTTTAGTGTGTTACAGTTACTTGCTTATATCTCGTTTACTTGAGTTAAATGTAAATGATCATGCCCAATATGTATGTTGTCTGGTAAGTGGAAACCGAGGGTCCATGTGTTACTATCAACTATCTTTAGAGAGGCTGCATGTGTTCTTAAATAATGAGAAGTGGGGTGGTGTTCATGGTGCACGAAGTAGGTAGGTCCTACCTTGGGAAGGGGATTCGTATTCGAAATGGTTAGTGAGCCTTGATAGAGTATACTATGTGGTCAAGGGATGAATTGTGATGCAGAAAAAGCGAGGACATGTCATGAGTAGTTGGTCGGGTTGGTAGTGGTTGTATCCAATAACTCCTCTATGAGATAGATGGGTTAAGCTATGATCAAGAATGAAGCGAGCAGGGTGATAGAGTAGGGGGTTAGAGTCAAGTGTACTAGTACGTTTAAGGTATACGGGAATGGTAAATGCAGGAGGATAAAGGTTGAGGGGTGTACTTTCTTATTGCATGTTTCCTGCTAGTTGATTTCTTTATATTATGCGGTGGGCAATGAGTTGACCGATGATGCCTACCAGTATGTGTTGTTTGTACTGATACTACTCTTGATATGCCATTTGGCATAATATGGTTGCAGGATCAGTGATGTTTTATAGCTGAAGACGAAGACAATCTCCAACAACTTCTACTCTTCCTTCACTTTGGTGGGAACTGTGTCATTGTTATGACCCAATTTCAAAAACTAGGGTTTCAAAAACATTTCACAACTTTGGCAAGTTTGTTTGGCTTTCTTGGAAAAATTACAATTTAAGAGTCGCCACTTAATTTTTAGGAAAAATTAAGAAGACCATTTAAAAGGGGTTTTTTGAAAGAAAACATTTTAAATAAAACCAGAGTCGGGTAAGGATTCAAATAACTCTCTAAGGAAGGGTTTAGACATCTAAGAGAATTTGCTAACACACGGTTGACCGACGGATTGAAAAGTTGGCTAATTTGTAAAGGAAACTAGAGATTACTTGTGAAAAATCTTGTTTTAAAATAACAAAAGTCTTTTGATACTTATACGCTCCTCTTATCCCATGTATGAAATAAGTCAAATGTCAAAGTGTCAAAATAATAATTTTGACTTAACATTTTATCCGAGTCAAGTTTTGAGTTGAAAAATCAATACAATAACTTAAGTGTAGATTTGAAACCTAAATACTAACTATGAAAGAATATGAATAATTCTCAAGTTAGTCTTAAAGCTTAGATTGCCTAACTTAAAAGAATTTTAAAATTTTAAATACTTAATGAACAACAAAATAGAAAACTTCCCCAAAGATTCATCTAAATTAAAAAAATAAAATGTTAAAAAGTTAGTGATCATCAACATATATTCAAAAATAAAGCAAGGAATTAAATAAAATAAAGAACTTGATGAAAAAGGAACTTTGGCCCCTTTCTGACACTTGTTGCCACTACTGTGCTCAAATTGGACTTTTTTAAGTCCAATTTTCAAATTTCCATCGCTGCTGCTGATGGTTCAAATTGGACTTATTTAAGTTCAAAAATTCCCAATTTTAGTCCCTTTGGGATTGCTGCTACTGCTGCAATAATCAAATTGGGATTTGCTATTACGCCGCTACTTAGCTGCTGCCACTGGTTTGGATTTTAACCCATTAATATTAGCTTCCCTTTCATGACTCGGATGAGGTTGACTCGAAGAGAAGAGTATGCAAGAGATGGTCCAATTGGACTTTTTATGTGCAGTGAACTAGACGACGAGTTTGATGGAGACAATTCCACCACCTCTTTAAACTCGAACAACCACAAAAAGCCACAATTTTTTAAACTATGGAACCAAGAATTCCCAAAACTTTTAGGACACTCTTTGGTCTCCAAAAATTCATCCCTTGAACAGTGAAGAGAGGGGCTTTTTATGGGAGAGATTTGAGGGTAATTTATGGGATAGAGCCGATGTGGGAGAATCCCAAATTCAAAAATCTTAAAGGATAAGGCTCAGGTGAGCTGGAGGGTGTACGAAGTCGTACTATTTTGAACCAAATTGAAAAAGGAAGAACGAAATTAGAATGAATATTACCATCTGGGAACGTTCTGGAAGTATCACGGGTATAAGGGCTCGTGCACTCCGTGTGATAAAACGAGCTAAGCAAAAGGTCTTGGCGTCATTTTGGATTCTTCCTTTTGGTTGAATCTTGCGTTTTGGGTCGCTTTGGTTGAGTTCACTGGAGATGAGCGTACTGTTGAGAGGAACAAAGAGAAAGAGAAGAGTATAGGGGTTATTTGGTCTGGGACAGGTGATTTTGGGCCAGAGAATTTGGGCTTTCTCTTTTATTTGGATTGAAATATTGAGGGTCCAATTCAATTTCAAGGGAAGAAGGGCCCTTGGTCTTGAAAATGATAAGATGATAAAATTTTGAACTAAATAAATTATGTTTTCAATTAGTTATTAAGCTTCTTAATTACGACAATGTAAAAATAATTATTTTGACATAAAAGCTTAGTCATTTTGAAATAAAAAGATTAGCTACATAGTCTAATTGACTTTCGAGGGGAGGGGGAGAATGCACACTTAGTTAAAATTCCAATTTTTGTAAGACGATTTTCTAAATATTTTTTCAAAATGAAAAATATATGAATCTATATACATTATAAATATAAAGAGATACAATCAATATGGAAAACAACAAAATGTCTTGAAAAATAATTTTAAAGAATTTACTGATTTGCGAAAATAATTATTTCAAATTGTTTGAAATTGGAGAAGCTTGAAAATTAATTAAATGTGGAGGGCCAAAATTGGATGTCAACAACTTTCCCTCGTTTGTCTGGGATAGATGAAAGAGATCCGAGGCAAACGCAATTGACGAATCCAATTTTGTCGGACCACTAATTCATCTCTTCCGAATAGTGAATGGTAAAGATTTTGAGGAATCATGACCGGACCCTGGTATTGGATTTCCTACATATCTCAGGTTACATGAGGACTCATGCCACTTGTAGTTCGAAAGATGTTTGATTTAACGCACAATTCTGGAAGAATGCAAAAGCTATTTCGGTGTCGAAGTATGGAGAGATCGAGAAGCTCGAGAACGGAGTGATGACAAAATTGTTGGAGTACAGTCGAGTTTTCAACATTAAGTCCGCCTACATATCCCTAAACTTTGGGAATCAGACTGCTTGTAGCTCGACTCAATCGGTTGAAAAGGAAATCTCTTAAACGAATTTAACATTTAGCTTAAGGATGAGTGACAAATTAATTGAGCGCGGAAAAGAGGCTTGCAAACATCTCACTTATGAATGTGTGGCCCTTCAAACCCATATGGAAGAACTTACATGGACATAACTTCCAAAGCTCTAGGTATTGTCACTCGAATTTGAAAATTTGCCTCCGGTGAGAGTTAAAATTTTCACTGAAGGCGAAACTGAAACGTTAAACCCCAAGAAATACCCACACATCTTATGATAGGGATGTGGTTTGATTGTGGTGGGAGTCGTTCCTCAACTTGCATCCTAAGAGTTTTATATTCCTCTTTGGACTATGTCCCAGTTCGCTGCAAAGAAAAAGTTCCACGTTGTGCTGCATCCTATTTGACGTAGTTCACTTTGTGTATTGAAAAGTCTGGAAAACAATTGTAACTAAAAAAATGTAACATAAATACAAATATAATTTGTGCAAACCTAGTTGACATGTTGGAGATGACGATCCAATTTCAAGTGTACTGCTCACGAAGAAAGTGGTGATCCAAAGTGATGTGTCAATTTGAAACAAGTGATGATTCAATAACATAATATAATGTGTCACTTTTTAGGGAGGTGACTTCCCAACATTAATTTAACATGGCACGTTGAAAGAAGTGACACTCCAATAATAATTTAACATGTCACGTTGAAGGAAGTGACACTCCAATAAAAATTTAACGTGTCACGTTGAAGGAAGTGACGCTCCAATAATATAACGTGTCACATTGAAGGAAGTGATGCTCCAATAATAATTTAACATGTCACGTTGAAGGAAGTGACAATCCAATAATAATTTAACGTGTCATGTTGAAGGAAGTGACACTCCAATAATATAATGTGTCACGTTGAAGGAAGTGACGCTCCAATAATAATGTGTCACGTTGAAGGAAGTGGCGCTCCAATAATAATTTAACGTGTCATGTTGAAGGAAGTGACGCTCCAATAATAATTTAATGTGTCACGTTGAAGAAAGTGATGCTCCAATAATAATTTAACATGTCACATTGAAGGAAATGGTGCTCCAATAATAATTTAATATGTCACGTTGAAGGAAGTGACACTCCAATAATATAATATGTCACGTTGAAGGAAGTGACGCTCCAATAATAACGTGTCACGTTGAAGGAAGCGACACTCCAATAATAACGTGTTACGTTGAATGAAGTGACGCTCCAATAATAATGTGTCACATTGAAGGAAGTGACTCTAAAAAATAGAGAATAAGGTTGTAACAGTGTAATCTGATTAGCTTCTTGTAGTTTTTGAAGCTAATATCTCTAGTTGTCATTAAAACTTTGTCGTCCGTACGCTCATAGAAAATTTGTTAGATAAGAACAAAGAAATTAATAAATGTCAACACTTTTAAATGCATCATGACGATCTGGTAGCCATAGCGAACGCGAGATTCTGGAAGAACGTTTTAAGAACTTATAACGTTGCAACAAAGCACTAAAGGCAATTTAGGGATGTTACATAAGGTGCACCCCTACTTTAAGTCTGGAATCTCTTATTAAAGAGAGAAATTTCTTGAAAAAGAGTATCTGGAACTTGAAATTGAACGGAGATTTTGATAACATTGAACTATTTCAAAAAGTTGCATCTGTTTCCAGTCCAAGGGTACTTAACTAAAATAATTTGCAAGAAACGAAGAATGACTGATTAAAAAACAAGCCCAGTTTCCTCTGAGGTCTGTAGTTTAAAACAGTTAGAAGACCGAATCCTTATATAGGATTACCTACGTATCTTGTTGGAACAAGAAATCAGGTCTGACGTAGTTTGAACCTGAAATAAAATTTAAAGAGAACAAAAGATTTGCCAACACACGGCGATAGAATAGAAATAAGAGAGGACAAAATTTTTCCACATAGAATAGAGGATGATAAGAGTGAGCTTGTTGGATTGGATCCTTGGTGTCGGAAATCCTTCATAATAACATCTTTGGATAAGGACTAGCACATGTCCTGTGTCTGGTGAATGTCTGGCTTGATCCTTTAAAAATTGAAAAGACCTTTTGAAATTCTGACTCCAATTCTAATGACACCTGCAGAGTTCAGATGTAATTAGTAACAAAATAAAATTATCAAAGTAAAAGATAAGTTTTCAAATGAAGTTGTTCGGCTTATATTGGTCTGGATAACATCTCATGGTCTTTGCCATTGTGCCAAGCTATTCCATTTGTAAAATTGAGAATGTGTAAGTCACAATAAATTTAAAGGAAAAAAATTAAAAAGATGAGTAAGAGTACAAATCATTTGAGCTATGACGAGGCCACTTTGGGTCTAACGATGTCCTATGACTTTATAGTTCCTGCATCCAAAGAAAAATTCTTAGTTTTGAAGACTGATTCATGTTGGCTTTGCCTTGCCATCCTGTTGCTCCTTTGACTTCTGGTTTACAAGCTTATCTGATCTCGAAATGTTGCTTGATGGAAATTTTGAGGACCCTCCTCAAAAATACTTCCCCGGCTTAAAACATAACATAAACTTTGAACTTTTTGTAGTTTTTAGTTGAATTTTTGGGATTCCTATTACGCCACTACTTAGCTGCTACCACTGGTTTGGGTTTTAACCCATTAATATTAGTTTCCCTTTCACGACTCAGAAGAGGTTGACTCGAAGAGAGGAGTATGTAAGAGATGGTCCAATTAGACTCTTTCTAGGCAGCGAACTACACGATGAGTTTGACGGAGACAATTCCACCACCTCTTTATACTCGAACAACCACAAAAAGCCACAAAATTTTAAACTATGGAACCAAGAATTCCCAAAACTTTTAGGATACTCTTTGGTCTCCAAAATCCATCCCTTGAACAATGAAGAGAGGGGTTTTTTTATAGGAGAGATTTGAGGGGAATTTCTAGGATAAAATCGATGTGGGAGAATCCCAAATTCAAAAATCTTAACGGATGAGGCTCAGGTGAGCTGGAGGGTGTACAAATTCTTACTATTTTGAACTAAATTGGAAAAGGAAAAAAGAAATTGGAATGAATATTACCATCTGGGAACATTCTGGAAGTATCGCTGGTACAAGGGCTCGTGCCCTCCACGTGACAAAATGAGATAAGCAAAGGGTCTTGGCGTTGTTTTGGATTTTTCCTTTCTGTTGAATCTTGCGTTTTGGGTCGCTTTGGTTGAGTTCGCTGGAGATGAGCGTACTGTTGAGAGGAACAAAGAGAAAGAGAAGAGTATAGGGGTTATTTGGTCCAGGACAGGTGATTTTGGGCCAAAGAATTTGGACCTTCTCTTTTATTTGGATTGAAATGTTGAGGGTCCAATTCAATTTCAAGAGAAGAAGGGCCCTTGGTCTTGAAAATGATAAGATGATAAAATTTAGAATGAAATAAATTATGTTTTCAATTAGTTATTAAGCTTCTTAATTACGAGAATGTAAAAACAATTATTTTGACATAAAAGCTTAGTCATTTTGAAATAAAAAGATTAGCTACGTAGTCTAATTGACTTTCGAGGGGAGAAAATGCACACTTATTTAAAACTCCAATTTTTAGTAAGACGATTTTCTAAATATTTTTTCAAAATGAAAAATCTATGAATCTATATACATTATAAATATAAAGAGATACAATCAATATGGAAAACAACAAAATGTCTTGAAAATTAATTTTAAAGTATTTACTGATTTGCGAAAATAATTATTTCAAATTGTTTGAAATTGGAAAACCTTGTAACTTAATTAAATGTGGAGGGCCAAAATTGGATGTCAACAGTCATTAGTTACTTTATTTTATACTATGTAATCTTAGAAGATCTTGTACCTGTTACGACTAGATCCCTGAGGGCGTTATTTATTTTACAAATTTAACTTTGGATTCTTTAAATTCTTTATTATGTAAAAATCTAATGAATTTCCTTTTATATCCAGTTTTCTTAATCTTCCGCATGTTTTTAACTGTTTGGGGATCAAGGGTCCTCCTACCTAGGTATTAAAGTAGGTGCATGCACGGTCCGATGGATTGGGTAGTGACAAATTGGTAGCAAAGCCCAGGTTGCCGGTCTCCCATTACAAGAGAAAATGTGGAATAGACTCTTGCGGATTGGTGTATTGACGTCCACACCTAATCTTTAGGAAGCTATGAAGCATTCTAGGAAGTCGTTCCATTCTTTCTCTCCTTCCGTGCGGGTTGTCGCTTGTGGTATGGGTTGAGTCCAATTGGTATCTCAACAAAGTGAATTGGATGTCGTAGTCATCCATGAAGCGAATTAAGTTAATAATTTTGACTTGCCTGTGTGATGTAGCTTGAAATTGTGATGATGTGCATGGTGTCATTTGAATAACTGTTGGTGTGTGAAGTGTACTTACTTGAATGCTGTGATGTGATTATGTGCACAGTGTTGCCTGTCTAGATTTCAATATGTGCAATGTACTTGCCTAAATGTTTGAAATTATGTAAGTTATGATTGCTTGGGTTTTCGTGAACTTGTTGTCAGAGAGAGAGAGAGTCATCACTTGGTTATGTGCAAAGTTCTAGAGATAAACTAAGATGTGATTCGTAAACGAATTCTTGACGTGTGACATGATATACTTATGAGAGGGAATGCAACTGTTAGTTGTGCATCTCTCCTGACTTGCAACATCGGGGAACCAGATGAAGGGCAAGTTTTCTGCATTGATTCCAGCCATGGTTAGACAAGCCTGCAAAATTCATGAAATGTACACGTTAGGACTCCATGGAATTAGTCAATCCCTGGCTAAGAAAAGGAAAATTTTCTATTTGAAGTGGCAAGGGGCCACTATTTCGCGGGATGGAGGCCGCCACAACGGGATGGAGGCCGCTAGAGCGGCCTTCATCTGGGTCGAACTTCAGGGAACGATCATGGCGCCCCTTCGCCCAAAACTTCATTTTAACCAAAATTTTCACTAAATCAGTGTTACTAAACTACCTTAATACCTAAATATGCGAAGACCCTAGAATATCAACCTCTAAATGATGCCCGAATTCAAATTTTCCACCAAGAAACTATTCAATTTCCCCCACCCATTTCGGAACTATTTCGGCCATATTATCGCAAAATCCTTATGCTCAGAACGTTGTGGAGACATTGTGAACGTAAGGGAAGTGTCCATGTTACATTTTTCTGATCGAATCAAGCAACCCATGTGAAAATTTTGAAAACTACAAGAAGGTCACTCTACCCAATTGATTATTTTCATGCAATCATTGTTAAGCAAGTATTGAAGTAATTGGAGTAGAGAGCAAGAGCATTACCTTAAGATTGACGTTCGAAGTGAAGCAATTGAGAGAGTTGTTAGAGTTTTGGGGTTATGGAAGGAAATGAGGAAACCATTCCCCTTTTCCCACTCTAAACTGGTCCCGACCTTTCACCACGGCGGGAGGGTCCCACCATAGAAGCCCCCCCATAGCGGGAACACTGCAGTTCTGGCGGGGTCAAGCCTAGCAAATTGGTGCGTCTTTCTTCCTTCATGTGTTTCCATGTTTCCCCATCCAGTTCCCTGGGTAAGATTCTTTCGTGCTTAAACCCTGGGAACCACTATCTTTCGTTGTTCCATGACGGGATGATTCGTTAGTTTCAAAGTACTCTAAATTGGCTCGTGCTTACTCCTCCATTTGTCGTTCGGGGACGAACGAGGGGTAAATTGGTATCTATTGTAATGACCCGAACTGTTGTTACTTATGAAGGGCAAAACATCGTGAGTAACTGGACCCCACTGTCCCACTAGAGCAGGATGATGCTGCTACGGCAGCGGCCCAGCGGGATGGGAGCACTAGAGCGGGATGATCGGAGGGCAGAACTCAATGACGTGAAGTCTTATTTCCTCCTTTTTGTCTAAGTGCCAAAAAGAGGCGAGGGTCACCCCAGAAACCCTCTAAAGGCTACTTTAGGCTTGGAAAGGAAAGAGAAATAAATTTCTAGCGTAAGGTTGACGACAACTCGCTGATTCCCGGCCAAAATCCACCGTATCGTTGTCCGGAAGCCAAGATTGGAGCTAAAATCCCTCTCCAGCTGCTTGGTTCCCAGGTAGGCTAGGTTTACTTACTTGAGTAGTCGTAAATTCATGGTCACTATGTAATATATTGCTAATTGATGGTAGAATTCATGTTTAGGCGTTCGGGCACGGAAGAAGGGACGGTTGTACATGTACTCCTAGTTGTTAAATATGATGTGTACCGTGGGGGGAAGCCTCGCCTTGTGAACTAGAGGTAGGTGATGGTTCGACTTCCCGTTTGTGTTATATATGCTTGTAATTACTCCATTGTATGCATGTATGTATGTGAATATAGAAACATGAATCGAACCTAATGAAATGACTAAGTATGGACAATTAGATGCCACGAACCTTTTACTTGACTATGTGACTATGTGAATTGTTCATTATAGGTGTGATTGTGACTGTGGTGGTGCTGACTAGATCGGGTGTCATTTTTTGACACATATATTGGATTGGGTTTCACGTTCTGACACATATATTGGACTGGGTGTCACGTTCCGACACATATATATATTGAATTAGGTGTCACGTTCCAACATACTAACATTTTGGGTGTGGGTTCCATGAGAGGAACATTTGTGACTACTACATTTATATATACCTGTCATTGATATTGAGGAATTATATATTACTCATTAAATGATGACTGATTATGCATCTCAGTATATGAGTGTTTACTGTGTTACGATTACTTGCTTATATCTCGTTTACTTGAGTTAAATGTGAATGATCATGCCCAATTTGTATGTTGTCTGGTAAGTGGAAACCGAGGGTCCAGGTGTTACAATCAACTATCTCTAGAGAGGTTGCATGTGTTCTTAAATAATGAGAAGTGGGGTGGTGTTCATGGTGCATGAAGTAGTCCTATCCTACCTTGGGAAGGGGATTCATATTCAAAACGGTTAGTGAGCCTTGATATAGTATATTATGTGGTCAAGGGCTGAATTGTGATGCAGAAAAAGTGAGGGCATGTCATGAGTGGTTGTATTTAGGAACTCCTCTATGAGATAGATGGGTTAAGCTATGATCAAGAATGGAGCGAGTAGGGTGATAGATTAGGGGGTTAGAGTCAAGTGTACTAGTACGTTTAAGGTATATAGGAATGGTAAAGGCAGGAGGATAATGGTTGAGGGGTGTACTTTCTTATTGCATGTTTCCTGCTGGTTGATTTCTTTATATTATGTGGTGGGTAATGGGTTGACCAATGATGCCTACCAGTACGTGTTGTTTGTACTGATACTACTCTTATTATGCCATTTGGCATAATCTGGTTGCATGGTCAGTGATGTTTCATAGGTGAAGACGAAGACAAACTCAATTGGCTTCTACTATTTCTTCCCTGTGGTGGGAGCTGTGTCATTAGTTACTTTATTTTATACCCAGTAATATTAGAAGCTCTTGCACCTGTTTAGTCTAGATCACTTGGGGCGTTTATTTTTCAAATTTAACTTGGGATTGTTTAAAGTCTTTATTATGTAAAAATCTCATGAATTTCCTTTTATCTCCAGTTTTCTTAATTTTCCACATGTTTTTAACCGTTTGGGGATCAAGGGTCCTCCTACCTAGGTGTTAGAGTAGGTACCCGCACGGCCTGGTGCGTTGGGTCGTGACAACAATTCACATTTAAAATAATTTTCTTGGAAACCAACAATGAATTCAATACAAATTCATTGTTATCCAAATTATTATTATATTATTATATTCAAAAGAAACATGAAATTATTTAGTTGGTGTTATACCCCATTTTAACCCGAGGTCTAAACGGTGTACAACATATCGGTGAATCTTAGTGTTATTTTTAAGAGTCGACACCTAATTATGTTAAAGATGAATTAGGACACCTATTTTGCTTAAGTTATGCTAAATTAACTCTATATAAAAGTCTACTTAAACTTATGTGATTCTAAGTAATGGTTCTAATTAATTTATCCTAAAGGGAAGGGGTAAGACATCCTTTAAGATCTGTTAAAAAAGTTAACCGGCCAAACTTAGGTTAATTCATTTTAAAAGAAAGTGAGTGCTAAAGGAATTTGAAAAGTCAAAGTAAGTACATTGGAAAACATTTTAACATTTGAAAACTCTTTTGTATTTATAGTAGATTAAAAAAAGGGGCAGTGGCCCCTTGCCACTCAAATTAGAAAATTTTCCTTTTTCTTAGCCAAATATTTCCCAATCCCATGGAGTTCTAACGCATACCTTTCTTAAATTTTGCAGGCTTGACTATTATGGCTGGTATTAACGAGGAGCATCTGCCTTTTGTCCAGTTTCCCAATGCTGCAAGTCGGGAAAGGTACCACGATCACCGGAACACCAAGTTCTGTTGTGAGAGGGGTTTCCACTTGCTGAGCCTAGAGGATAAAGCTCGTGCCTTCCATGCCTGGCTGATGGAGTTTGGATGGGGTCCACTCACAGAGGCATCCCTTGCTGCACGCTCTGGCTTGGTGAGGAAGTTTTACGCCATCATTCCTACTGTCCACCGGTATGACTCTCACCCTACCATACGCATCTAGGGAATTGACATCCCCTTGAAAACTCAACTCATCAACGAGGTGCTTGAGGTGCTCGAGGTGCCAGAGGTCCCCAACACGGAGTACGAGGTCAAATTGCGGGAGATGGATTTGGGCTGGCTGAAGGATACACAGTTTGCGCCAGCGCGTCAGGATCGGGTCTATTCGGCTACCGCTGAGGGAATCACCAGTACTCACTGGTCACCGGATCCGCCCGTTGGCATCGACACCCGGATCCGCCCGTTGGCTGAAGCGGACGACGAAGGAGGGGAAGATGATGAGGGGCGGCGACACTCTACCTACCCAGTCCCAGCCCCCACTATCAGGTGCTTGTGTGGAGGAGGACCTAGTGGCCATCCGGAGGAGATTGGGAAGCTCTTATGCTAACACCACTTCAGTTCCACCCTCCACTGTCCTCGAGGTTGAGATGCTCCATCGCCAGTTGCGACATGAGCGGAGGAAGAGTATAGTGATGGATCGTTTGATGGCCCAAATGTGGAAGACCATTAAGGTCATCCTTTCTTGTGTTGCCCTCCAGAGGGAGCATCCCCGACTTGAGCCGAGAGACTATCGGGAGTTCCTTTGGTTGAATGAGGCATAGTCTGGCGTGATACCCCGGAGGACCTGGAGTCCGGCTGTGACACTTCCCATTCTCAAGGATCTTGATTTTTTTCCCCTCTTGGGCATGTAATGAACAACATTTCATTCTCTCTTTTGGTTTTCCTTACATTTTTGTAAGCATATGTATGTTGGTTTTTCACAACCAATAATTAAATGCTAGGAGATTAAAACTTCTTGTTCTATTTATGAGTAATGATTGAATTACAGGGATTAACCCAAGTACGGTTTGGGGTCTATATGTGTGACTAGGAAAACAGTGGAGACAGGGCTGAGATTCTGTCTCACCTTGTCCCGCTCTGGCGGGAGAAATCCCGCTCTGGCGGGAGAAATCCCGCTCTGGCGGGAATAATCCCGCCCCAGCAGCTCTGACGGAAACAGTACCCAGGTCAACAATTTCCTGGGGTTTTTCCCGTTCTTAAAGTTTTTCATTGATTCCCAGGCTATAACTAAGCACTTAGGATGATCCTCTTAGCTAGGATGGTTGTTGTCTACCCCGAGTCAACCCAACGGTACACATTCCATGATTTGTTTCCCATTAATCCAACACCATAAACACGCACATCTGCAGAATACGCCCATACACTCACATGGTTATAGTCGGTCGCAACACACGTCCAAATTTTGTTTTACGAATCACATAGTAGTTTATCTAGACCTTTGCACCTAACCCAGTGATGACTCTCTTTCCGACAACAAGTTTACGAACTCAAGAAATCATAACTCGCATAGTTTCAAACATTTAGGCTAACATATTGCACATATCAAAATCCAAACAAGCAATAATGTGCACATAATCATATCATAGCATCCAAGTAAATGTACCTTTCACACCAACAATTATTTCAGACAACAATATGCACACATTCACAGTTTCTAGCTACAACGCACAGACAAGTCCAATTTATTAATAGTTTGCTCCATAGATGACCATTACTGATCATCCATGCATTTATACTGCCTTTAAAGCCATATATTAATTGGAACCTTCTCAGTTCCAATTTAACTTGCTTGTGTCCCTTCAGCCATAACCACGTCGTCCAGTTCACTTTGTTGAGATACCAATTGGAATCGCGAGATACCAATTGGACCCAACTCATACTACAAGCGACAACTCGCACGAAATGAGAAAAGAAATGGAACGACTTCCTAGAATGCTTCATAGCTTCCTGAGGATTAGATGTGGATGTCAACACACTAATATGTAGGAGTCTAGTCCATATTTGCTCTTGTACTGGGAGACCGATAACCTGAGCTCTAATACCAATTTGTCACGACCCAACCCACCAGGCCACGCGGGCACCTACCCTAACACCTAAGTAGGAGAACCCTTAATACCCAAACATTTTTAAAATGTAGAAAATTAAGAAACTGACTATTAAAAAAAATTCATGTAATGTTTTATGAAATAAGAGTTTTAAACGACTCAAGATTAACTTGTAAAGTAATTAACTTCCCCAAGGATCTAGTCTAAACAGGTACAAGAGCTTCTATGATTACAAGGTATAAACATGATAACAATGACGCAGCTCCCACCACATGGAAGGAAAAATAGAAGCTATTGGAGACTGTCTTCGCCTTCACCTATGAAACATCACTGAACCTGCAACCAGACTATGCCAAAAGGCATAGCAAGAGTAGTATCAATACCAACCATACGTACTGGTAGGCATCATTGGTCAACCTGATACCTACCACATAATATAAGAAATATACTAGCAAGAAACATGCAATAAGAACCTTCATTCCTCCACCTTTATATCTTCTTTCCCTTACTATTCCCGGATGTTTTAACATATGCCACTACACTTGACTCTATCCCCTTACTCACCCGTTCTTGATCATAACTTGACCATTCTACCTCTTAAAAGAGATTCCGGATGTAACCATTAACAACCCAGCAAACCACTCACAATATACCCTTACTTCTTCCACGTCGCCACTCAACCCTTGGCCCCATAGAACGTTCTATCAAGGCTTGTTTACCGCTTTCAATACTAATCCATTTCCAGGGTAACACCTAACTATTTAACCTTTATGGCATAACACCACCCCCAATTCTCACTTTAAGCACACAAACTACTTCTCTAAAGTACACATAGTAATATTTGGACCCTCGATATTTGCTTACCATACCACATCCTAATTTAGGCCTGACCATTCACAGTTCATTCATTAACAAGATATAACAAGTAAACACTATATGGTAACTTGCATATACCGAACATGCAATACCGTCATTATTTTAGAGCAGCATACAATCTTCCAATATCAATCACCATTAGCTATAAACATAATCATCACAAGTAGATACAACAGTACAATGGTCCTTTCATGGAACCTACACCTAAATTGTTAGTGTGTCAAAACGTGACACCCGATCCATGTCGGTACGTGACACCCGATCCAATGCATGTATATGTGTCAGTACGTGACACCTGATCCAATATATGTGTATGTGTCGATACGTGACACCCGGTCTAATATATGTTAGTGTGTCGGAACGTGACACTTGATCCAATGCATGTATACGTGTCGGTACGTGACACCCGCTCCACTCAGCACAATCACACCTATAATGAACATACTCATAATCATACAATCAAGCATTAGGTTTATGACATGCAATTGTACATATTTAGTCTTTTCCTTAGGTTAGATTCATAAATCTCTAATTCCATACATTTATACATATAACGAAGTCATTAACAGGTTTATATCACACAACCAGGAAATCAACTATCACCTCACCCTAGTTAACAGGATTAGACTTCCTCCTACGGTATAATTCTGATGGAACAACTAGGAATACATGTATGACTGTCCTTTTTTTGGTGCACGAAGGCCTACGCATGAATTCTACCGTCAATGAACAACATACTATGCAGTGAACATGAATTTACGACTACTCAATTTGATAAACCTAGCCTACCTGGGCGCCAAGCAGCTGTACGGGATTATAGCTTCAATTCTGGTTTTCGAATAACGAGATGGTGGATTTTGACCGGAAATCCGCAAGCTATCGAAATCCTTACACTAGAAAACTCTTTCTCCTTCCTTCCAAAGTCTAGAGCAGCCTTTTGAGAGTTTCTGGGGTGATCCTCGCCTCTTTTTGGTGTTTAAGGAAAAAGGAGAAAATAAGGTTTCGCGTCATTTAAGTTCTGTTTCCGATCTTCCTGCTCTGGCGCTCCCTAGCCCGCTGGAGCGCCGCCACCCTAGCGGCACTTGTCCCGCTCTGGCGGGATGAGGGGTCCAGTTCTCCCAATGTTTTTCCTTTCCTAAATAACGACGGTTCGGGTCATTACATTATTTTAGGCTTCTAACGTAATAACTAATACAATATTTATTAAAAGATGACAACTAATAATTTACATAATAAAAATATCAATATTAAAAATTTACGCTAATATAAAATATACATATATAAAATAAGGATTTATAATTAGTTTAATAAGTACGAAACTTGAAATAAAACGACAACAAATAATATTTTAAGAAAAGAAGGTGTAAAAAGTGATAATATTAATTTCAATAATAACACATATAATTGTAGTAGATAAATAGTTGTAGTAGTAAAAATAATTGTGAAAAAGGATAAGTTGATATGTTATTAAATTAGAAGCTCGAAAACAATGAATTAGAAGAAAGGAGGGTCAAAATTGGGTGTCAACAGTTGGTTATTCTTTTTTATTTATTTTTGGTTAATTTAAAATAATTTAAAATTATTTTTTATTTGTAAAATTGTTGAATTTTAGTGGTGCTGACATGTGTCACTTTTACTTCTCCTATAGATAATACAGATAAATAATAATTAATTAATTAATAATTAATTAGTTGATATTTTAAAAGTTAAAAAATAGAGATTAATTGTGGCATTGACACGTAGGTGCTATCGCCTCTTTTTTAAAATTGTTATTTATTATTATTTAATGTAACTACAGATAATTAATAATTAAAAAATTAAAACAATTCAAATTTAAAACAACTCTCGTGGAAACTAACACTAAATTCAATTCAAATTCATTGTTATCCAAATTATTATTATTATACTAGTATACGTGTCCGCGCGATGCACGAATAATATTAAAAAAAAAATTACGTTATATTTATGCTTGAATATATAGTATACACTTGTATACATGAAAAAAATCATTTAAATTAGTGTATCAACTATTAACGCGTAAATCAATTTTTATATATAAATATGTATAACATAGTTTAATCTCATTAATGACAATAGATTTCATGTCGGTAAAATTTTTGCTTGTTTTTGGAGTTTTTTTAGTTGCCTCACTGGATGCTCTTCAACATTTTTCTTTGTTTTAAAATTTTATTTATTTATGCTCTTTCATTCTACCAATTAGTTTCTTTCATTATTTAAATTTGTTAATAGTAATTTTAGTATTATTTAATATGCATAGAACTTTTCACCACATTATGAAATATATCACACGAATAAAATAGAATAAAAACATATGAACTTTTGGTGAATAATTGTTTTTAGTATTAAGCTTTTCCTAATTATATCAACAGCATCAACAACACAAAGAACAATAATTTTATCAAATATCATTATTATCCAATAAATGATACGCTTTAAATATGTATAAATAATATTTTTTAACAATATCTGAAAAATAAAAATAAAGATTCAAATCTAGTGAATTCACGCACCAAACATCCTGAAAAAGAAAACATAAAATTATTGAAAATTCACATACAAAGAAGATGGAGAAAAATAAATCATCAAAAGAATTTATGTATAGATAGAAATTGAAATAGAATAATTTTTTTTGTACTTTTCAAAATAATTGTTCCCTAACTATTTGGTTTTCTCTATATACTACGGTTAGATAAGATTTTGAAGATAATTATCCTTATCTAAATATTTTTGAAAAATTAAAATTTTAAAATAGAAAAGTGGAGAGAAAATAGGAGCATTATAGAAATTCTTCGTTATTATTTTTTTGTTACAGTTTTACCAAAATATATATATTTAAATTGTTACATTTTAATCTTTTGACATTTGATATCTGAGACGTAAAATATTTGAGTATAATTATTGTTTAACACTCTATAGTTGTTATGTTTTTATTTTGTTTTATTTTTACAAAATAATCAATAAGCAAACATAAATGAATAAATAAACTAAATAAAGACCAAAAAATGATGTTAACTGTTAAAAAATATATTTAATGTGACGTAATTATTTTTTAAAAATGTAATTATTTATTTTGTGATTTTTTATTTAGTTTATAATAACTACTAATAAAATAAGGCGGTAACTACAATTTCCTCCAATCATCGATCATACTTACAATTAAAAAAATAACTACAATAATAAAAATAAAAATTGATAACACTAATTTTAAAAAATAAATGCTGTTCTTGCTGGAGCTGCGTCTTTTTGCAGATTCCAAAGAAGAAGGCGTGGGTTTCTTTCCATTTCTGCTTCTTTCCTACCTGCTGTTTTAGTTTCCTTTTTGTTGTTTGTTTATTTTTGCTTTTTTATTTAGCTTTTGTCTGAGAGATTTGGTTTTCTTTTTAATAATAAAGGGCCTGACCCATTATTGATCCAAAAAAAAAATAAAAAAAATAAATGCAAGCAATCTAATGAATATCTCGAAGAAAATTGTCCTTATTTTTTTTTTAAAAGTCTTGTTATTTTAAAAGAAAAACATAATTATAACAATATCTACATATATTTTTAGCAAGTAATACAATCGATCTACCACCAATAGTATATTCATCTAGAATTTTGACACGCCAAAGTTGTCATTGGAAAAAATAATCATAAATCTTTATTCGCAAAACCTCCAATCATATTATAGACCGAAATAGTCATTTCTGCAAAAATGATATCGTCAAAAAATGAGAATAATAAAATATAAGCTTGACAATAATGATAAAAAAAGTAGTACAAATTACGATAATGAACAAACAATTTATTGTACAAAGTTTCTATCCTCTCATCCACTGATTTGCATTATCATGTTCCTACTGTTTTTTGTTGCGTAAAAAAACTGTAGAAATTGTATTATTTTTTTCTTAAGTGAAATTTCAAAGATGTCAAAACGTAAAAATAAGTGATGAAGATTGATGAATGATTTTTTTAATATTCTCTTATAACCTGTTTATATATATTGAAAGTAATAGGTTTTGATAATGTTAAACAGTTAGGCAGTTGAGATATATATTACTATATAAGAAGAGGGAATAGCACACGCGTCTCCGTCAATACGTGTGCTTCCCTGTAAAAACAACGAAATTGAAGGGTATTTTTGTCATTCTCCGAGCTAATCCTTTTTGTTTCCTGCATCAATCCTGGGACTTTGAATTAAAGGTGGCATTAAGGTGTTAAAATAAAGGAATGGTGACATAAGTCTTAATTATTGAGTGTAGGTGATAATTATGTGATTAATGATTAAAGATTGTGGAGTTGCCCTCAAGTTTATAAGTTGGCAGTTTGGTCCATTGAATTAAATGAGGGTAAAAGGATAAATGACTAAAACCTAATTTAACCAATTTTGGTGGGAACCAAAAGTGGAGGGAAGCCACCAGCGAGCTGTACCAAAAGGGGAAATAAAAGATTTTTTCCCCCCGCCTCCCGCCGTATTCCTCTTCTTCTGCTTCGTTCTTGCTTGCCTGGTTGTCTTTCTTCCCGTTCTCTTCATCTTCTTTTTCTTCTTTTCGTACATTGTTGGTCTTGGCTGCTAGTCCTTGAGCTTTCTTCTTCTTCTTTTCTTCTTCTTGAATCAGATTTAGCTAATCTAATCAGTGGACCAAATTTCGTTCTGTATCAATTGGAATTACTTCATAAGTGATTGGGGTCACACACCATTGTTTTAGTAAGTAAAATTAATAGTTTTTTGAAATCATTCATCATCATCTGGTTACCTGTAATTTTTTCAATAATTTACATTTGCGTTTCATTACAGATGGCTATATATGTTGCAACAGTGAACCATTGGAACAAATTATAGTCATATGTAGCAACATAAAGGTTATTTCAATCACAACAGAATAGACATATGTTGCAACATATAACTTACACAAGCCGCAACATATAACTTAGAAATTTAGCAATATATGACTTACATGATGCAACAAAATAGTCATATGTTGTAACATATGACTTATACATTTTGTCACAACATGTGATTTATGTTTCACAACATAATAGTTATATATAGCAACATATGATTTACATTTCGCAACAGAATAACCATATGTTGCAACATATAACTTACACACACTACTAAAAAAACTGTGAATAGCGACCTAAAAATACCGACCTCCGGAGGTCGGTTTTCCTTGAAATATCGACCTAAAACCGACATCCCAGCTTAGGTCGGAAAAAGCTTGGTCGCTATTCAATACCGACCTCTGGAGGTCGGTATTTACTGACCTCTCGAGGTCGGTTTTTATTTTATGTCGGAATATTCATTTTTTTAAATTCCGACCTCTGGAGGTCGGTATTTTTATTTTTGTAATGTTGAAATTCCGACCTCCGGAGATCGGTATTTTTATTTTTGTATTTTTGAAATTCCGACCTCCGGAGGTCGGTATTTTTTTTTTTTTGTATTTTTGAAATTCCGACTTCCGGAGGTCGGTATTTTTATTTTTGTATTTTTGAAATTCCGACCTCCGGAGGTCGGTATTTTTATTTTTGTAATGTTGAAATTCCGACCTCCGGAGGTCGGTATTTTTATTTTTGTAATGTTGAAATTCCGACCTCCGGAGGTCGGTATTTTTATTTTTGTAATGTTGAAATTCCGACCTCCGGAGGTCGGTATTTTTATTTTTGTTATGTTGAAATTCCGACCTCCGGAGGTCGGTATTTTTATTTTTGTTATGTTGAAATTCCGACCTCCGGAGGTCGGTATTTTTATTTTTGTAATGTTGAAATTCCGACCTCCGGAGGTCGGTTGTTTGCTGCAAAACAGGCAGCAAATTGCTACAATTTTTAGTTGCCCACCTGCATATTTATACCAAAACAACCCAAAGCCACATAAACTTCATCCAACCAAAACAAACCAAAGCCAAATAAAATTCATCCAACCAAAACAACCCAAAGCCAAATAAACTTCATCAAACCAAAACAACATAATATTTTCAACATATACAAACTATTTCAAAATAAACTTCATCCAACTTCAAAATAAACTAAAATACGATCAAATTAAACAATTCTAAAAATATAGAAGTCTAAAATGTCAAATAGATACAACTACTCTTCATCACCCTCACTCTCCTTATCATTCTCATCACCCTCCTGATCAGATCCATCACTGCTAGCCGGACATGGAGGAAGAATATTTCCTGATTCAAAAAGAAAAGTTAGTTGGGCCTGAAGCGCTGCATACCTCTTGTTCTCTACCTCTTTTGCTGCCGCAATCTGCTCCTCTCTCTTCTTCTCTTTTTCTTCTCTCTTCTTCTCTCTTTCGGCTACAGCAGCAAGCTCGGCATTGAGATAAGTTATCTTACTCTCCATTGCAGATATTGTCTCTCTATCCCCACCATCAAAGCTTGAGGATGATGAACCACAATACCAAGACTTCTTCTTCTGATACGCCTTTTCTGGATAGCCATAGACTGAACCTCTAATCGGTTCACCAGCACTCTGTTTCCAAAGATTCTCATTTTCTTCTTGTGTAAATGGTCTGTCCTGACTCTCAAAAGGTAGAGTACTACGATATTCCTGAGATATTCGCATATACCTATCCTGTAATTTAAACAAAGAACTCTACGAATAAGAATGTAATATATACAAGGAAAAGAAAAAAAAATTAGTTTGAATGGAGTTCTTACATATGTCTCTTGAGCACGTGGCTCAATCCATCTTTCTTCTTCTGTGGGGTTCGTACTCTTCTTGACGTGAGTAACCTTGAACATCTCTGGTACAGCTACCGGCCTACCCAACTCTTTTTCCTGCAAATAACATATATAGAATTTGATCTCATTAATCTCCAAAAAGTACTTATCAAAAAAGAAAAAAATTATTTTACTAAATTAAGAAAGTATACCATTCTTTCCTTCCTAGTAACCTGGCTAATAGCTCCACCAGTGTGCAAAGAGCCTCCCTTTTCTGATGCGCGAGCCATCTTCCCAATCTCACTCCTCTTTTTAAATTTTTCATCAGTACTCCAATGTTTCAGTAACAAAGCCCATCGCTCCGGAAACATAAACTTAGGCATTGTATTTTTTTTTCGACAATCACAAAATGTGCTAGAAAGCAACTTTGAAGCTTTAAGCTTGAAGTTCACTTGAACGTCATCCTCGTGTTCGGGAGCCCATACATAATATTTCTGTAATAAAAAATTACTAAATATTTATTGTTCAAATGACTAGAGAATTTAAATGTATATGATATGAATTTAATTTATATATATTCTTACCTTAAATTCATTGAACATCTGCCCTTGGTTGTTAAGTGGAATCGAACTCCAATTCGGATACACACCATTATAGTGAGTTCCGATGCACTTTAAAATAATCTTTGCCATACCCACATCCGGACGTAAGCTGAAATACGAATTCATTGACGAAGTAGAGTAAATAAAAATAATCAATCAATTAAAATATAAATAGATAAATGAAAGATGAAACATAATTAAATCATACTTGTATCCTAATGGCTCGATGACGAGTCTCCGAAAATTGTCTCTATCGCCTGGCTGAGGACCATGTGCATCTGAGTGCTGGGTGGTAGGAGTATTAGGCTCTGAGCCATTGGATTCAATATGAAGATTGGAAAGTCCAATTGATCCACTACTAGTATTCAAACTATTGCACTGACTAGCACTAGCTGATGGTATGTTAGACCCACGACCAAGATGTGAATAGCCCTGCAATGTTTGGTAACCCGAACTAGGTACCACAGTGGGTGTAGATATAGTATAACCAGATTGTGGAGCCACATGAATAGAGGCATTATGTGACTGGTGTGTCGAGTGACTAGTTGAAACTGAGGCTCTTTTTGAAATATTAACTTGAGAGGGCTCATCAGATATCACGACCCCAGTAGGCCTTCTCATAGCATTGGCCTTAAATTTCTTTTTTGGATTATCGGATTTTTTTGATTTACCCTTGTCTTTATCTACCATCTATATCAAATAAATATAAAGATTAAAACAAAGTAGTACAAAATAATGTCACAATGTCGAACAAATATATCAAACAAAGTTATCATAACATAAGGCTTAATCCAAATAGTCTTTCACAATGTCAAACAAACGTTAAAACTACTAAAACATAAAGTATACTCAAATATAAATAGCTAAAAATCCACCAACTAAACATACAAATTGTTATTCATCCTCTTCGGAAGTTTCTTCATCATCTATCCATTCACATGCATTATCTTTGGAATCATACCCGCTCGACCAGGATTGTTTCTATTATACATCCAACTACGATCAGGATTCATCTACACAAACAATAATGATAATTTTAATTCCATCAACTAAATAACATTTGAATTTATTTAAACAACTTAACCACTTTCTAAGTCTAACTAGTTTTGACATATTTATTTTAACTTATTTAAACAACTTAACAACTTTAACTAGTTTAGTTTTGACTTAATTCGAACAACTAAATCCACCAACTAAACCACAATATTTATTTTAACTTATTTAAACAAACTTAACTTTTTAACTTTAACTACATTAGTTTTGACTTAATTCCAACAACTAAATTCACTAACTAAACCGACATTATTTATTTTAACTTATTTAAACAACATAACAACTTTTGAACTTTAACTACATTAGTTTTGACTTAATTCCAACAACTAAATTCACTAACTAAACCGACATTATTTATTTTAACTTATACAAACAACATAACAACTTTAACTAGTTTAGTTTTGATTTAATACAACAACTAAATCCACCAACTAAATCACATTATTTATTTTAATTTATCTAAACAACTTAAGAACTTTATAACTTTAACAACTTAACAACTTTTTAAAGCTAAGTGTCAACACTAGATGGACACAAATCGATCTTCCAAGAAAATCAATTTTGTCATCTATAGGATCAACTAGTGTTGATACTTATGCTTAACAAACACATTATTCCTAAATTAAAGCTTAATAGCAACACTAGATGGACACAAATCGATCTTGCAAGAAAATCAATTTTGTCATCAATAGGATCAACTAGTGTTGATATTTATGCTTAACAAATTTATTATTTCTAAATTTAAAACTAAGTGTCAACACTAGATGGACACAAATCGATCTTGCAAGAAAATCAATTTTGTCATCAATAGGATCAACTAGTGTTGGTACTTATGCTTACCAAATATATTATTTCTAAATTTAAAGCTAAGTATCAATACTACATGGACACAAACACATTATTGAAAACAATTGTACTTGAACTTTAGAAATTTAGAAGCACCAACCTTATCTCCTACTTCGATGAAAGAAGCAATATAGTCTTATATCAACTTTTTTAGATGTTGAGCTTCCTCAGTTGCCTAGCACGAAAAGTTCTAAAATTAGTTATATATAAACTTCAAATCCAAGAATATTAGTTATATATATATATATATATTCAAGTTTTAATAAGTTCAAGTTTTCAATTCAAGTTCATATCTAATTTTTAAAATTAATTAGTTATATATTCAAGATAATTAGTTCCAAGTTCAAGTTCTAATTTCAAGTTCAAGTCTAAGTTCAACTTCAAATTTTAAGTTCATGTTCTAAGTTCAAGTTCAAGTTCAAGTTCTAATTTCAAGTTCAAGTTCTAAGTTCAAGTTCAAATTCTAATTTCAAGTTCAAGTTCAAGTTCTAATTTCAAGTTCAAGTTCTAATTTCAAGTTCAAATTCTAAGTTCAAGTTCAAGTTCTAAATTCATGTTCAAGTTCTAAGTTCAAGTTCAAGTTCAAGTTCTAAGTTCTAAGTTCTAAGTTCAAGTTCAAGTTCAAGTTCTAAATTTATGTTCAAGTTCTAATTTCAAGTTCAAGTTCTAAGTTCAAGTTCAAGTTCTAAGTTCTAAGTTCAAGTTCAAGTTCTAAGTTCTAAGTTCTAAGTTCAAGTTCAAGTTCAAGTTCAAGTTCTAAATTCATGTTCAAGTTCTAAGTTCAAGTTCAAGTTCAAGTTCTAAATTCATGTTCAAGTTCTAAGTTCAAGTTCAAGTTCTAAGTTCTAAGTTCAAGTTCTAAGTTCAAATTCTAAGTTTAACTTCAAATTCTAAGTTCAAGTTCAAGTTCTTTAAGTTCAAGTTCAAGTTCAAGTTCAAGTTCAAGTTCTAAGTTCAAGTTCAAAGTTCAAAGTTCAAAGTTCAAAGTTCAAGTTCAAGTTCAAGTTCAAGTTCAAGTTCTAAATTCATGTTCAAGTTCTAAGTTCAAGTTCAAGTTCAAGTTCTAAGTTCTAAGTTCAAGTTCAAGTTCAAGTTCAAGTTCTAAATTCATGTTCAAGTTCTAATTTCAAGTTCAAGTTCTAAGTTCTAAGTTCAAGTTCAAGTTCAAGTTCTAAATTCATGTTCAAGTTCTAATTTCAAGTTCAAGTTCTAAGTTCAAGTTCAAGTTCTAAGTTCTAAGTTCTAAGTTCAAGTTCAAGTTCAAGTTCAAGTTCTAAATTCATGTTCAAGTTCTAAGTTCAAGTTCAAGTTCTAAGTTCTAAGTTCAAGTTCAAGTTCTAAATTCATGTTCAAGTTCTAATTCAGTTCAAGTTCTAAGTTCAAGTTCAAGTTCTAAGTTCTAAGTTCATCAAGTTCTAAGTTCAAGTTCAAGTTCAAGTTCAAGTTCAAGTTCTAAGTTCAAGTTCTAAGTTCAAATTCTAAGTTTAACTTCAAATTCTAAGTTCAAGTTCAAGTTCAAGTTCAAGTTCTAAGTTCCAGTTCAAGTTCTAAGTTCTAAGTTCAAATTCTAAGTTTAACTTCAAATTCTAAGTTCAAGTTCAAGTTCAAGTTCTAAATTCATGTTCAAGTTCTAATTTCAAGTTCAAGTTCTAAGTTCAAGTTCAAGTTCTAAGTTCTAAGTTCAAGTTCAAGATCAAGTTCTAAGTTCAAGTTCAAGTTCAAGTTCTAAGTTTAACTTCAAATTCTAAGTTCAAGTTCAAGTTCAAGTTCAAGTTCAAGTTCAAGTTCTAAGTTCCAGTTCAAGTTCTAAGTTCTAAGTTCAAATTCTAAGTTTAACTTCAAATTCTAAGTTCAAGTTCAAGTTCAAGTTCAAGTTCAAGTTCAAGTTCAAGTTCTAAGTTCAAGTTCAAGTTCTAAGTTCTAAGTTCTAAGTTCAAGTTCAAGTTCTAAATTCATGTTCAAGTTCTAATTTCAAGTTCAAGTTCAAGTTCTAAGTTCTAAGTTCAAGATCAACTTCTAAGTTCAAGTTCAAGTTCTAAGTTCAAATTCTAAGTTTAACTTCAAATTCTAAGTTCAAGTTCTAAGTTCAAGTTTTAATTTCAAGTTCAAGTTCCAAGTTCAAGTTCAAGTTCTAAGTTTAACTTCAAATTCTAAGTTCAAGTTCAAGTTCAAGTTCTAAGTTCATGTTCAAATTCTAAGTTCAACTTCAAATTCTAATTAAGTTCATGACATTCAAACATTCATCTTCTACTCATAACACTTCAATTACTAATTTCTAACTTCAAATTAACACTTTACTAACTAGTCCTAAAATCAAATCCAAAAAAATCTCAATTTAACCTCAAATTACATATTCTCAAGTTTAAACTAGTTCTAAAATACAAAAATGCTAATTCTTCACTAACTAACAATGCCCAATTTAAAAATGCCTAATTTCTTTTTAAAAAAACCTTAAAATAAAAATCTTCAATTATTGTAACGACCCTCTTAGTCATTTTATGAATTTTACCCATTTTTCTAAGTTAGCCCCGTTTAATAGTTTTTATAAATGATTTATGACTTGTGAGAATGAGTGATTTAATTTTTAAATTTAATAAATGATTATTTTTATTGTTAATAATAAAGGAAAAGAAAATAAATGGGCCAAATCCATATATAATATAATTTAAGTTAATACCCTATATTATTTTCGATCAATCTTTTAATTTTAAAAAGAAAAGAAATCTCCAAAGAAGCACGACATAACCTCAGCCGTCGGCACAAGCATATGAGCGACGAACCTCCCGCAGGTAAACATTAATTATGCCTTAATCAATGTGTTGGTGTATATTCATAGATGTCATGTTATCATTATTTATTATTATTATTATTATTATAGTTGATTGTAATAGAAAAAGAAAAACAAGAAAGTGAGTTTGGATCAATAAGAAGTGGAAATTGGAATACTGTACAATGTTATTGAAATTGGAGAAATATGGGTCTAACATTTAGTTGACAATGATAATAATCATAAAGAAGGTTAGGAGGATGAATGTGATTATGAATTAAAATATAATTTCATTACTAGAGGTTATTGGGTTTTTTGTTCTTGTATCGATTTTCCAGTTGGATTTTTCGTGGTTGTCACATTATGACTCCTATCTTAACCTATTGATACATGTAAGTAAATATTATGTGTATTATATTATATGAAAGCTATTAGGGTTATAGTGTTGGAGAAATTATGACTTAACCTTAGGCATGAATTTGAGAAATATGAAAGTTGACATGTTAATGGACATCGAGCTTAAGAACTTGATTATAAACTTGGGTAAATTTTTGGGTCAAAGCTAAACACATAGTAATATGAGTGTTGTTAGTTTTGGAATCTTATTGTGGTCATTTATTTGAATAGATTGCTTTGATTTGGAAGTTCAATGAAAAGGGAAGACTTAACTCCCAGAGTGATTGTTCGACTATTTGAGGCAAGTGGATTTCTAAACCCTTGTTAAGTGTATGGAATTCATGTATTTCCTTGTAATATGTGTTTAGAGTTATGAGACTTGGTGATGGGTTGACTTGTCCACATTGATTAATTCTAATGATGAGAAAGGGATAATAAAAGGCAATGTGATCAATTGTTTGTGTGATGTGTTGAGAATTGTTTGAAAGGCTTGTTGAATCATTGTTGATGTTGTATCCTGATTGTGTTGTTGTGAATTGTGCAATGTTATGAAAATGGTCATCTCTTCATTATTTGTGTGAACATGTTATTTGCATTGTTCCGAGACATGGTTGTGACAAGTGTTATGTGCATTGAGAAAGAATAAGAAAATAAAGAGGATGTACCATTTCGAGGGACGTATCGCGCGCCGCGATGGATACTATATTTCGAGGGACGTGTCGCGCGCCGCGACGGATACTATATTTCGAGGGACGTATCGCGCGCTGCGATGGTTACTATTATCGAGGGTCGTATCGCGCGCCGCGATGGATGCATGGACAGATATGTCCCCCATGGGTCCCGGACTGAGAGACAGCGGGTGTGTATCATTAGGTCAGACATGCATCACTATACTTGACATTGCATTGCACTTCTTTATTATTGGTGAACTTGATCTTGTGTGTTGTTGATCTTGTGAGTGCCTTTCTATGTTGAGGATATGAAACTAGTTGTTGTTGAGGATATGAAATTGTTAGAGTGTTGTGTTGAGCTATGTGTTTTGTAAACTTTGAACTGTTATGTTGGGCTGGTACTAAGCAGGTTGTAGTTGTGGAGGTGGTAATTGATGAACTTGTTGTTGAGAATATATGATTGTTAGAATGTCGTTGTTGAGATATGTGCTTGTAAATTGTGAACTGTTAGGTTGGGCTGGTTTTATACAGATTGTAGTTGTGAAGGTTCGGTTGGGGTGTAAGGAGTACTTGTATTCTATCCTCTTAGCTCGTGTTTAGAGGTTTACTTGCTGAGTACCGTGTGGTTTGGTACTCACCCCTTGCTTCTACAAATTTTTGTAGGTTACTAGCCTGGATTTTTGTGGTACTTGTCATTCTCTTCTTTTCCAAGGCTTCTGGGAGATTTGTGAGGTAGTTGTTTGTCTTCTCAGCGATCCTTCTTACTCCTGTTTATGATCTTGTTCTACTCTAGAAACAATGTCATATGAGACTTGTATTTTTCTTTTGATTCAATTGTAATACTTTAGAGGCTTGTACACGTGACAACCAGATTTTGGGGGTATATTTGAGTTTATTATAAAAATTTCCGCATTTTATTGTAATGGTTGAGTTTTAGGCTGACTTGTCTTGGTGGGTTAAGACGAGTTCCATCACGTCCATTTTTGGGTCGTGACAAAATGGTATCAGAGCCCCAGGTTCATAGGTCTCACGTGTATGCAAGCTGAGTCTAAGTAGAGTCTCAAGGATCGGTACGGAGACGTCTGTACTTATCTTCGAGAGGCTATAGTGACTTTTAGGAAAAATCTTCACTTCTTGAATCTCTATCGTGCGTACTTGGTCCGATTTTAATTTTTATCGCTCCATTCCATTCTCTCTCACTTATAGTGATGATTCGTGCGTGGTTCTTCATGTGAGTAGTTGATGTCGTATATGGTTTGAATGTTAGATCTGATGTTAAGATGAAAGTAATAAACTTATGAAAAGGATGGGTGGTTAGATTTAGAATGTTCAACAATTTTAAGGGGTTGTGTAAGGTTAGTCACCCTAGTAAAGTGAATAGTGCTTGTGTGGTATGTACAATATTTATAGTGGTTTAACAGTTGGAAGTGGAATGAGGCTATATAATGGATATGTAAATTTGTTAACTACAATTAGTAAAGTTATCATAACATGAATGGGTTGCTTAGAAAATTATGAGAATAATGATGCACCAATTGAGGTTAGAATTTCTACTACGATTTTATAGATTGTGTGTATATCAAAGAAGGCCATGATACAACTACTACAATAGTATTGATGCTTACTTGGTCAGAGTTATAAAGTGTGTTACTTTTGATATTGACCTGACCTACAGAAGAATACATATGGCTTGGGCTATATACAAAACGGATTTGGTAGTGTATTGCAGTTATTCAATGGATAGAAATGTGTGGGCTATTTGGGTACAATCTTCTTGAGGGGCGTGATGTGTTCTAGTGGTGGATCTAACGGACTCACATGATGTGGTACTAGTGGTACATGGAAACGAATACGTTCATTGTCAAGTGTGGATACTAACTACTTGAAGAGTTATCAGTTGTATCACATGCTCGTATAATGAGATTCGATGTTGCATTCATATTTGAGAATCCAATTAGGTTGTTACTGCAGATGTTTGGGGTTAAGCAGTGTGTATAAGGAAGATTTTAGTGGTGGATCGTTGATAGGTATTAATGTGTTAAGTTGAGAAGTGTATCATGAGGGTTTCAAATGAGGGCTGGTTATTTCATCTTAAGGTCCAAGGGAATGGATATATACTAGAATGACAAGTTTATGGGTAAAGGAAGTCCCAAATAGTATATGTGTGTGAAGGTAATTGAAAATTTTAGTAAATAGTGCATATAAAAGTGGGTTAGTCCTTTGAATTTGATTGGTATAACTTGGTTTAAAATGTCATACTGATGAAAAATTTGGCTTCGTAGTGATGACAAGAGCTAACTGAGCATGATGATAATAAGAGTTCGTGATGGATTTTGATTAGGATGCAACTATATGATAAAAATTATTGGTTAAATGGATTTTTTTTTTTATGGTAATGACGACTTGTGAGTATCTAATGTTTTGGTTTACTACTATTTGATGAGTAACGTGGTTGCATGAAAAGTTATAGGACACCACTGGAATAGAATTGAAATGAACTAGAGTCACAAATGAAAAAAAATTTAGTGGGATTTAGTGTAGCCTTCAAAAAGAGCTGAGAGTACGAATATTTTCTCTAATTGCAAGGGGTAAAGAGGTATCTTCAGAGGGATTGAGAATTGAGTTCAGAGACACGTGGTTTCAACCGTTTTGCTCAGGTCATGGTAATAGTGTCATGGGTTAATCATATTGGTTTAAACGATTGGATAAAATTTGAGAAAGAAATCTATAGATGTTCGATTTGAGAGTGGTAATAAATGTTTTTGTGTTTTTGAGTTTGATAACTGGCACAATTAGAATCAGAATTCAAGTTTTTCATTGCAAGTCTATGTTCGTGGTAGTATGTTTTGTCAAGATATGAATTGGTAAAGTAAGAAATGATCGATCACATCGAGTATTGAGCATTTGAAAGAACATATGCAGGGTTTGAGTCGTAGAATTTGTTACTTTTGATTGTTAAGGGGCCTAAGAAAGTACTTCAGTTAAAGTGTTGGTTTAAAGTATAAGGTATAATATCATGGGTTGTTGGTCAAAGGGTACGATGGGTAAGCAAGACAACAAAATGAAAAATAGTATGGTGTATTGAAGAGTTCAAGGTATTTGAAATTTGCGTCATGGGAAGAATTTAAGAGATGTGAAGGAATAAGACCTCTCATATAAATTCTTGGTTCGAATTTGAAAGATGTATGGATTTTCATATATAAGTTCTAATATGACTATGGATGTGAATTGATTCGGTATAGACTTACTAGGGTTTTATCATCGACTTTTATAAAGATTGAGTTTTGGTTGGGTTACAATCAATGATGTGTGGAAGATTCTATGTGGTTATGTCGAGCTAGACTGTTCAAAATATGATAGGTAACTTGTGGATGTTAAATGGTGTGGACCTATATTTCTACATGGTTAATGAGGATTTTGAGGGAATTGAAACTACTTTGTTGATGGAACAATATAGATTGTTATGATGTGGTATATAGGCATTTAATGGTGAGTAGAGGTTATGTGCTTATAGTATATAAAATTATTAGAGTGACTAAGGATTTCTCTGAGTTTTGGCATAAGGTATGTGAAGGTTTGGAATAGTAGTTGAGACATTGTATGTGAAAGACTGCGTGGAGTTGACATTGTGTGTGATTCAATAGTGTTATCTCGATGAAAATGTTCTATCAATTTTAAAAATTTGTGATATCAGTCTTAATTGTGACTCATATCTGTCATGTAATGCTTAAATAGAAAGAGAGGGAGCCATAGTTCAATTTTTTTTTTGGAGGAGATAATGTGTTGCTAAGAAGACTTTAATACTAGTGACGGTTTGAGAGTAAGGTAAATGGTTGATGTGGCTATGATGTTCTGTTAGTATTAAGAGTGTTGACCTTAGTGAAGTACTGTGAATAGCATATGCGGTTCGATAAAACAAGTATGTGAGCAATTATAATCGGGACTAGATTGGTGATTGTGGGTAGCTAGAAAATTAAAGAGATAGAGCCATATGAATGAAAATGTTTGATATGAGCACTATGGTAGAAGTATCTAGTGTTATTCGACTTTGGTTCTGTATATTCTTTTATGACCATCAACTTCGTTTTGAATATGGTTTGGAGTGTGATTCGCTACCTATACCCACACGCGTTTTCATATCTATGGGTGAATTTCTAGTGGTTGATCGGGTGTACCGATCCTGTGATTGTCCTATTAGTAGGGTGACATTCTTGTGTAGAGTTGGTCATTTTTGTTATGATAAATTTGATATTGTTTGGGATAGTTGAAGTATACCAGTAGTTCTATATGCACATCCTTGGTTATGAGAACTTATATAAGAGCTACTATGAAGAGTACAATTGTCTAAGAGTATTGTTAGAGGTTCTGTATGTTGAAGTGTATCCCTTGTTGGGTGTTTACTTCATATTGTTCTTCTTTGGGTTATATAAGTTTGATTCTCCCTTGATGTGTATCCGATGTCTAAAGATTGGATTTTTTAAACTTAAGCTCATGAAAAGATTGTGTTATGAAAAGGAAATCTTGATAATATATGTGATAGTTTGTGCATTATGAGTGTGTGGTGGTTGATTAAAGTTTACTTCTGGTTGTAGCCAGTATTGATTCAGAATTTTATCATGGTTATGTGAGAAAAGATTTGTCCTAATGGTTGTGTTATGGTCCAGTGTGTTTCGGTTTAGATTGGATTTATGGGTTAGCCCGTGGCTTGATGATCACTCTTGATTTATAGATCTTCCAAAGCTTGATTCAAAAGTTCAAATCTTGGTAGTTGATCTTTGATAGAATGGTCCTAAAGATGAGTTGATCACTTGGAGAGATGAACACGACTTTGAAAATCATACCTCAGGCTTTTGGTCGTGTTGGTTATTCTTCCTTGTTCTTCTTTATGTTCGAGGACGAACATGTGTTTTAGTGGTTGATAATGTAACGACCCTCTTAGTCATTTTATGAATTTTACCCATTTTTCTAAGTTAGCCCCGTTTAATAGTTTTTATAAATGATTTATGACTTGTGAGAATGAGTGATTTAATTTTTAAATTTAATAAATGATTATTTTATTGTTAATAATAAAGGAAAAGAAAATAAATGGGCCAAATCCATATATAATATAATTTAAGTTAATACCCTATATTATTTTCGATCAATCTTTTAATTTTAAAAAGAAAAGAAATCTCCAAAGAAGCACGACATAACCTCAGCCGTCGGCACAAGCATATGAGCGACGAACCTCCCGCAGGTAAACATTAATTATGCCTTAATCAATGTGTTGGTGTATATTCATAGATGTCATGTTATCATTATTTATTATTATTATTATTATAGTTGATTGTAATAGAAAAAGAAAAACAAGAAAGTGAGTTTGGATCAATAAGAAGTGGAAATTGGAATACTGTATAATGTTATTGAAATTGGAGAAATATGGGTCTAACATTTAGTTGACAATGATAATAATCATAAAGAAGGTTAGGAGGATGAATGTGATTATGAATTAAAATATAATTTCATTACTAGAGGTTATTGGGTTTTTTGTTCTTGTATCGATTTTCCAGTTGGATTTTTCGTGGTTGTCACATTATGACTCCTATCTTAACCTATTGATACATGTAAGTAAATATTATGTGTATTATATTATATGAAAGCTATTAGGGTTATAGTGTTGGAGAAATTATGACTTAACCTTAGGCATGAATTTGAGAAATATGAAAGTTGACATGTTAATGGACATCGAGCTTAAGAACTTGATTATAAACTTGGGTAAATTTTTGGGTCAAAGCTAAACACATAGTAATATGAGTGTTGTTAGTTTTGGAATCTTATTGTGGTCATTTATTTGAATAGATTGCTTTGATTTGGAAGTTCAATGAAAAGGGAAGACTTAACTCCCAGAGTGATTGTTCGACTATTTGAGGCAAGTGGATTTCTAAACCCTTGTTAAGTGTATGGAATTCATGTATTTCCTTGTAATATGTGTTTAGAGTTATGAGACTTGGTGATGGGTTGACTTGTCCACATTGATTAATTCTAATGATGAGAAAGGGATAATAAAAGGCAATGTGATCAATTGTTTGTGTGATGTGTTGAGAATTGTTTGAAAGGCTTGTTGAATCATTGTTGATGTTGTATCCTGATTGTGTTGTTGTGAATTGTGCAATGTTATGAAAATGGTCATCTCTTCATTATTTGTGTGAACATGTTATTTGCATTGTTCCGAGACATGGTTGTGACAAGTGTTATGTGCATTGAGAAAGAATAAGAAAATAAAGAGGATATACCATTTCGAGGGACGTATCGCGCGCCGCGATGGATACTATATTTCGAGGGACGTGTCGCGCGCCGCGACGGATACTATATTTCGAGGGACGTATCGCGCGCCGCGATGGTTACTATTATCGAGGGTCGTATCGCGCGCCGCGATGGATGCATGGACAGATATGTCCCCCATGGGTCCCGGACTGAGAGACAGCGGGTGTGTATCATTAGGTCAGACATGCATCACTATACTTGACATTGCATTGCACTTCTTTATTATTGGTGAACTTGATCTTGTGTGTTGTTGATCTTGTGAGTGCCTTTCTATGTTGAGGATATGAAACTAATGTTGTTGTTGAGGATATGAAATTGTTAGAGTGTTGTGTTGAGCTATGTGTTTTGTAAACTTTGAACTGTTATGTTGGGCTGGTACTAAGCAGGTTGTAGTTGTGGAGGTGGTAATTGATGAACTTGTTGTTGAGAATATATGATTGTTAGAATGTCGTTGTTGAGATATGTGCTTGTAAATTGTGAACTGTTAGGTTGGGCTGGTTTTATACAGATTGTAGTTGTGAAGGTTCGGTTGGGGTGTAAGGAGTACTTGTATTCTATCCCCTTAGCTCGTGTTTAGAGGTTTACTTGCTGAGTACCGTGTGGTTTGGTACTCACCCCTTGCTTCTACAAATTTTTGTAGGTTACGAGCCTGGATTTTTGTGGTACTTGTCATTCTCTTCTTTTCCAAGGCTTCTGGGAGATTTGTGAGGTAGTTGTTTGTCTTCTCAGCGATCCTTCTTACTCCTGTTTATGATCTTGTTCTACTCTAGAAACAATGTCATATGAGACTTGTATTTTTCTTTTGATTCAATTGTAATACTTTAGAGGCTTGTACACGTGACAACCAGATTTTGGGGGTATATTTGAGTTTATTATAAAAATTTCCGCATTTTATTGTAATGGTTGAGTTTTAGGCTGACTTGTCTTGGTGGGTTAAGACGAGTTCCATCACGTCCATTTTTGGGTCGTGACAATTATCTATACCTAACTAACAATAATCAAATCAAATTAACAATTGAATAACACAACCAACAAACAAAAACAATAATATACTAACAAACAATCAATTATAATTACTAGCATTACAGCCAAGTATTAATACTAGATGGACACAAACACATTATTCAAAACAATTGTACTTGAACTTGAGAAATTTAGAAGCACCAACCTTATCTCCAACTTTGATGAAAGAAGCAAAATAGTCATGTATCAACTTTTTTACATGTTGAGCTTCCTCAGTTGCCTAGCACGAAAAGTTCTTAAATTAGTTAAATATAAACTTCATATCCAAGAATATTAGTTTATATATATATATATATATTCTCAAGTTTTAATAAGTTCAAGTTTCAATTCAAGTTCATATATAATTTCTAAACTTAATTAGTTATATATTCAAGCTAATTAGTTCCAAGTTCAAGTTATAATTTCAAGTTCATATTCCTAATTAAGTTCAACTTATAGTAAATTCAAGTTATAATTAATTATAAGTTCTAATTAAGTTGTAATTCAAATCCCTAAAATTCTAAATTCAAACTAGCTAGCTAGTGTCCCAACTTCAAACTATTAAATTAGTCCTAAAATATCAAATATAATTCAAACTATTAGTCCTAAATTCCAAATTCAAATTAGTCTTAAAATCACAAATTGAAAGTACTCCTAGAATTCAAAAATCAAACTATAGTGCTAAAATCCCAAATTCAAACTATTAGTATTCCTAAAATCTCAATAATAATTCAAACTAGTCCTAAATTCAAAATTCAAACTAATCTTAAAATCACAAATTCAAACTAGCCCTAAAATCCCAAAATCTAACTAGTACTTAAAATCCTAAATTCAAATTAGCTAGCTATTCCTAATCCCAAATTCAAACTATTAGTCCTAAAATCTCAATAATAATTCAAACTAACTCAAATAATACCCAAGTTCAAACAACTCCTTAAATACCCTAATTCAATCTAATCTTACAATTCCAAAATCAAACTAATTAACTTAAGAAATACCGAATTTCAAACAAATCCTAAGATACCCTAATTCAAACTAACCCTAACATTAAAATTTTCAATTCACAATCAACAAACACAAACTAACAATCAAATAATCCCTAATTCAAACTAACAATCAAATAATACCTAATTCAAACTAACAATCAAAAACCCTAAATCATTCACTTACTAACTAACAATCAATCAAACTAACAATCAATAAAACTAAGTATATTAGTACTCTAATTTTGAGATACTTCAACTAAATAGAAACAAAAGTAATTTATTATGGAGGTTCTAAAAATTCACCTTCACTAAGAAGGTCGGGGATGGAGGTGCTGGCCGAGATGGAGGCGACGCCGGTCGGAATGGAGGCGGCGCCGGTCGGGAGGGAGGCGCGCGACCTCCTGCTGCTGGGCGTCACTCCCTCTGCAGCTGCCGCGACGTCCTCTGCTGCTGCGAAGGAGGGTGGCTGCGGTGGGGGATGGCGGCGTGGCGCCGGTCGGAGAGGTGGCGTGGCGCCGGTCGGGGATGGGTGGTGGGGATCGGCGCCGATGGGGTGGGTCAGGGGTGGATCTGCAGTTGGGAGTGAAAGTGGACTAGGTTTTGAGAGTTAGTGTTTAATTAGGAGGAAGACTTATATTGTCATTCTTTTTTAAGAGAATTCTTTAATTTACCGACCTCGGGATGTCGATATTTTTTAAAATAATACATCTATATATATATATATATATATATATATATATATATAGATACAGATCTATATATATATGTAAATTTATTATATATGTATATGTATACATCTATATATATATATATACATATATACATCTATATATATATATCTAAATTTATTAAATTAAACTTCTGTTGATGTGTAGTTAAATTATAAATATATATAGACACACACACACACATATATATACATAATTATTTTAATATAAACTCACCTCTTGAGGTTGATTTTATTAATTAAACATATATAATTTAACTACACATCAACATATAATATATGTATATGTATACATACATATATATACATCTATATATATGTAATTTATTAAATTTACATATATATATAGATGTATATATGTATATATATAGATGTATACATATACATAAATATACATCTCTCTCTATATATATACATATATATACATATATATATATATATATATATATATATATATATGTAAATTTATTAAATTAAAATTTTGTTGATGTGTAGTTAAATTATATATATATATATATATATATATACACACACACACACATATATACATAATTATTTTAATATAAACTCACCTCCTGAGGTTGATTTTTTTAATTAAACATATATATATATATACACACACACACGCACACACATATATATATATACATAATTATTTTAATATAAACTCACCTCTTGAGGTTGATTTTATTAATTAAACATATATATATATATATATATATATATATATATATATATATATATATGTGTGTGTGTGTGTGTGTGTGTGTGTGTGTATGTAAATTTATTAAATTAAACTTCTGTTGATGTGTCGTATAATTATATATATATAATTTAACTACACATCAACAGAAGTTTAATTTATTAAATTACATATGTATATATATATATATATATATATATATATGTGTGTGTGTGTGTGTGTGTGTAAATTTATTATATCTGTATACA